>NW_026781112.1:0-300000 GCF_030144855.1 Hypanus sabinus
CCTTCCTCCTGTGGGATCTCTGCTCCCCGTCCCCCTTCCACCACTGGGATCTCTGCTCCCCGTCCCCCTTCCTCCTGTGGGATCTCTCCACCCCGTCCCCCTTCCGCCTGTGGGATCTCGTCCCCGTCCCCCTTCCGCCTGTGGGGTCTCTCCTCCCCGTCCCCCTTCCTCCTGTGGGGTCTCTCCTGCCCGTCCCCCTTCCTCCAGTGGGGTCTCTCCTTCCCGTCACCCTTCCTCCTGTGGGATCTCCCCTCACCGTCCCCCTTCCTCCTGTGGGATCTCTCTTCCCCGTCCCTCCTGTGGAATCTCTCCTCCCCGTCCCTCCTGTGGAATCTCTCCTCCCCGTCCCTCCTGAGGGATCTCTCCTCCCGTCCCCCTGAGGGATCTCTCCTCCCCGTCCCATCTTCCTGCTATGGGATGTCCCCTTCCTCCTGTGGGATCTCTGCTCCCCGTCCCCCTTCCTCCTGTGGGATCTCTGCTCCCCGTCCCCCTTCCTCCTCTGGGATCTCTGCTCCCCGTCCCCCTTCCTCCTGTGGGATCTCTCCACCCCGTCCCCCTTCCGCCTGTGGGATCTCGTCCCCGTCCCCCTTCTGCCTGTGGGGTCTCTCCTCCCCGTCCCCCTTCCTCCTGTGGGGCTCTCCTCCCCGTCCCCCTTCCTCCTGTGGGGTCTCTCCTCCCCATCCCCCTTCCTCCTGTAGGATCTCTCCTCCCTGTCCCCCTTCCTCCTGTGGGATCTCTGCTTCCCGTCCCCCTTCCTCCTATGGGATTCTCTGCTCCCCGTCCCCCTTCCTCCTGTGGGTTCTCTCCACCCCGTCCCCCTTCCGCCTGTGGGATCTCGTCCCCGTTCCCCTTCCGCCTGTGGGGTCTCTCCTCCCCGTCCCCCTTCCGCCTGTGGGGTCTCTCCTGCCCGTCCCCCTTCCTCCAGTGGGGTCTCTCCTTCCCGTCACCCTTCCTCCTGTGGGATCTCCCTTCCCCGTCCCCCTTCCTCCTGTGGGATCTCTCCTCCCCGTCCCCCTTTCTCCTGTGGGCTCTCTCCTCCCCATCCCCCTTCCGCCTGTGGGATTCTCCACCCCGACCCCTTCCTCCTGTGGGGTCTCTCCTCCCCGTCACCCTTCCTCCTGTGGGGTCTCTCCTCCCCGTCCCCCTTCCCCCTGTGGGGTCTCCCATCCCCATCCCCCTTCCTCCTGTGGGGTCTCTCCTCCCCGTCCCCCTTCCTCCTGTGGGATCTCTCCTCACCGTCCCCCTTCTCCTGTGGGGTCTCTCCTCCCCGACCCCCTTCCGCCTGTGGGGTCTCTCGGCCCCTTCCCCCTTCCTCCTGTGGGATCTCGTCCCCTTCCTCCTTCCTCCTGTGGGATCTCTCCTCTCCATCCCCCTTCCTCCTGTGGGGTCTCTCCTACCCATCCCCCTTCCTCCTGTGGGGTCTCTCGGCCCCGTCCCCCTTCCTCCTGTGGGATCTCAGCTCCCCGTCCCCATTTCTCCTGTGGGATCTCCTCTCCCTCCCCCTTCCTCCTGTGGGGTCTCCCCTCCCCGTCCCCCTTCCTCCTGTGGGATCTCTCCTCCCTGTCCCCCTTCCTCCTGTGGGGTCTCACCTCCCCGTCGCACTTCCTCCTGTGGGGTCTCTCGGCCCCGTCCCCCTTCCTCCTTTGGGGTATCTCCTCCCCGTCCCCCTTTCTCCTTTGGGGTCTCTCCTCCCCGTCCCCCTTCCTCCTGTGGTGTCTCTCCTCCCCGACCCCCTTCCGCCTGTGTGGTCTCTCGGCCACTCCCCCTTCCTCCTGTGGGGTCTCGTCCCCTTCCTCCTTCCTCCTGTGGGATCTCTCCTCCCCTTCCCCCTTTCTCCTGTGGGCTCTCTCCTCCCCATCCCCCTTCCTCCTGTGGGCTCTCTCCTCCCCATCCCCCTTCCTCCTGTGGGGTCTCTCGGCTCCGTCCCTCTTCCTCCTGTGGGGTCTCCCCTCGCTGTCCCCCTTCCTCCTGTGGGATCTCCCCTCCCCGTCCCCCTTCCTCCTGTGGGGTCTCCCCTCCCCGTTCCCCTTCCTCCTTTGGGATCTCCACTCCCCGTCCCCCTTTCTCCTGTGGGCTCTCTCCTCCCCGTCCCCCTTCCTCCTGTGGGGTCTCTCGGCTCCGTCCCTCTTCCTCCTGTGGGGTCTATCCTCCCCGTCACCATTCCTCCTGTGGCCTCTCTCCTCCCCGTCCCCCTTCCTCCTGTGGGTCTCCCCTCCCCGTCCCCCTTCCTCCTGTGGGGTCTCCCCTCCCCGTCCCCCTTCCTCCTGTGGGATCTCCCCTCCCCGTCCCCCTTCCTCCTGTGGGGTCTCCCCTCCCCGTCCCCCTTCCTCCTTTGGGATCTCCCCTCCCCGTCCCCCTTCCTCCTGTGGGATCTCCCCTCCCAGTCCCCCTTCTTCTTGTGGGATCTCTCCTGCCCATACCCCTTCCTCCTGTGGGGTCTCTCCTGCCCATCCCCCTTCCTCCTGTGGGGTCTCTCCTCCCCGTCCCCATTCCACCTGTGGGGTCTCTCCTCCCCGTCCCCCTTCCTCCTGTGGGATCTCTCATGCCCGTCCCCCTTCCTCCTGTGGGGTCTCTCCTCCCCGACCCCCTTCCGCCTGTGGGGACTCTCCTCCCCGTCCCCCTTCCTCCTGTGGGGTCTCTCCTCCCCGTCCCCCTTCCTCCTGTGGGGTTCTCTACTGCCCGTCTCCCTTCCTCCTGTGGGGTCTCTCCTCCCCGTCCCCCTTCCTCCTGTGGGGTCTCTCCTGCCCATCCCCCTTCCTCCTGTGGGGTCTCTCCTCCCGCCGTCCCCATTCCACCTGTGGGGTCTCTCCTCCCCGTCCCCCTTCCTCCTGTGGTGTCTCTCCTCCCCGTCCCCCTTCCGCCTGTGGGGACTCTCCTCCCCGTCCCCCTTCCTCCTGTGGGGTCTCTCCTCCCCGTCCCCCTTCCTCCTGTGGGGTCTCTCCTGCCCGTCTCCCTTCCCCCTGTGGGATCTCTCGGCCCCGTCCCCATTCCTCCTGTGGGGTCTCTCCTCCCCGACCCCCTTCCGTCTGAGGGGTCTCTCGGCCCCTTCCCCCTTCCTCCTGTGGGATCTCGTCCCCTTCCCCCTTCCTCCTGTGGGATCTCGTCCCCTTCCCCCTTCCTCCAGTGGGATATCACCTCCCCGTCCCCCTTCCCCCTGTGGGATCTCGTCCCCTTCCCCCTTCCTCCAGTGGGATATCACCTCCCCGTGCCCCTACCCTCTGTGGGATCTCCCCTCCCTGTCCCGCTTCCCCCTGTGGGATCTCCCCTCCCTGTCCCCCTTCCCCCTGTGGGATCTCCCCTCCCCGTCCCCCTACCCCCTGTGGGGTCTCTCCTCCCCGTCCCCCTTCCCCCTTTGGGGTCTCTCCTCCCCGTCCCCTTTCCGCTGTGTGGTATCTCCTCCCCGTCCCCCTTCCCCCTGCGGGGTCTCTCCCCCCGTCTCCCTTCCCCCTGTGGGATCCCTCCCCCCCGTCCCCCTTCCTCCTGTGGGATCTCTCCTCCCCGTCCCCCTTCCTCCTGTGGGGTCTCTCCTCCACGTCCCCCTTCCTCCTGTGCGGTCTCTCGGCCCCGTCCCCCTTCCTCCTGTGGGATCTCAGCTCCCCGTCCCCCTTCCCCCTGTGGGATCTCCCCTCCCCGTCCCGCTACCCCCTGTGGGGTCTCTCCTCCCCGTCCCCCTTTCCCCTGTGGGGTCTCTCCTCCCCGTCCCCCTTTCTCCTTTGGGGTCTCTCCTCCCCGTCCCCCTTCCTCCTGTGGGGTCTCTCCTCCCCGACCCCCTTCTGCCTGTGGGGTCTCTCGGCCACTCCCCCTGTGGGGTCTCGTCCCCTTCCTCCTCCCTCCTGTGCGATCTCTCCTCCCCGTCCCCCTTTCTCCTGTGGGGTCTCTCCTCCCCGTCCCCCTTCCTCCTGTGGGGTCTCTCGCCTCCGTCCCTCTTCCTCCTGTGGGGTCTCCCCTCCCCGTCCCCCCTCCTCCTGTGGGATCTCCCCTCCCCGTCCCCCCTCCTCCTGTAGTGTCTCCCCTCCCCATCCCCCTTCCTCCTGTGGGATCTCAGCTCCCCGTCCCTCTTCCTCCTTTGGGATCTCCCCTCCCCGTCCCCCTTCCTCCTGTGGGAACTCCCCTACCCGTCCCCCTTCCTCCTGTGGCATCTCCTGCCCGTCCCCCTTCCTCCTGTGGGATCTCTCCTGCCCGTCCCCCATCCTCCTGTGGGGACTCTCCTGCCCGTCCCCCATCCTCCTGTGGGGACTCTCCTGCCCGTCCCCCTTCCTCCTGTGGGGTCTCTCCTGCCCGTCCCCCTTCCTCCTCTGGTGTCTCTCCTCCCCGTCCCCCTTCCTCCTGTGGGATCTCGTCTCCTTCCCCCTTCCTCCAGTGGGATATCACCTCCCCGTCCCCCTTCCTCCTGTGGGATATCTCCTCCCCGTCCCCCTTCCTCCTGTGGGGTCTCTCGGCCCCGTCCCCCTTCCTCCTTTGGGGTCTCTCCTCCCTGTCCCCCTTCCTCCTTTGGGCTCTCTCCTCCACGTCCCCCTTCCTCCTGTGGGATCACTCCTCCCCGTCCCCCTTCCTCCTGTGGGGACTCTCCTGCCCATCCCCCTTCCTCCTGTGGGGTCTCTCGGCCCCGTCCCCCTTCCTCCTGTGGGATCTCAGCTCCCCGTCCCCCTTCCTCCTGTGGGATCTCCTCTCCCTCCCCCCTTCCTCCTGTGGGGTCTCCCCTCCCCGTCCCCCTTCCTCCTGTGGGATCTCTCGGCCCCGTCCACCTTCCTCCTGTGGGATCTCTCCTCCCCGTCCCCCTTCCTCCTGTGGGATCTCGTCCCCTTCCCCCTTCCTCCTGTGGGATCTCGTCCCCTTCCCCCTTCCTCCAGTGGGATATCTCCTCCCCGTCCCCCTTCCTCCAGTGGGATATCTCCTCTCCGTCCCTCTTCCTCCTGTGGGGTCTCTTGGCCCCGTCCCCCTTCCTCCTGTGGGGTCTCTCCTCCCCGTCCCCCTTCCTCCTGTGGGATCTCCCCTCCCCATCCCCCTTCCTCCTGTGGGATCTCCTCCCCGTCCTCCTTCTTCCTGTGGGATCACTCTCCCCGTCCCCCTTCCTCCTGTGGGGTCTCAATTGCCCATCCCCCTTCCTCCTGTGGGATATCTCCTCCCCATCCCCCTTCCTCCTGTGGGATCTCTCCTCCCCGTCCCCCTTCCTACTGTGGGATCTCTCCTCCCCATCCCCCTTCCTCCTGTGGGATCTCTCTTCCCCATCCACCTTCCTCCTGTGGGATCTGTTCTCCCCGTCCACCTTCCTCCTGTGGGATCTCTGCTCCCCGTCCCCCTTCCTCCTGTGGGATCTCTGCTCCCCGTCGCCCTTCCTCCTCTGGGATCTCTGCTCCCCGTCCCCCTTCCTCCTGTGGGATCTCTCCACCCCGTCCCCCTTCCGCCTGTGGGATCTCGTCCCCGTCCCCCTTCTGCCTGTGGGGTCTCTCCTCCCCGTCCCATCTTCCTGCTATGGGATGTCCCCTCCCCGTCCCCCTTCCTCCTGTGGGATCTCTGCTCCCCGTCCCCCTTCCTCCTGTGGGATCTCTGCTCCCCGTCCCCCTTCCTCCTCTGGGATCTCTGCTCCCCGTCCCCCTTCCTCCTGTGGGATCTCTCCACCCCGTCCCCCTTCCGCCTGTGGGATCTCGTCACCGTCCCCCTTCTGCCTGTGGGGTCTCTCCTCCCCGTCCCCCTTCCTCCTGTGGGGCTCTCCTCCCCGTCCCCCTTCCTCCTGTGGGGTCTCTCCTCCCCATCCCCCTTCCTCCTGTAGGATCTCTCCTCCCTGTCCCCCTTCCTCCTGTGGGATCTCTGCTTCCCGTCCCCTTCCTCCTATGGGATCTCTGCTCCCCGTCCCCCTTCCTCCTGTGGGTTCTCTCCACCCCGTCCCCCTTCCGCCTGTGGGATCTCGTCCCCGTTCCCCTTCCGCCTGTGGGTCTCTCCTCCCCGTCCCCCTTCCGCCTGTGGGGTCTCTCCTGCCCGTCCCCCTTCCTCCAGTGGGGTCTCTCCTTCCCGTCACCCTTCCTCCTGTGGGATCTCCCCTCCCCGTCCCCCTTCCTCCTGTGGGATCTCTCCTCACCGTCCCCCTTCCTCCTGTGGGGTCTCTCCTCCCCGACCCCCTTCCGCCTGTGGGGTCTCTCGGCCCCTTCCCCTTCCTCCTGTGGGATCTCGTCCCCTTCCTCCTTCCTCCTGTGGGATCTCTCCTCCCCATCCCCTTCCTCCTGTGGGGTCTCTCCTACCCATCCCCCTTCCTCCTGTGGGGTCTCTCGGCCCCGTCCCCCTTCCTCCTGTGGGATCTCAGCTCCCCGTCCCCCTTCCTCCTGTGGGATCTCCTCTCCCTCCCCCTTCCTCCTGTGGGGTCTCCCCTCCCCGTCCCCCTTCCTCCTGTGGGATCTCTCGGCCCCGTCCACCTTCCTCCTGTGGGATCTCTCCTCCCCCGTCCCCCTTCCTCCTGTGGGATCTCGTCCCCTTCCCCCTTCCTCCTGTGGGATCTCGTCCCCTTCCCCCTTCCTCCAGTGGATATCTCCTCCCCGTCCCCCTTCCTCCAGTGTGATATCTCCTCCCCCGTCCCTCTTCCTCCTGTGGGGTCTCTCGGCCCCGTCCCCCTTCCTCCTGTGGGGTCTCTCCTCCCCGTCCCCCTTCCTCCTGTGGGATCTCCCCTCCCCATCCCCCTTCCTCCTGTGGGATCTCCTCCCCGTCCTCCTTCTTCCTGTGGGATCACTCCTCCCCTTCCCCCTTCCTCCTGTGGGGTC
The DNA here is from genome assembly GCF_030144855.1 of Hypanus sabinus. Taxonomy (NCBI): domain Eukaryota; kingdom Metazoa; phylum Chordata; class Chondrichthyes; order Myliobatiformes; family Dasyatidae; genus Hypanus; species Hypanus sabinus. The sequence continues at coordinate 6,750 of NW_026781112.1, forward strand.
TCAATTGCCCATCCCCCTTCCTCCTGTGGGATCTCTCCTGCCCGTCCCCCTTCCTCCTGTGGGATCTCTCTTCCCCATCCACCTTCCTCCTGTGGGATCTGTTCTCCCCGTCCACCTTCCTCCTGTGGGATCTCTCTTCCCCGCCCCTCCTGTGGAATCTCTCCTCCCCGTCCCTCCTGAGGGATCTCTCCTCCCCGTCCCATCTTCCTGCTGTGGGATGTCCCCTCCCCGTCCCCCTTCCTCCTGTGGGATCTCCTCCCCGTCCCCCTTCCTCCTGTGGGATCTCTGCTCCCCGTCCCCCTTCCTCCTGTGGGATCTCTGCTCCCCGTCCCCCTTCCTCCTGTGGGATCTCTCCACCCCGTCCCCCTTCCGCCTGTGGGATCTCGTCCCCGTCCCCCTTCCACCTGTGGGGTCTCTCCTCCCCGTCCCCCTTCCTCCTGTGGGGTCTCTCCTCCCCGTCCCCATTCCTCCTGTAGGATCTCTCCTCCCCGTCCCCCTTCCTCCTGTGGGATCTCTGCTCCCCGTCCCCCTTCCACCACTGGGATCTCTGCTCCCCGTCCCCCTTCCTCCTGTGGGATCTCTCCACCCCGTCCCCCTTCCGCCTGTGGGATCTCGTCCCCGTCCCCCTTCCACCTGTGGGGTCTCTCCTCCCCGTCCCCCTTCCTCCTGTGGGGTCTCTCCTGCCCGTCCCCCCTTCCTCCAGTGGGGTCTCTCATTCCCGTCACCCTTCCTCCTGTGGGATCTCCCCTCACCGTCCCCCTTCCTCCTGTGGGATCTCTCTTCCCCGTCCCTCCTGTGGAATCTCTCCTCCCCGTCCCTCCTGAGGGATCTCTCCTCCCGTCCCCCTGAGGGATCTCTCCTCCCCGTCCCATCTTCCTGCTATGGGATGTCCCCTTCCTCCTGTGGGATCTCTGCTCCCCGTCCCCCTTCCTCCTGTGGGATCTCTGCTCCCCGTCCCCCTTCCTCCTCTGGGATCTCTGCTCCCCGTCCCCCTTCCTCCTGTGGGATCTCTCCACCCCGTCCCCCTTCCGCCTGTGGGATCTCGTCCCCGTCCCCCTTCTGCCTGTGGGGTCTCTCCTCCCCGTCCCCCTTCCTACTGTGGGGCTCTCCTCCCCGTCCCCCTTCCTCCTGTGGGGTCTCTCCTCCCCATCCCCCTTCCTCCTGTAGGATCTCTCCTCCCTGTCCCCCTTCCTCCTGTGGGATCTCTGCTTCCCGTCCCCCTTCCTCCTATGGGATCTCTGCTCCCCGTCCCCCTTCCTCCTGTGGGTTCTCTCCACCCGCCTGTGGGATCTCGTCCCCGTTCCCCTTCCGCCTGTGGGGTCTCTCCTCCCCGTCCCCCTTCCGCCTGTGGGGTCTCTCCTGCCCTTCCCCCTTCCTCCAGTGGGGTCTCTCCTTCCCGTCACCCTTCCTCCTGTGGGATCTCCCCTCCCCGTTCCCCCTTCCTCCTGTGGGATCTCTCCTCCCCGTCCCCCTTTCTCCTGTGGGCTCTCTCCTCCCCATCCCCCTTCCGCCTGTGAGATTCTCCACCCCGACCCCTTCCTCCTGTGGGGTCTCTCCTCCCCGTCACACTTCTCTCCTGTGGGGTCTCTCCTCCCCGTCCCCCTTCCCCCTGTGGGGTCTCCCATCCCCATCCCCCTTCCTCCTGTGGGGTCTCTCCTCCCGTCCCCCTTCCTCCTGTGGGATCTCTCCTCACCGTCCCCCTTCCTCCTGTGGGGTCTCTCCTCCCCGACCCCCTTCCGCCTGTGGGGTCTCTCGGCCCCTTCCCCCTTCCTCCTGTGGGATCTCGTCCCCTTCCTCCTTCCTCCTGTGGGATCTCTCCTCCCCATCGCCCTTCCTCCTGTGGGGTCTCTCCTACCCATCCCCCTTCCTCCTGTGGGGTCTCTCGGCCCCGTCCCCCTTCCTCCTGTGGGATCTCAGCTCCCCGTCCCCCTTCCTCCTGTGGGATCTCCTCTCCCTCCCCCTTCCTCCTGTGGGGTCTCCCCTCCCCGTCCCCCTTCCTCCTGTGGGATCTCTCCTCCCTGTCCCCCTTCCTCCTGTGGGGTCTCACCTCCCCGTCGCACTTCCTCCTGTGGGGTCTCTCGGCCCCGTCCCCCTTCCTCCTTTGGGGTATCTCCTCCCCGTCCCCCTTTCTCCTTTGGGGTCTCTCCTCCCCGTCCCCCCTTCCTCCTGTGGTGTCTCTCCTCCCCGACCCCCTTCCGCCTGTGGGGTCTCTCGGCCACTCCCCCTTCCTCCTGTGGGGTCTCGTCCCCTTCCTCCTTCCTCCTGTGGGATCTCTGCTCCCCGTCCCCCTTCCTCCTGTGGGATCTCTCACCACCCCGTCCCCCTTCCGCCTGTGGGATCTCGTCCCCGTCCCCCTTCCACCTGTGGGGTCTCTCCTCCCCGTCCCCCCTTCCTCCTGTGGGGTCTCTCCTCCCCGTCCCCATTCCTCCTGTAGGATCTCTCCTCCCCGTCCCCCTTCCTCCTGTGGGATCTCTGCTCCCCGTCCCCCTTCCACCACTGGGATCTCTGCTCCCCGTCCCCCTTCCTCCTGTGGGATCTCTCCACCCCGTCCCCCTTCCGCCTGTGGGATCTCGTCCCCGTCCCCCTTCCACCTGTGGGTCTCTCCTCCCCGTCCCCCTTCCTCCTGTGGGGTCTCTCCTGCCCGTCCCCCATTCCTCCAGTGGGGTCTCTCATTCCCGTCACCCTTCCTCCTGTGGGATCTCCCCTCACCGTCCCCCTTCCTCCTGTGGGATCTCTCTTCCCCGTCCCCTCCTGTGGAATCTCTCCTCCCCGTCCCTCCTGAGGGATCTCTCCTCCCGTCCCCCTGAGGGATCTCTCCTCCCCGTCCCATCTTCCTGCTATGGGATGTCCCCTTCCTCCTGTGGGATCTCTGCTCCCCGTCCCCCCTTCCTCCTGTGGGATCTCTGCTCCCCGTCCCCCTTCCTCCTCTGGGATCTCTGCTCCCCGTCCCCCTTCCTCCTGTGGGATCTCTCCACCCCGTCCCCCTTCCGCCTGTGGGATCTCGTCCCCGTCCCCCTTCTGCCTGTGGGGTCTCTCCTCCCCGTCCCCCTTCCTACTGTGGGGCTCTCCTCCCCGTCCCCCTTCCTCCTGTGGGGTCTCTCCTCCCCATCCCCCTTCCTCCTGTAGGATCTCTCCTCCCTGTCCCCCTTCCTCCTGTGGGATCTCTGCTTCCCGTCCCCCTTCCTCCTATGGGATCTCTGCTCCCCGTCCCCCTTCCTCCTGTGGGTTCTCTCCACCCCCGTCCCCCTTCCGCCTGTGGGATCTCGTCCCCGTTCCCTTCCGCCTGTGGGGTCTCTCCTCCCCGTCCCCCTTCCGCCTGTGGGGTCTCTCCTGCCCGTCCCCCTTCCTCCAGTGGGGTCTCTCCTTCCCGTCACCCTTCCTCCTGTGGGATCTCCCCTCCCCGTCCCCCCTTCCTCCTGTGGGATCTCTCCTCCCCGTCCCCCTTTCTCCTGTGGGCTCTCTCCTCCCCATCCCCCTTCCGCCTGTGAGATTCTCCACCCCCGACCCCTTCCTCCTGTGGGGTCTCTCCTCCCCGTCACACTTCCTCCTGTGGGGTCTCTCCTCCCCGTCCCCCTTCCCCCTGTGGGGTCTCCCATCCCCATCCCCCTTCCTCCTGTGGGGTCTCTCCTCCCCGTCCCCCTTCCTCCTGTGGGATCTCTCCTCACCGTCCCCCTTCCTCCTGTGGGGTCTCTCCTCCCCGACCCCCTTCCGCCTGTGGGGTCTCTCGGCCCCTTCCCCCTTCCTCCTGTGGGATCTCGTCCCCTTCCTCCTTCCTCCTGTGGGATCTCTCCTCCCCATCGCCCTTCCTCCTGTGGGGTCTCTCCTACCCATCCCCCTTCCTCCTGTGGGGTCTCTCGGCCCCGTCCCCCTTCCTCCTGTGGGATCTCAGCTCCCCGTCCCCCTTCCTCCTGTGGGATCTCCTCTCCCTCCCCCTTCCTCCTGTGGGGTCTCCCCTCCCCGTCCCCCTTCCTCCTGTGGGATCTCTCCTCCCTGTCCCCCTTCCTCCTGTGGGGTCTCACCTCCCCGTCGCACTTCCTCCTGTGGGGTCTCTCGGCCCCGTCCCCCTTCCTCCTTTGGGGTATCTCCTCCCCGTCCCCCTTTCTCCTTTGGGGTCTCTCCTCCCCGTCCCCCTTCCTCCTGTGGTGTCTCTCCTCCCCGACCCCCTTCCGCCTGTGGGGTCTCTCGGCCACTCCCCCTTCCTCCTGTGGGGTCTCGTCCCCTTCCTCCTTCCTCCTGTGGGATCTCTCCTCCCCTTCCCCCTTTCTCCTGTGGGCTCTCTCCTCCCCATCCCCCTTCCTCCTGTGGGCTCTCTCCTCCCCATCCCCCTTCCTCCTGTGGGGTCTCTCGGCTCCGTCCCTCTTCCTCCTGTGGGGTCTCCCCTCCCTGTCCCCCTTCCTCCTGTGGGATCTCCCCTCCCCGTCCCCCTTCCTCCTGTGGGGTCTCCCCTCCCCGTTCCCCTTCCTCCTTTGGGATCTCCACTGCCCGTCCCCCTTTCTCCTGTGGGCTCTCTCCTCCCCGTCCCCCTTCCTCCTGTGGGGTCTCTCGGCTCCGTCCCTCTTCCTCCTGTGGGGTCTATCCTCCCCGTCACCATTCCTCCTGTGGCCTCTCTCCTCCCCGTCCCCCTTCCTCCTGTGGGGTCTCCCCTCCCCGTCCCCCTTCCTCCTGTGGGGTCTCCCCTCCCCGTCCCCCTTCCTCCTGTGGGATCTCCCCTCCCCGTCCCCCTTCCTCCTGTGGGGTCTCCCCTCCCCGTCCCCCTTCCTCCTTTGGGATCTCCCCTCCCCGTCCCCCTTCCTCCTGTGGGATCTCCCCTCCCAGTCCCCCTTCTTCTTGTGGGATCTCTCCTGCCCGTACCCCTTCCTCCTGTGAGGTCTCTCCTGCCCATCCCCCTTCCTCCTGTGGGGTCTCTCCTCCCCGTCCCCATTCCACCTGTCGGGTCTCTCCTCCCCGTCCCCCTTCCTCCTGTGGTGTCGCTCCTCCCCGACCCCCTTCCGCCTGTGGGGACTCTCCTCCCCGTCCCCCCTTCCTCCTGTGGGGTCTCTACTGCCCGTCTCCCTTCCTCCTGTGGGGTCTCTCCTCCCCGTCCCCCTTCCTCCTGTGGGGTCTCTCCTGCCCATCCCCCTTCCTCCTGTGGGGTCTCTCCTCCCCGTCCCCATTCCACCTGTGGGGTCTCTCCTCCCCGTCCCCCTTCCTCCTGTGGTGTCTCTCCTCCCCGTCCCCCTTCCGCCTGTGGGGACTCTCCTCCCCGTCCCCCTTCCTCCTGTGGGGTCTCTCCTCCCCGTCCCCCTTCCTCCTGTGGGGTCTCTCCTGCCCGTCTCCCTTCCCCCTGTGGGATCTCTCGGCCCCGTCCCCATTCCTCCTGTGGGGTCTCTCCTCCCCGACCCCCCTTCCGTCTGAGGGGTCTCTCGGCCCCTTCCCCCTTCCTCCTGTGGGATCTCGTCCCCTTCCCCCTTCCTCCTGTGGGATCTCGTCCCCTTCCCCCTTCCTCCAGTGGGATATCACCTCCCCGTCCCCCTTCCCCCTGTGGGATCTCGTCCCCTTCCCCCTTCCTCCAGTGGGATATCACCTCCCCGTCCCCCTTCCTCCTGTGGGATATCTCCTCCCCGTCCCTCTTCCTCCTGTGGGGTCTCTCGGCCCCGTCCCCCTTCCTCCTGTGGGGTCTCTCCTCCCCGTCCCCCTTCCCCCTGTGGGGTCTCTCCTCCCTGTCCCCCTTCCTCCTGTGGGCTCTCTCCTCCACGTCCCCCTTCCCCCTGTGGGCTCCCCGTGCCCCTACCCTCTGTGGGATCTCCCCTCCCTGTCCCGCTTCCCCCTGTGGGATCTCCCCTCCCTGTCCCCCTTCCCCCTGTGGGATCTCCCCTCCCCGTCCCCCTACCCCCTGTGGGGTCTCTCCTCCCCGTCCCCCTTCCCCCTTTGGGGTCTCTCCTCCCCGTCCCCTTTCCGCTGTGTGGTATCTCCTCCCCGTCCCCCTTCCCCCTGCGGGGTCTCTCCCCCCGTCTCCCTTCCCCCTGTGGGATCCCTCCCCCCCGTCCCCTTTCCTCCTGTGGGATCTCGTACCCTTCCTCCTTCCTCCTGTGGGATCTCTCCTCCCCGTCCCCCTTCCTCCTGTGGGGTCTCTCCTCCACGTCCCCCTTCCTCCTGTGCGGTCTCTCGGCCCCGTCCCCCTTCCTCCTGTGGGATCTCAGCTCCCCGTCCCCCTTCCCCCTGTGGGATCTCCCCTCCCCGTCCCGCTACCCCCTGTGGGGTCTCTCCTCCCCGTCCCCCTTTCCCCTGTGGGGTCTCTCCTCCCCGTCCCCCTTTCTCCTTTGGGGTCACTCCTCCCCGTCCCCCTTCCTCCTGTGGGGTCTCTCCTCCCCGACCCCCTTCTGCCTGTGGGGTCTCTCGGCCACTCCCCCTGTGGGGTCTCGTCCCCTTCCTCCTCCCACCTGTGCGATCTCTCCTCCCCGTCCCCCTTTCTCCTGTGGGGTCTCTCCTCCCCGTCCCCCTTCCTCCTGTGGGGTCTCTCGGCTCCGTCCCTCTTCCTCCTGTGGGGTCTCCCCTCCCCGTCCCCCCCTCCTCCTGTGGGATCTCCCCTCCCCGTCGCCCCTCCTCCTGTGGTGTCTCCCCTCCCCGTCCCCCTTCCTCCTGTGGGATCTCAGCTCCCCGTCCCTCTTCCTCCTTTGGGATCTCCCCTCCCCGTCCCCCTTTCCTCCTGTGGGAACTCCCCTACCCGTCCCCCTTCCACCTGTGGCATCTCCTGCCCGTCCCCCTTCCTCCTGTGGGATCTCTCCTGCCCGTCCCCCATCCTCCTGTGGGGACTCTCCTGCCCGTCCCCCATCCTCCTGTGGGGACTCTCCTGCCCGTCCCCCTTCCTCCTGTGGGGTCTCTCCTGCCCGTCCCCCTTCCTCCTCTGGTGTCTCTCCTCCCCGTCCCCCTTCCTCCTGTGGGATCTCGTCCCCTTCCCCCTTCCTCCAGTGGGATATCACCTCCCCGTCCCCCTTCCTCCTGTGGGATATCTCCTCCCCGTCCCCCTTCCTCCTGTGGGGTCTCTCGGCCCCGTCCCCCTTCCTCCTTTGGGGTCTCTCCTCCCTGTCCCCCTTCCTCCTTTGGGCTCTCTCCTCCACGTCCCCCTTCCTCCTGTGGGATCTCCCCTCCCCGTCCACCTTCCTCCTGTGGGATCTCTCCTCCCCGTCCCCATTCCTCCTGTGGGATCTCTCCTCCCCGTCCACCTTCCTCCTGTGGGATCTCCCCTCCCCGTCCCCCTTCCTCCTGTGGGACCTCCTCCCCGTCCCCCTTCCTCCTGTGGGACCTCCTCCCCGTCCCCCTTCCTCCTGTGGGACCTCCTCCCCGTCCCCCTTCCTCCTGTGGGGTCCCTCCTCCCCGTCCCCCTTCCTCCTGTGGGGTCCCTCCTGCCCGTCCCCATTCCTCCTGTGGGGTCTCAATTGCCCATCCCCCTTCCTCCTGTGGGATCTCTCCTCCCCGTCCCCCTTTCTCCTGTGGGGTCCCTCCTCCCAGTCCCCCTTCCTCCTGAGGGATCTCTCCTGCCCGTCCCCTTCCTCCTGTGGGATCTCTCCTCCCCGTCCACTACCCTCCTGTGGGATCTCTCTTCCCCGTCCCCCTTCCTCCTGTGGGATCTCTCTTCCCCATCCACCTTCCTCCTGGGGATCTGTTCTCCCCGTCCCTCCTGAGGGAACTCTCCTCCCCGTCCCTCTGAGGGATCTCTCCTCCCCGTTCTCCTTCCTGCTGTGGATGTCCCCTCCCCGTCCCCCTTCTTCCTGCGGGATCTCCTCCCCGTCCCCCTTCCTCCTGTGGGATCTCTCCACCCCGTCCCCCTTCCGCCTGTGGGATCTTGTCCCCGTCCCCCTTCCGCCTGTGGGGTCTCTCCTCCCCGTCCCCCTTCCTCCTGTGGGGTCTCTCCTCCACGTCCCCATTCCTCCTGTGGGGTCTCTTGGCCCCGTCCCCCTTCCTCCTGTGGCCTCTCTCCTCCCCATCCACCTTCATCCTGTGGGATCTCTCTTCCCTGTCCACCTTCCGCCTGTGGGAACTCTCCTCCCCGTCCCCCTTCCCCCTGTGGGGTCTCTCCTCCCCGTCCCCCTTACCCCTATGGGAACTCCCCTCCCCGTCCCCCTTCCTCCTGTGGGGTCTCCTCCCCGTCCCCCTTCCACCTGTGGGGTCTCTCCTCCCCGTCACCCTTCCCCCTGTGGGGTCTCTCGTCCCCGTCCCCCTTCCTCCTGTGGGATCTCTCCCCCAGCCCCCTTCCTCCTGTGGGATCTCTCCCCCATCTCCCTTCCTCTTGTACGCTCTCTCCTCCCCGTCCCCCTTCCTCCTGTGGGATCTCTCCTCCCCGTCCCCCTTCCTCCTGTGGGGTCCCTCCTCCCAGTCCCCCTTCCTCCTGTGGGATCTCTCCTCCCCGTCCCCCTTCCTCCTGTGGGGTCTCTCCTCCGCGTCCCCCTTCCTCGAGTGGGAACTCTCCTCCCCGTCCACCTTCCTCCTGTGGGATCTCTCCTCCCCATCCACCTTCATCCTGTGGGATCTCTCTTCCCTGTCCACCTTCCGCCTGTGGGATCTCTCCTCCCCGTCCCCCTTCCCCCTGTGGGGTCTCTCCTCCCCGTCCCCGTTACCCCTGTGGGAACTCCCCTCCCCGTCCCCCTTCCTCCTGTGGGGTCTCTCCTCCCCGTCCCCCTTACCCCTGTGGGAACTCCCCTCCCCGTCCCCCTTCCTCCTGTGGGGTCTCTACTCCCCATCCCCCTTCCTCCTGTGGGATCTCTCCTCCCCGTCCCCCTTCCTCCTGTGGGATCTCTCCTCCCCGTCCCCCTTCCTCCTGTGGGGTCTCTCCTCCACGTCCCCCTTCCTCCTGTGCGGTCTCTCGGCCCCGTCCCCCTTCCTCCTGTGGGATCTCAGCTCCCCGTCCCCCTTCCCCCTGTGGGATCTCCCCTCCCCGTCCCGCTACCCCCTGTGGGGTCTCTCCTCCCCGTCCCCCTTTCCCCTGTGGGGTCTCTCCTCCCCGTCTCCTTTCCCCTGTGGGGTCTCTCCTCCCCGGTCCCCCTTTCTCCTTTGGGGTCTCTCCTCCCCGTCCCCCTTCCTCCTGTGGGGTCTCTCCTCCCCGACCCCCTTCTGCCTGTGGGGTCTCTCGGCCACTCCCCCTGTGGGGTCTCGTCCCCTTCCTCCTCCCTCCTGTGCGATCTCTCCTCCCCGTCCCCCTTTCTCCTGTGGGGTCTCTCCTCCCCGTCCCCCTTCCTCCTGTGGGGTCTCTCGGCTCCGTCCCTCTTCCTCCTGTGGGGTCTCCCCTCCCCGTCCCCCCTCCTCCTGTGGGATCTCCCCTCCCCGTCCCCCCTCCTCCTGTGGTGTCTCCCCTCCCCGTCCCCCTTCCTCCTGTGGGATCTCAGCTCCCCGTCCCTCTTCCTCCTTTGGGATCTCCCCTCCCCGTCCCCCTTCCTCCTGTGGGAACTCCCCTACCCGTCCCCCTTCCTCCTGTGGCATCTCCTGCCCGTCCCCCTTCCTCCTGTGGGATCTCTCCTGCCCGTCCCCCATCCTCCTGTGGGGACTCTCCTGCCCGTCCCCCATCCTCCTGTGGGGACTCTCCTGCCCGACCCCCTTCCTCCTGTGGGGTCTCTCCTGCCCGTCCCCCTTCCTCCTCTGGTGTCTCTCCTCCCCGTCCCCCTTCCTCCTGTGGGATCTCGTCCCCTTCCCCCTTCCTCCAGTGGGATATCACCTCCCCGTCCCCCTTCCTCCTGTGGGATATCTCCTCCCCGTCCCCCTTCCTCCTGTGGGGTCTCTCGGCCCCGTCCCCCTTCCTCCTTTGGGGTCTCTCCTCCCTGTCCCCCTTCCTCCTTTGGGCTCTCTCCTCCACGTCCCCCTTCCTCCTGTGGGATCTCCCCTCCCCGTCCACCTTCCTCCTGTGGGATCTCTCCTCCCCGTCCCCATTCCTCCTGTGGGATCTCTCCTCCCCGTCCACCTTCCTCCTGTGGGATCTCCCCTCCCCGTCCCCCTTCCTCCTGTGGGACCTCCTCCCCGTCCCCCTTCCTCCTGTGGGACCTCCTCCCCGTCCCCCTTCCTCCTGTGGGACCTCCTCCCCGTCCCCCTTCCTCCTGTGGGGTCCCTCCTCCCAGTCCCCCTTCCTCCTGTGGGGTCCCTCCTGCCCGTCCCCATTCCTCCTGTGGGGTCTCAATTGCCCATCCCCCTTCCTCCTGTGGGACCTCTCCTCCCCGTCCCCCTTTCTCCTGTGGGGTCCCTCCTCCCAGTCCCCCTTCCTCCTGAGGGATCTCTCACCCCCATCCCCCTTCCTCCTGTGGGATCTCTCCTGCCCGTCCCCTTCCTCCTGTGGGATCTCTCCTCCCCGTCCACTACCCTCCTGTGGGGTCTCTCCTGCCCGTCCCCCTTCCTCCTCTGGTGTCTCTCCTCCCCGTCCCCCTTCCTCCTGTGGGATCTCTCTTCCCCATCCACCTTCCTCCTGGGGATCTGTTCTCCCCGTCCCTCCTGAGGGATCTCTCCTCCCCGTCCCTCTGAGGGATCTCTCCTCCCCGTTCTCCTTCCTGCTGTGGGATGTCCCCTCCCCGTCCCCCTTCTTCCTGCGGGATCTCCTCCCCGTCCCCCTTCCTCCTGTGGGATCTCTCCACCCCGTCCCCCTTCCGCCTGTGGGATCTTGTCCCCGTCCCCCTTCCGCCTGTGGGGTCTCTCCTCCCCGTCCCCCTTCCTCCTGTGGGGTCTCTCCTCCACGTCCCCATTCCTCCTGTGGGGTCTCTTGGCCCCGTCCCCCTTCCTCCTGTGGCCTCTCTCCTCCCCGTCCCCCTTCCTCCTTTGTGGTCTCTCCTCCCCGTCCCCCTTACCCCTATGGGAACTCCCCTCCCCGTCCCCCTTCCTCCTGTGGGGTCTCCTCCCCGTCCCCCTTCCACCTGTGGGGTCTCTCCTCCCCGTCACCCTTCCCCCTGTGGGGTCTCTCGTCCCCGTCCCCCTTCCTCCTGTGGGATCTCTCCCCCAGCCCCCTTCCTCCTGTGGGATCTCTCCCCCATCTCCCTTCCTCTTGTACGCTCTCTCCTCCCCGTCCCCCTTCCTCCTGTGGGATCTCTCCTCCCCGTCCCCCTTCCTCCTGTGGGGTCCCTCCTCCCAGTCCCCCTTCCTCCTGTGGGATCTCTCCTCCCCGTCCCCCTTCCTCCTGTGGGGTCTCTCCTCCACGTCCCCCTTCCTCCTGTGCGGTCTCTCGGCCCCGTCCCCCTTCCTCCTGTGGGATCTCAGCTCCCCGTCCCCCCTTCCCCCTGTGGGATCTCCCCTCCCCGTCCCGCTACCCCCTGTGGGGTCTCTCCTCCCCGTCCCCCTTTCCCCTGTGGGGTCTCTCCTCCCCGTCTCCTTTCCCCTGTGGGGTCTCTCCTCCCCGTCCCCCTTTCTCCTTTGGGGTCTCTCCTCCCCGTCCCCCTTCCTCCTGTGGGGTCTCTCCTCCCCGACCCCCTTCTGCCTGTGGGGTCTCTCGGCCACTCCCCCTGTGGGGTCTCGTCCCCTTCCTCCTCCCTCCTGTGCGATCTCTCCTCCCCGTCCCCCTTTCTCCTGTGGGGTCTCCCCTCCCCGTCCCCCCTCCTCCTGTGGGATCTCCCCTCCCCGTCCCCCCTCCTCCTGTGGTGTCTCCCCTCCCCGTCCCCCTTCCTCCTGTGGGATCTCAGCTCCCCGTCCCTCTTCCTCCTTTGGGATCTCCCCTCCCCGTCCCCCTTCCTCCTGTGGGAACTCCCCTACCCGTCCCCCTTCCTCCTGTGGCATCTCCTGCCCGTCCCCCTTCCTCCTGTGGGATCTCTCCTGCCCGTCCCCCATCCTCCTGTGGGGACTCTCCTGCCCGTCCCCCATCCTCCTGTGGGGACTCTCCTGCCCGTCCCCCTTCCTCCTGTGGGGTCTCTCCTGCCCGTCCCCCTTCCTCCTCTGGTGTCTCTCCTCCCCGTCCCCCTTCCTCCTGTGGGATCTCGTCCCCTTCCCCCTTCCTCCAGTGGGATATCACCTCCCCGTCCCCCTTCCTCCTGTGGGATATCTCCTCCCCGTCCCCCTTCCTCCTGTGGGGTCTCTCGGCCCCGTCCCCCTTCCTCCTTTGGGGTCTCTCCTCCCTGGTCCCCTTCCTCCTTTGGGCTCTCTCCTCCACGTCCCCCTTCCTCCTGTGGGATCTCCCCTCCCCGTCCACCTTCCTCCTGTGGGATCTCTCCTCCCCGTCCCCATTCCTCCTGTGGGATCTCTCCTCCCCGTCCACCTTCCTCCTGTGGGATCTCCCCTCCCCGTCCCCCTTCCTCCTGTGGGACCTCCTCCCCGTCCCCCTTCCTCCTGTGGGACCTCCTCCCCGTCCCCCTTCCTCCTGTGGGACCTCCTCCCCGTCCCCCTTCCTCCTGTGGGGTCCCTCCTCCCAGTCCCCCTTCCTCCTGTGGGTTCCCTCCTCCCAGTCCCCCTTCCTCCTGTGGGGTCCCTCCTGCCCGTCCCCATTCCTCCTGTGGGGTCTCAATTGCCCATCCCCCTTCCTCCTGTGGGATCTCTCCTCCCCGTCCCCCTTTCTCCTGTGGGGTCCCTCCTCCCAGTCCCCCTTCCTCCTGAGGGATCTCTCCTGCCCGTCCCCTTCCTCCTGTGGGATCTCTCCTCCCCGTCCCCTTCCTCCTGTGGGATCTCTCCTCCCCGTCCACTACCCTCCTGTGGGATCTCTCCTCCCCATCCCCCTTCCTCCTGTGGGATCTCTCTTCCCCATCCACCTTCCTCCTGGGGATCTGTTCTCCCCGTCCCTCCTGAGGGATCTCTCCTCCCCGTCCCTCTGAGGGATCTCTCCTCCCCGTTCTCCTTCCTGCTGTGGGATGTCCCCTCCCCGTCCCCCTTCTTCCTGCGGGATCTCCTCCCCGTCCCCCTTCCTCCTGTGGGATCTCTCCACCCCGTCCCCCTTCCGCCTGTGGGATCTTGTCCCCGTCCCCCTTCCGCCTGTGGGGTCTCTCCTCCCCGTCCCCCTTCCTCCTGTGGGGTCTCTCCTCCACGTCCCCATTCCTCCTGTGGGGTCTCTTGGCCCCGTCCCCCTTCCTCCTGTGGCCTCTCTCCTCCCCGTCCCCCTTCCTCCTTTGTGGTCTCTCCTCCCCGTCCCCCTTACCCCTATGGGAACTCCCCTCCCCGTCCCCCTTCCTCCTGTGGGGTCTCCTCCCCGTCCCCCTTCCACCTGTGGGGTCTCTCCTCCCCGTCACCCTTCCCCCTTTGGGGTCTCTCGTCCCCGTCCCCCTTCCTCCTGTGGGATCTCTCCCCCAGCCCCCTTCCTCCTGTGGGATCTCTCCCCCATCTCCCTTCCTCTTGTACGCTCTCTCCTCCCCGTCCCCCTTCCTCCTGTGGGATCTCTCCTCCCCGTCCCCCTTCCTCCTGTGGGGTCCCTCCTCCCAGTCCCCCTTCCTCCTGTGGGATCTCTCCTCCCCGTCCCCCTTCCTCCTGTGGGGTCTCTCCTCCGCGTCCCCCTTCCTCGAGTGGGAACTCTCCTCCCCGTCCACCTTCCTCCTGTGGGATCTCTCCTCCCCATCCACCTTCATCCTGTGGGATCTCTCTTCCCTGTCCACCTTCCGCCTGTGGGATCTCTCCTCCCCGTCCCCCTTCCCCCTGTGGGGTCTCTCCTCCCCGTCCCCGTTACCCCTGTGGGAACTCCCCTCCCCGTCCCCCTTCCTCCTGTGGGGTCTCTCCTCCCCGTCCCCCTTACCCCTGTGGGAACTCCCCTCCCCGTCCCCCTTCCTCCTGTGGGGTCTCTACTCCCCATCCCCCTTCCTCCTGTGGGATCTCTCCTCCCCGTCCCCCTTCCTCCTGTGGGGTCTCTCCTCCCCTGTCCCCCTCCTCCTGTGGGGTCTCTCCTGCCCGTCCCTCTTCCTCCTGTGGGATCTCTCCTCCCCGTCCCCCTTCCTCCTGTGATATCTCTCCTCCCCGTCCCCCTTCCTCGAGTGGGAACTCTCCTCCCCGTCCACCTTCCTCCTGTGGGATCTCTCCTCCCCATCCACCTTCATCCTGTGGGATCTCTCCTCCCCGTCCCCATTCCTCCTGAGGGATCTCTCCTCCCCGTCCCCCTTCCTCCTGTTGGATCTCTCCTCCCCGTCCCCCTTCCTCCTGAGGGATCTCCTCCCCGTCCCCCTTCCTCCTGAGGGATCTCCTCCCCATCCCCCTTCCTCCTGTGGGATCTCCTCCCCGTCCCCCTTCCTCCTGTGAGATCTCTCCTTCTCATCCCCCTTCCTCCTGAGGGATCTCTCCTCCCCGTCCCCCTTCCTCCTGTGGGATCTCTCCTCCCCGTCCCCCTTCCTCCTGTGGGGTCTCTTCCCCCCGTCCCCCTTCCACCTGTGGGATCTCTCTTCCCCATCCCCTTCCTCCTGTGGGATCTCTCTTCCCCATCCCCCTTCCTCCAAGATGCTATGGTAAAAGAGATAGAATTGCGATCACTATCTCCAAAATGCTGTCCCACTGAGAGATCTGACACCTGACCAGGTTCGTTTCCCAAAACCAGATCAAGTACAGCCTCTCCTCTTATAGGCTTATGTACATATTGCTTCAAGAAACCTTCCTGAACACACTTCACAAACTCCACCCCATCGACACCCCTCACTCTAGGGAGCTGCTAATCAATAGTTGGGAAATTAAAATCTCCCACTTCAACAACCCTGTTATTGTTACTCCTTTCCAGAATCGGTCTCCCTATCTGCTCCTCGATGTCCCTGTTAATGTTGGGTGGTCTATGCAATACACCCAGTAGAGTTATTGACCCCTTCCTGTTCCTAACTTCCACCCACAGAGACTCACTCAGACACAGTCAATCATTTATTTTATTCATCAAACTCCTTGCATTAAAATAGACACATCTCAAACCATCGGACTGAGTGCCTCCCTTCTCTATCACCTGCGTATCCTCCCTTTCACACTGTCTCCAAATTCTCTCTATTTGTGAGCCAACCTTCCTCTCCTCCGTCACATCAATTTGGTTCCCTCCTCCCAGCAATTCTAGTTTAAACTCTCCCCAGTAGCCTTAGCAAACCTTGCTGTCAGGATATTAATATACGGGATTCAAGTGCAACCCGTCCTTTCTGTGCAGGTCACACCTGCTCCAAAAGAGGTCCCAATGATCCAGAAATCTGAATCCCTGCACCCTGCTCCAATCCCTCGGCCATGCGTTTATCCTCCACCTCATCCTAATCTTATTCTCACTGTCACGTGGGACAAACAGTAATTCCGAGATCACTACCTTTGAGGTCCTGCTTCTCAAATTACTTCCTAACTCCCTGTAGTCTGTTTTCAGGACCTCTTCCCTTTTCCTACCAATGTCACTGGTACCAATATGTACCACGACCTCCAGTTGTTCTCCCTCCCACTGCAGGATATCTTGGACGTGATCAGGAATATCCTGGCCCTGGAAACTGGGAGGCAAACTACCATCCGAGTTTCTTTACTGCTTCCACAGAATCGTCTGTCTGACCCCCTAACTATAGTCCCCTCTCTCTGCTGCCATCCTCTTCCTTTCCCCACCCTCCTGAGCCACAGGGCCAGACGGTGCCAGAGGTGCAGCTGTTGTTGCTCCCTCTCCAGCAGTACTCAAACCGGAGTACTTATTGTCAAGGGGAACAGCCACTGGGGTATTCACTAGTACCTGCTTCTTGACCTTCCTTCTCCTGACTGTGACCCATTTCTTCAGTCTCCCGTGGCCCCGGTGTGACCACCTGCCTGTAACTCCTCTCTATCACCTCCTCGCTCTCCCTGACCAGACGAAGGTCATCGAGCTGCATCTCCAGTTCCCTAACTCGGTCCCTAAGGATCTGCAGCTCGACACACCGGGTGCAGATGTTGCCGTCCAGGAGGCTGGGAGTCTCCAGGATCTCCCACATCTGACACCGAGCACAGAAACCCAGCCTCACACACATACTCTCTGTCTGTATTGTAAACAGATAACCTACCTCGCCTCGACCCTTTATCGCCGAAGCCCCGTTGAGCCAAAGCCTTCCTACTCTGTCTCCCGCTCCTCTGACGCTCGCTCTGTAAATCTGTCTTCCTTTTAAACTCTTCTCGCTGTTCTCACTGGCCGACCTGCCCAGTCGTGCTGAAGAAAAAAATCAGTAATTGTGTTACTGATAAACACTGGGGATTTGTACCGTCTCCTGTCTCTCTGTGTCCTTCACCCTCACTCTCTCTCATCTCCAGACTGTGGGAGATTGTGTTTACAGTCACTGGGTGTCGGACACTGAACATTAATGTGATCAGTAATTGTGTTACTGGTAAACACTGGGGATTTGTACCGTCTCCTGTCTCTCTGTGTCCTTCACCCTCACTCTCTCTCATCTCCAGGCTGAGGGATGTCGGTCTCACAGATTCTGGTGCCGAGGATCTCGTCTCCGCTCTCAGTACAAACCCATCACTGACGGGGCTGAACCTGAGTGATAATAAACTGGGAGATTCAGGAGTGAAACTGGTGTCTGCGGCTCTGAGGAACCCGGAGTGTAAAATACAGACACTGTGGTAAGTACCAGACTGTGGGAGATTGTGTTTACAGTCACTGGGTGTCTGACACTGAACATTAATGTGATCAGTAATTGTGTTACTGATAAACACTGGGGATTTGTACCGTCTCCTGCCTCTCTGTGTCCTTCACCCTCACTCTCTCTCATCTCCAGACTGTGGGAGATTGTGTTTACAGTCACTGGGTGTCTGACACTGAACATTAATGTGATCAGTAATTGTGTTACTGATAAACACTGGGGATTTGTACCGTCTCCTGTCTCTCTGTGTCCTTCACCCTCACTCTCTCTCATCTCCAGGCTGACCCGTGTCGGTCTCACAGATTCTGGTGCCGAGGATCTCGTCTCCGCTCTCAGTACAAACCCATCACTGACGGGGCTGGACCTGAGTGAGAATAAACTGGGAGATTCAGGAGTGAAACTGGTGTCTGCGGCTCTGAGGAACCCGGAGTGTAAAATACAGAAACTGGGGTAAGTACCAGACTGTGGGAGATTGTGTTTACAGTCACTGGGTGTCTGACACTGAACATTAATGTGATCAGTAATTGTGTTACTGATAAACACTGGGGATTTGTACCGTCTCCTGTCTCTCTGTGTCCTTCACCCTCACTCTCTCTCATCTCCAGGCTGTGGGAGATTGTGTTTACAGTCACTGGGTGTCTGACACTGAACATTAATGTGATCAGTAATTGTGTTACTGATAAACACCGGGGATTTGTACCGTCTCCTGTCTCTCAGTGTCCTTCACCCTCACTCTCTCTCATCTCCAGGCTGTACAATGTCGGTCTCACAGATTCTGGTGCCGAGGATCTCGTCTCCGCTCTCAGTACAAACCCATCACTGACGATGCTGGATCTGCGATCAAACTCTCTGACTGACGGATCTGTCCCCGCTCTCCGCCGCCTCATACTGACCCGCCCGAGTCTGGAGCGGATGGAGTGAGTGTTTGTGTTAATGTTCAATGTGATAAAATATCAGCGGATCCGCGGGTTTTCTGGTGATATTTGTCTGTGAGTGTTGTTGAAACATTAACCCCGGTCCCCTGTTACTGACACTGTTGTGTGATCTGTTTATTTCATCGTTATTCTCCCATCTGTTTCAGCCTGGGGGTGAATCGGTTCAGTGAGACAGGGAGGAAGGAACTGAGATCTCTACAGGAACCCAGACCCGGACTGATGGTGGATCAGTGGACATTTAGCCTTTAACCTTTATCTTACCTGGAACCCAGACCCGGACTGATGGTGGATCTGTGAACATCCGAATGTGTGAACATCCCCGCCCGCGGGATGGGGACATTTGGCCGACTCCCCGCCCTCCCCTTTAACTCCCGCCCTTACCTTTAACGGCCGCGCGCCTGGTTCAACTTTCAACGGTTTTAACGGACCCGGCTCGGGCCTCGCGCTGTGTGCGTCGCTCGCAGCGGTCCCGCAGTGACGTGTTTCCGCCTGTTGTCCGGCGGGACAGCTTCCGCCGGAAGTGCGTGTTGGAGACTCCCCACGTGGCACCCCGGGGAATTACCCGGACAGGAAGAGCCCGGGGTCCGGGGCTCAGTCTGGGACACCGGTGTCCCGGGGTGGGGGGGATGGTCCCGGGAGAGAATCCTTTTGCCCCCTTTGCTGAGGACGGTGTATTCGGCAGCCTGGCCGATATAATGATGTTAAATGGACAAATCCCTCGGCAGTGACCCTGGATCTGCAGCGATCCCGGACACGGCCCTGAAGTGTGATTTTATAATCATCGGTTCCCCGATGCAGAGTGACGGTGAGAAACGGGACTGATTATTCAACCGGTCACTCCTTGTCTCCGGTCAGTTAATTGTGTCTGACTGTGAGTGAGTCGGGAGCAGCTTATTTATTCCCGCACGTCAGCAGCTCACACATTGTTTCATTCACATTTGTAAATTTACTCACACCCGGGACCAGACACAGAGAGAATTGTCCTCCACACCGGCCCATCACACACTCCCGGGGTAGACACAGAGTGAATCTCCCTCCACACCGGCCCATCACACATCCCGGGGTCAGACACAGAGTGAATCTCCCTCCACACCGTCCCATCACACACTCCAGGGGTCAGACACAGGGTGAATCTCCCTCCGCACCGTCCCATCACACACTCCCGGGGTCAGACACAGAGTGAATCTCCCTCCACACCGTCCCATCACACACTCCCGGGGTCAGACACAGAGTGAATCTCCCTCCACACCGTCCCATCACACACTCCCGGGGTCAGACACAGAGTGAATCTCCCTCCGCATGGTCACATCACACACTCCTGGGGTCAGACACAGAGTGAATCTCCCTCCACACCGTCCCATCACACACTCCCGGGATCAGACACAGAGTGAATCTCCCTCCACACCGTCCCATCACACACTCCCGGGACCAGACACAGAGAGAATCTCCCTCCACACCGTCCCATCACACACTCCCGGGGTCAGACACAGAGTGAATCTCCCTCCGCACCGTCCCATCACACACTCCCGGGGTCAGACACAGAGTGAATCTCCCTCCGCACCGTCCCATCACACACTCCCGGGGTCAGAAAGAGAGTGAATCTCCCTCCACACCGTCCCATCACACACTCCCGGGGTCAGACACAGAGTGAATCTCCCTCCACACCGTCCCATCACACACTCCCGGGGTCAGACACAGAGTGAATCTCCCTCCACACCGTCCCATCACACACTCCCGGGGTCAGACACAGAGTGAATCTCCCTCCACACCGTCCCATCACACACTCCCGGGGTCAGACACAGAGTGAATCTCCCTTCACACCATCCCATCATACACTCCTGGGGTCAGACACAGAGTGAACCTCCCTCCGCACCATCCCATCACACACACCCGGGGTCAGACACAGAGTGAATCTCCCTCCACACCGTCCCATCACACACTCCCGGGGTCAGACACAGAGTGAATCTCCCTCCACACCGTCCCATCACACACTCCCGGGGTCAGACACAGAGTGAATCTCCCTCCACACCGTCCCATCACACACTCCCGGGGTCAGACACAGAGTGAATCTCCCTCCACACCGTCCCATCACACACTCCCGGGGTCAGACACAGAGTGAATCTCCCTCCACACCGTCCCATCACACACTCCCGGGGTCAGAAACAGAGTGAATCTCCCTCCACACCGTCCCATCACACACTCCCGGGGTCAGAAACAGACTGAATCTCCCTCCACACCGTCCCATCACACACTCCCGGGGTCAGACACACAGTGAATCTCCCTCCACACCGTCCCATCTCACACTCCCAGGGTCAGACACAGAGTGAATCTCCCTGCACAACGTCCCATCACACACTCCCGGGGTCAGACACAGAGTGAATCTCCCTCCACACCGTCCCATCACACACACCCGGGGTCAGACACAGAGTGAATCTCCCTCCACACCGTCCCATCACACACTCCCGGGGTCAGACACAGAGTGAATCTCCCTCCACACCGTCCCATCTCACACTCCCGGGGTCAGACACAGAGTGAATCTCCCTCCGCACGGTCACATCACACACTCCCGGGGTCAGACACAGAGTGAATCTCCATCCACACCGTCCCATCACACACTCCCGGGGTCAGTCACAGAGTGAATCTCCCTCCGCATGGTCACATCACACACTCCTGGGGTCAGACACAGAGTGAATCTCCCTCCACACCGTCCCATCACACACTCCCGGGGTCAGTCACAGAGTGAATCTCCCTCCACACCGTCCCATCACACACTCCCGGGGTCAGACACAGAGTGAATCTCCCTCCACACCGTCCCATCACACACTCCCGGGGTCAGACACAGAGTGAATCTCCCTCCGCACCGTCCCATCACACACTCCCGGGGTCAGACACAGAGAGAATCTCCCTCCGCACCGTCCCATCACACACTCCCGGGTTCAGACACAGAGTGAATCTCCCTCCGCACCGTCCCATCACACACTCTCGGGGTCAGACACAGAGAGAATCTCCCTCCACACCGTCCCATCACACACTCCCGGGGTCAGACACAGAGTGAATCTCCCTCCACACCGTCCCATCACACACTCCCGGGGTCAGACACAGAGTGAATCTCCCTCCACACCGTCCCAGCACACGTCCTTCACCCTCACTCTCTCTCATCTCCAGGCTGAGGGATGTCGGTCTCACAGATTCTGGTGCCGAGGATCTCGTCTCCGCTCTCAGTACAAACCCATCACTGACGGAGCTGGACCTGAGTGAAAACTCTCTGACAGACCGATCTGTCCCCGCTCTCCGCCGCCTCATACTGACCCTCCCGAGTCTGGAGTGGATCCGGTGAGTGTTTGTGTTAATGTTCAATGTGATAAAATATCAGCGGATCCGCGGGTTTTCTGGTGATATTTGTCTGTGAGTGTTGTTGAAACATTAACCCCGGTCCCCTGTTACGGACACTGTTGTGTGATCTGTTTATTTCATCTTTATTCTCCCATCTGTTTCAGGCTGTGGGAGAATCGGTACAGTGAGATCGGGGAGAAGGAACTGAGATCTCTACAGGAACCCAGACCCGGACTGATGGTGGATCTGTGAACATCTGAATGTGGTGAATCGGTTCAGTGAGACCGGGATGAAGGAACTGAGATCTCTACAGGAACCCAGACCCGGACTGATGGTGGATCTGTGAACATTTGGCCTTTAACCTTTATTTTACCTGGAACCCAGACCCGGACTGATGGTGGATCTGTGAACATCCGAATGTGTGAACATCCCCGCCCGCCAGCGGTCCCGCAGTGACGTGTTTCCGCCTGTTGTCCGGCGGGACAGCTTCCGCCGGAAGTGCGTGTACGAGACACCGACGTGACTCCCCGGGGAATTACCCGGACAGGAAGAGCCCGGGGTCCGGGGCTCAGTCTGGGACACCGGTGTCCCGGGGTGGGGGGGGGGATGATCCCGGGAGAGAATCCTTTTGCCCCCTTTGATGAGGACGGTGTATTCGGCAGTCTGACCGATATAATGATGTTAAATGGACAAATCCCTCGGCAGTGACCCTGGATCTGCAGCGATCCCGGACACGGCCCTGAAGTGTGATTTTATAATCATCGGTTCCCCGGTTCAGAGTGACGGTGAGAAACGGGACTGATTATTCAAACTGTCACTCCTTGTCGCCGGTCAGTTAATTGTGTGTGACTGTGAGTGAGTCGGGAGCAGCTTATTTATTCCCGCACGTCAGCAGCTCACACATTGTTTAATTTGCATTGATCATAATGGAATCAATAAACCGCTGTAACTTCCTGTCCTGGTGCCGGACTCGAGTTTTATTTGAGGTTTCTGCTGCCCCCCGCACCCTGTGCACTGCAACAGTGGGTCGGAGCTCCTCACACTGACACAGTAGCGTCTCAGCTCCAGGCTGAGAGAGCTTGGACTGGCAGAGTCCGGGTAGAGCATTCCACAAATCCACCACACTCTGGGTGAAAAAGTTTTTCCGCATCTCTGTTCTAAATGGCCTACCCCTTATTCTTAAACTGTGGCCTCTAGTTCTGGACTCACCCATCAGCAGGAACATGCTTCCTGCCTCCATTGTGTCCAATCCCTTAATAATCTTATCTGTTTCAATCAGATCCCCTCTTATTCTTCTAAATTCCAGAGTATACATGCCCAGTCACTCCAATCTTTCAACATATGACAGTTTCACCATTCCGGGAATTAACCTTGTGAACATACGCTCAATAGCAAGAATGTCCTTCCTCAAATTTGGAGACCAAAACTGCACACAATATTCCTGGTGGGGTCTCACCAGGGCCCTGTACAGCTGCAGAAGGACCTCTTTACTCCAATACTCAATTCCTCTTGTTATAAAAGCGAGCATGCCATTAGCTTTCTTTTCTGCCTGCTGTACCTGCATGCTCGCTTTCACGGACTGATGTACAAGAACACATAGATCTCTTTGTACTTCCCCTTTTCCTAACTTGACTCCATTTAGATAGTAATCTGCCTTCCTGTTCTTGCCACCAAATTGAATAACCTCACATTTATCCATATTAAACTGCATCTGCCATACATTTGCCCACTCACCCAACCTGCATTCACATAACATCCTGCTGACAATTCACACTGCCACCCAGCTTTGTGTCATCAGCAAATTTGCTAATGTTACTTTTAATCCCTTCATCTAAATCATTAAAGTATATTGTAAACCACTGAGGCCCCGAGTACGAGACGGATGGGGGATGGAATACCGACATTACACACGGAGTGAAGCTCCCTCCACCGCATGCCATTATACACTCTCAGGGTCAGACACAGAATGAAGCTTCCTCCACACCATCACATCACACACTCCCGGGGTCAGACACGGTGAATCTCCCTCAAAACCATCCCATCGCACACACCCGGGGTCAGACACAGAGTGTATCTCCCTTCACACCGTCCCATCACACACTCCCGGGGTCAGACACAGAGTGAATCGCCCTCCACACCGTCCCAGCACACACTCCCGGGTTCAGATGTGGATTGAATCTCCCTCCACACTGTCACATCACACACACCCGGGTCAGATGCAGGGTGGATTTCCTTCCACACCGTCCCATCACACACTCCTGTGGTCACACACACAGTGAATCTACCTCCACACCGTCTCATCACACACTTGTGGGGTCATACACAGACTGAATCTCCCTCCACACCCTCCCAACACACACTTGCAATGCCAAACACACAGTGAAGCTCCGTCTGCACCATTCCATCACTCAATTAATCCCATCCTGCAATATCTCATTTCAGGGAAGCAGGCACCATCAATTTGCGGGAGACTCCCGGAACTCCCGGGAGAGGTGGGATGTCTGCAATAGAGTAGCTCCTGAGCGGCCAGCCAGCTAGTTTAAATAGCGTTAGCTGTGCTATTGAATGAATGACAACTGTTACACTCATCAGTGATTTAATCCACCATGAGCAACAGAAAAGTCTGTTGCAAACAGTGCATCGAGCCACACTGTCATTATTTTTGACCCCTATTTTGACCCGGAACTTCCGGGTGAGATGGGATGTCCGACGCTTCACTTGAAATGGCCGCTGGGGAGGGAGTGGCGGCTTTGGTAGAAGTGAGCACAAGAGAGGGAGGGACGCGCTGATTTAAAATGGGCGAATCCTTGGTTGATGTGGCCGCCAGGGATGGAGTGGGACTCGTGAGTTACAATGGCCACTGTGACACACAGAATATATGGCGAAGGAATATTCGGTGCCCATGGATACAATCCCGGGATCGAGTGTGTTATTGATTGTAATAACAGTATTTTAATTTGTGTTTTATATTGTCTTGGGCGTTGTACATATGTTTTAAGTCCAATAATTTTGTCGTTGAATAATCTAATGTATATATCTGAGATATTCACACATACACATATACATGAGGGTTTTGGGGAGGAGGGGTGAGGGGTTTGGGAGGAAGAGGAGTGACGGGACGAGGAGTGGACTGATGAGACGGTGAACGTGGCGAAGTCACTGACTGAAAAGGGGACGGAAAGGGGAGGGGCGGAAGTTCCTGTCACAAACTGGTGGCCGACATGGAGAAGATAGAGACGGGGTGAGGAGGAGTGAAACGACAGGAAGGGAGCGGGACTGATGGGACGGGGAGGGAGAGGATGTAATGGGACGGGAGGGAGTGGTCTGATTGGACAGTGTGGGTGAGTGACGTTTTCAATAGTGGAGGATCAATGGGTGGTGACCATTTCCTTCACAAATAAGACGAACTGCAAGAAAGGGGGCGTGTTCGGAGACAAGGGGGAGCGGGGGAGTGGTCTGATTGGACAGGGTGGGGAGTGACGTTTTCAATAGTGGAGGATCAATGGGTGGTGAAGGGAGGGGGCGTGTTCGGAGACAAGGGGGAGCGGGGAGGGGGTCGGGGACGCGGCCAGGGCTGATGAGACGGAGAGTTGAGTGTCCCAACAGAGGGAGAGGGGAGCGACTCACTCAACGACGGAGGGAAGGGAGTGGATGAGGGAGCAGAATTTCCCATCAGAAAATGTTCACCACTCAGGATGTGGTGGATGACGGGAGAAAGGGCAAGGGGCCAGAGAGGGTAAAGGGTGTCAGGAGTGACGGGGTGAGTAGGGGAGTGTCTCACTGGGGAACAGAGAGAGAGAAAGAGGCGATGAGGAGAGGTGAAGACTGGCATCGCAAAATGGCAGCCCCAACCAGCGTACAATACAGTTGATAGAGGGAGAGGCATGAGAATCAGATGCGGGAGAGTGATGAGAGAGGTCGGACAGGGAGGGGAGAGAAAGGTGGAAAACAGAGGAGGGGGGCAGAGGCACAGAGGGTGAGACATGGACAGGGTGAGAGACGGAGAGGTGAGAGAGAGAGGGGCGAAAGAGAAGGATGTGCATGGGTGGAGATGGCCGGGGAAGAGAGAGGCGTGAGTGAGAGTGGGTATTGGGGTAGGCGGAGGTGGGGAGACCCAGACCAGGAGTAAGAGAAGGGGGGCAATGGGTGAGGAAAAGAGGGGGTGGGTGGGAGAGAGATGGGGGTAGGGAAAGGGGATAAAGTAGAGAGGTGGCAGTTGATAGAGGGAGAGACATGAGAGTCAAATGGGGAGAGAGATGAGAGAGGTCGGACAGGGAGGGGAGAGAAAGGTGGAAATCAGAGGGGGGGCAGAGACACAGAGGGTGAGACATGGACAGGGTGAGAGACGGAGAGGGGTGAAAGAGGCAGAACTTTAGCCTTCGATTGAAGGAACGCGCCATGTTTTGGTTGTTAACCATATAACCATTACAGCACGGAAACAGGCCATCTCGGCCCTTCTAGTCCATGCCGAACGCTTACTCTCACCTCCTCCCACCGACCCGCACTCAGCCCACAACCCTCCATTCCTTTCCTGTCCATATACCTATCCAATTTTACTTTAAGTGACAATACCGAACCCGCCTTTACCACTTCTACTGGAAGCTCGTTCCACACAGCTACCACTCTCTGAGTAAAGAAATTTCCCCTCGTGTTACCCTTAAACTTTTGCTCCCAACTCTCAACTCATGTCCTCTTGTTTGAATCTCCCCTGCTATCAATGGAAAAAAAGCCTATCCATGTCAACTCTATCTATCCCCCTCATAATTTTAAATACCTCAACCTTCTACGCTCCAAAGAATAAAGACCTAACTTGTTCAACCTTTCCCTGTAACTTAGGTGCTGAAACCCAGGTAACATTCTAGTAAATCTCCTCTGTACTCTCTCTATTTTATTGACATCTTTCCTATATTTCGGTGACTGTACACAATACTCCAAATTCGGCCTCACCAATGTCTTGTACAATTTTAACATTACATCCCAAATCCTGTACTCAGTGCTCTGATTTATAAAGGCCAGTATACCAAAAGCTTTCTTCACCACCCTGTCCACATGAGATTCCACCTTCAGGGAACTATGCAACATTATTCCTAGATTCACCGCCATCGTCGGACAGGGCACCGCGTACCGGACGCGGAAGTTCACGAGGAGTTACGAGGGTGTCGCCAGGACTCGAGGGGCTGAGTTACGGAGAGAGGTCGGGCTGGTGGGGACTTCATTCCCTGGAGCGTAGGGGGGCCTTACAGAGGGGTGTAGAACCACGAGGGGGCCCAGATAGGGTGAATGTGAACAGACTTTTCCCCAGGGTCGGGGAATCTTGAACCAGAGGGCACAGGTTTAAGACTTTTAATAGGGGACCCGAGGGGAAATTTTTCACACAGAGGGTGGTCCGTCTGTGGAAGGAGCTTCCGGAGGAAGTGGTCGAGGCAGGTACATTAACGACACTCGGACAGGGACACGAATAGGAAAGGTTTAGAGGGATACGGGTGGTCCGTCTGTAGAAGGAGCTGCCGGAGGAAGTGGTCGAGGCAGGTACATTAACGACACTCAGACAGGGACACGGATAGGAAAGGTTTAGAGGGATACGGGTGGTCCGTCTTTGGAAGGAGCTGCCGGAGGAAGTGGTCGGGGCAGATACATTAACGACACTCGGACAGGGACACGGATAGGAAAGGTTTAGAGGGATACGGGTGGTCCGTCTGTGGAAGGAGCTGCCGGAGGAAGTGGTCGAGGGAGGGAGGACGGAGGAGAGGAGAGAGGAGTCGCTGCAACAGAGGGGAGAGAGGGTTCGGAGGGGCTTGACGAGGGGAGAGGGAGCGATACGGCGAGGGGATCAAGGTAGCGCCGCGGGAGAGCGGGAAGGCCGTGTGTGGGGGGTGGGGGTGTGTGGTTGAGGGCTGGCTCGCTAGCGTGTGTGTGTGTGTGTGTGTGTGTGTGTGTGTGTGTGTGTGTGTGTGTGTGTGTGCGTGCGTGTGTGTGTGTGCGTGTGTGTGTGTGTGTGTGTGTGCGTGTGTGTATGTGTGTGTGTGTGTGCGTGTGTGTGAGTGTGTGTGTTTTGTGTGTGTGTGTGTGTGCGCGCGCGTGTGTGTGTGTTTGTGTGTGTGTGTGCGCGCGCGCGCGTGTGTGTGTGTGTTTGTGTGTGTGTGTGTGTGTATGTGTGTGTGAGTGTGTGTGTGTGTGTGTGTGTGTGTATATGTGTGTGTGTGTGTGTGTGTATGTGTGTGTGTGTGTGCGTGTGTGTGAGTGTGTGTGTTTTGTGTGTGTGTGTGTGTGTGTGTGTGTGTGTGTGTGTGTGTGTGTGTGTGTGTTGGGGGGCGGGCGGAACACTCACCATCCGGCATCCGGTGTAGCAGTAGCCGATGCAGGGGAAGATGCGGACGTTCAGCGACTACAGGATGACGGCGGGAAGGCAGGCGAGGGCGCAGATCACATTCGCAACCAGGCAGGCGATGGTCTGCCGTAGAGAGAGAGAGAAAGAGAGAGAGTGAGTGTGGGCCGACAGAGCGAGGGACAAATTGATAAGAGGCAGAGGAGGGGGGAGCAGGAGAGAGAGAGGGAGGGGGAGAGACAAGGAGCGAGAGAGATAAGTTTGAAAGGGACAGTGGAAGTGACGGGGGGGGGGGGGAGACCAGCTGAACAGGGAAAGCAGCGAGAGGGGGGAGAGAGGGAATGTGTGTGTGGAAACGGTGCGGGACGAGGGACAGAGAGAGAGAGAGTGGGAGAGGAATTGAAAAGGGAGGAGAGAGGGAGGAGAGAGAGCGGGTGAGAGGGATGCAGAAAGAGAGTGGGGGAGAGAGATAAGAGACGGAGGGAATTAGAGAGAGAGGGAGGGGGAGAGAGAGAGAGCCAGAAAGTCGAAAGGAAGAGGAGATAGGAACAGGGAGAGAAAGAGAGAAATTGGAAGGGAGGTGGGGGGGGGGGGGGAGGTGAGAAGGACTTCTTTACTATGGTGAGGGAGGTGGAGTTATCTGATGGACAATGAATGTTTTTCCCTGCGTCTTGTTTTGAATAGAACACTACAGCACAGTACAGACCCTTCAGCCCTCCATGTTGTGCCGACCCATATAATCCTTAAAAAATAGTACTAAACCCACACTACACCGTAACCCTCCATTTTGGACTGTGATTCCTGCCACCTGAGCTTGAATGAGTTTGAGAACTTCATTTTTACCTCTAGATATGCATAATCTTGCTAACTCTTGGTTTACTATATTTGGTAGTTCCGATTAAAATAGTGATTTGTTAACAGCAACGCCGGGCTCCAGCTGTATTCTGTTCGATTCACAGGGTTGCGTGTACGTGACAAAATGTAGAGGGGCGAGTGAGTGAGTGAGAGAGAGAGAGAGAGAGAGAGAGAGAGAGAGAGAGAGAGAGAGAGAAGGTGGAAACAGAACGGGAGGGAGAGAGGGGTGGAAAAAGAGAAGCGGGAGAGGCGGAAAGAGAGAGAGGTTGGAAAGGAAGAGGGGAGAGTGAGAGGGAGGGGAGCGAGGGAGGTGGAATGGGAGAAGGGGCAGACAGAGAGCTAGAGAGAGGAAGAAAGAAAATAGAGGAGAGAAAGAGCGAGGAGATGGACAGAGAGAGGGACATGGTAAGGGAGAAGGGGGAGCGGTTTGGTAGTCCCAGAGATGGAAGGAAAGTGGGAAAGAGATGGGGGAGAGGCACGGAGAGTGAAAATGGATGAGAGGCGGGGAGGATCAGAGGGAGAGGGAGAAAAGGAGAGCGTGAGAGGGCGAAGAGAGGAGTGGGCAGTGGGAGAGGATGTAGACAAGAGATGAAGAAATCGGGAGAGATGAAGAGCAGGGAAAAGGGAGGGGAAAGACAGAGAGAGAGTGAGAGAGAGGAAGAGGAGGAAGAGAAATTTGAGAGACACTTCGATGGAGGATAAAGAGAGGGAGAAGAGAGAGGGGAAGTGAGAGAGAGGGTAGGGGAAGGAGAGAGAAGGGGGAAGGAGAGAGAAGGGGAAGGAGAGA
This sequence comes from Hypanus sabinus, assembly GCF_030144855.1. NCBI lineage: Eukaryota > Metazoa > Chordata > Chondrichthyes > Myliobatiformes > Dasyatidae > Hypanus > Hypanus sabinus. Next base: position 35,442 of record NW_026781112.1, read on the forward strand.
GAAGGGGAAGGAGAGAGAAGAGGGAAGGAGAGAAAGGGGGAAGGAGAGAGGTGGAGGGAGAGAGAAGGGGGAAAGAGAGAGGGGGAGGGAGAGAGGGGGAGAGGGGAGGAAAGAGGGTAAAGAGAGGGGAGAGAGAGAGAAGGGGAAGGAGAGAGGGAGAAAGAGAGAGGCAGGGGAGGAGAGAGAGGGGTGGAGGGAGAGTGGGAAGAAGAGTGAGAGAAGGCTGAAGGGGAGAGAGAGAATGGCGAAGTAGAGGAAGAGAGGGAGAGGGGAGAGAGGGAGGGGGGAAGGATACGGACGCAGGGAACTGCAAACTCACCGTGGATTTGTTTGGAGACTTGTGAACAGCCTTGATTAGCATCCCGGCCACTGTGGACTGAATAAACCGCGTCAGGCGATCAATTCTGAGCAGGTGTAACTCCCTCCTCCCGCCCTCCTCACCGCCCCCTCTCCCCCTCCTTTCCCTCTCCATCGCCCGTCCGTCGCCTCCCCCTCCGCCCCTCTCCCTCGTGGCCGTCTCCCTCCTCGCTGACCCGGCCCAGCCCGCACTCACAATGACGCCCGTCCATCAGGGAGTGCCGACCAGCATGGCGTAACCCAGCTGCCAGCGGGCGATGAACAGGATCAGCAGACCCAGCAGAGCGCTGGAGATCCCCGAGGCCATTTGCCCGAACTGCGGGGGAAACATAAAAACATAGAAAATAGGTGCAGGAGTAGGCCATTGGGCCCTTCGAGCCTGCACCGCCATTCAGTACGATCATGGCTGATCATCCAACTCAGAACCCCGTACCTGCTTTTTCTCCATACCCCCTGATCCCTTTAGCCACAAGGGCCATATCTAACTCCCTCTTAAATATAGCCAATGAACCGGTCTCAGCTGTTTCCTGTGGCAGAGAATTCCACAGATTCACCACTCTCTCTGTGAAGAAGTTTTTACTCAGCTCAGTCCTAAAAGGCTTCCCCTTTATCCTTGAACTGTGACTCCTCGTTCTGGACTCCCCCAACATCGGAAACAATCTTCCTGCATCTAGCCTGTCCGATCCCTTCAGAATTTTGTACGTTTCAATAAGATCCTCCCTCAATCTTCTAAATTCCAGTGAGTATAAGCCTAGTCGATCCAGTTTTTATTCATATGAAAGTCCTGCCATCCCAGGAATCAATCTGGTGAACCTTCTCTGTACTCCCTCTATGGCAAGAATGTCTTTCCTCAGATTAGGGGACCAAAACTGCACAGAATATTCTAGGTGCGGTCTCACCAAGGCCTTGTACAACTGCAGTAGAACCTCCCTGCTCCTGTACTGAAAGAGAGGGGGAAGGGGTGAGAGGAAGGTGAGGGGGGAGAGAGGAGGAGGGAGCTTGAGGGGGAAGGGAGGGGCGGAAGGAGAAGCGGGCGGAGATGGGGGAGGGGGAGAGGAGTGTGAGGGAGGGGAGGGTGGTAGGGAGGTGTGGAGAGAGCGATGAAGCGGGAAAGAGGGGGGTGTGGGTGAGAGGGAGAATGTGGAAGGGAGGGCAGGGAGGTTCATGAATGGGGAATGTGAGGGGGCAGAGAGAGACAGGGAGTTAGAGGGGGCAGGGTGCGGGTGTGAGGGGGTGAGAGCGGGGGACAGATAGCAACAGAAAGTACAGGCAGTAAACAGGACGTTCAGCTACAAAGTAGTGCCGAATAAACTAAAATAGTTTTCAAATGGATAACACAACTTATGTCCACAAGTTGCCCATATTCGTCCATTTTCCATGCATTCGGTACAGGGGGACCTCGGCGTACGAGGGTGGGACACGCACCGTGAACGGTGGGGAGAGTCGAGGGATGGGGAGACCTCGGCGTACGAGGGTGGGACACGCACCGTGAACGGTGGGGAGTGTCGAGGGATGGGGAGACCTCGGCGTACGAGGGTGGGACACGCACCGTGAACGGTGGGGAGAGTCGAGGGATGGGGAGACCACGGCGTACGAGGGTGGGACACGCTCCGTGAACGGTGGGGAGTGTCGAGGGACGGGGGGACCTCGGCGTACGAGGGTGGGACGCGCACCGTGAACGGTGGAGAGTGTCGAGGGACAGGGGGAGCTCGGCGTACGAGGGTAGGACACGCACCGTGAACGGTGGGGTGTGTCGACGGACAGGGGGGAGCTCGGCGTACGAGGGTAGGACACGCACCGTGAACGGTGTGGAGTGTGGAGGGACGGGGGGACCTCGGCGTACGAGGGTCGGACACGCACCGTGAACGGTGGGGTATGTCGAGGGACAGGGGGACCTCGGTGTACGAGGGTAGGACACGCACCGTGAACGGTGGGGCGTGTCGAGGGACAGGGGGACCTCGGCGTACGAGGAAGGACACACGTGAACGGTGGGGAGTGTCGAGGGACAGGGGGGCCTCGGCGTACGAGGAAGGACACAGTCCGTGAACGGTGGGAGTGTCGAGGGACAGGGGGGACTCGGCGTACGAGGGTAGGACACGCACCGTGAACGGTGGAGAGTGTCGAGGGACGGGGAGATCTCGGCGTACGAGGATCGGACACGCACCGTGAACGGTGGGGAGTGTGGAGGGACGGGGGGACCTCGGCGGACGGAGGGACCTCGGCGTACGAGGGTCGGACACGGACCGTGAACGGTGGGGAGTGTCGAGGGACGGGGGGGGGGCCTCGGCGTACGAGGGTAGGACACGTACCGTGAACGGTGTGAGTGTCGAGGGACGGGGGGACCTCGGCGTACGAGGGTCGGACACGGACCGTGAACGGTGGGGAGTGTCGAGGGACCTTGGCGAACGAGGGTCGGACACGGACAGTGAACGGTTGGGAGTGGCAAGGGACGACGATACCTCGGCGTATGAGGGTAGGACACAGACAGTGATCGGTGGGGAGTGTCGAGGGACGGGGGGACCTCGGTGTACGAGGGTCGGACACAGACAGTGATCGGTAGGGAGTGTCCCTTCCCTAGACACACCCCCCAACTCCCGATATCGGCACGGCCCCGCGGCGGATCCCTCGGCCACCCACCGCCACGTTTCTCAGTCTCCTCCTGGTCGCCTCCCTCTCGGCCTCGGCCGCCTCCTCCTCTTGGCCGGGGATCACGTAGGTCCCCGGCGGGAGCTGCGCGCTGGCGGAGGACGGCGGGAATCCCGGGATCTGGCACAGCGGCTCCATCACCAGGAACGTCGTGTCCGCCTTCGCCGGGATCGGCATCATGGAGAGAGGCTGAGGGAGGGGGGGGGGGGAAGGGAGAAGAGGGTCTTTAACCGTTGTACTGTCCGTTAAACCCTCCCTCAGTCCATCTTGTACTCCCCTCCCCGTGTCATAGACCATAGAACGTACATCAAGAACAGGCCATTGGGCCCACAATGTCGTACCGTCCAAGCTGAAACTCAAATCAAAAACGACACCAATCCCTCCACCTTCCTCATCTCCACGTGCCTCCCCAAACGTCTCTTAAAAGCCCCTAATGTATTTGCCTCTACCGGCAGATCAGGCATCCACCACTCTCCGAGTAAAACAAAACTTACCCCTCACATCCGCACCGCCGACACTTTCATTGCCTGCCCTCTGGTACTAGACATGTCAACCCTGGGATACAGATACCCCCCTGTCCACTCTATCTAAGCCTCTCATAATCCTGTAAACTGCTCTCAGATCTCCCCTCGGCCACTGGAGAAAACAACCCACGTTTATCCAGCCTCTCGTGAGGGCACATTGCCCTCTAAACTGGGCAGCGTCCTGTGAATCTCTTCTGCCCCCTCTCCGAAGCCTCGACATCCTTCCCGTACTGGGACGGCCAGAATTGCCCACAATTCTCCAGATGTAGCCTGATCAGAGTTTGATAAAGTAGCAACATCACCCGCTGACTCTTGAAGTCAAAGTCTCGACTAACAAAAGCGAGCGTCCTTAGCCGCCTCGTCGACCTGCGTGGCCGCTTTCATGGAGCTGTGAACTTGGATCGCAAGATCCCTCTGCTCAGCGACGCTGCTAAAGATCTTGCCATGAACACAGTACTTTCCACTGTAGGAAAAAAACTCTCTACATCCACTCTATCTGTGTCCTCTGGTCCTAGACTCCCCCACTATAGGAAACATCCTCTCCACATCCACTCTATCTGTGTCCTCTGGTCCTAGACTCCCCCACTATCGGAAACATCCTCTCCACATCCACTCTATCTGTGTCCTCTGCTCCTAGACTCCCCCACTATAGGAAATATCCTCTCCACATCCACTCTATCTGTGTCCTCTGGTCCTAGACTCCCCCACTGTAGGAACCATCCTCTCCACATCCACTCTATCTGTGTCCTCTGGTCCTCGACTTCCCCACGACAGGAAACATCCTCTCCACATCCACTCTATCTGTGTCCTCTGGTCCTAGACTCCCCCACTATAGGAAACATCCTCTCCACATCCACTCTATCTGTGTCCTCTGGTGCTAGACTCCCCCACTATAGGAAGCATCCTCTCCACATCCACTCTGTCTGTGTCCTCTGGTCCTAGACTCCCCCACTATCGGAAACATCCTCTCCACATCCACTCTATCTGTGTCCTCTGCTCCTAGACTCCCCCACTACAGGAAACATCCTCTCCACATCCACTCTATCTGGGTCCTCTGGTCCTAGACTCCCCCACTGTAGGAACCATCTTCTCCACATCCACTCTATCTGTGTCCTCTGGTCCTCGACTTCCCCACGACAGGAAACATCCTCTCCACATCTACTCTATCTGTGTCCTCTGGTCCTAGACTCCCCCACTATTGGAAACATCCTCTCCACATCCACTCTATCTGTGTCCTCCAGTCCTAGACTCCCCCACTACAGGAAACATCCTCTCCACATCCTCTCTATCTGTGTCCTCTGGTCCTAGACACCCCCACTATAGGAAATATCCTCTCCACATCCACTCTATCTGTGTCCTCCCCCCACCCCCCCCCCCCCACAAACCATCACCACCTCATTCTTCTAACTTGCAGTTTCAGGCCCAGAGCCGCCAGTCGCTTCTCATACGTTAACCCTTTCAGTCCCTGCATCATTCTCATGATCGTCCTCTGGACCCCTCTCCAACCTGGTGGCATAAGCATCGATTCCCCCAGCCGGTTAATTGCCTACTTCCTCTCCTTCACCACTGCTCTTTCCTGTGCCCCCCCCCCCACCGCCTCATCTTGTCTTCTTACCTGCCCGTTACCTCTCCCTGGTGCTCCTCCTACTTTCTGTTCGTCCTTGCACTTCTGTCCTCTCCTATCAGATCCCCCCTCCAGCCCTGTGTCTCTCACATCAATCATATCCCCCCTTCTCCAGCCTTTGTACTTCTTTCACCTGATTAGACGATAGACAGTAGGTGCAGGAGTAGGCCATTCGGCCCTTCTAGCCGGCACCGCCATTCACTGTGATCATGGCTGATCATACACAATCAGTAGCCCGTTCCTGCCCTCTCCCCATATCCCTTGACCCCGCTATCTATAAGAGCTCTATCTAACTCTCTCTTGAAGGCATCCAGAGAATTGGCCTCCACTGCCTTCTGGGGCCGAGCATTCCACATATCCACCACTCTCTGGGTGAAAAAGTTTTTCCGCATCTCTGTTCTATATGGCCTATCCCTTATTCTTAAACTGTGGCCTCTGGATCTGGACTCACCCATCAGCGGGAACATGATTCCTGCCTCCAGCGTGTCCGATCGATTAATAATCTTCTCCCCCCTAACCATCTCCTTCATCTCTTTCACCAATCAGATTCCCCTTTAGCCATTTCCTTCATCTCTTTCACCAATCAGAGTCCTTCTTAGCCATCACCTTCATTTCTTTCACCAATCAGATTCCCGCTTAAACATCTCCTTAATCTCTTTCACCAATCAGACCACCCCCTTGTCCAGCCCTGTATTTCTTTCACCAATCAGACTCCCCCTTCTCCACAGCCCCTGTATCTCTTTCACCAATCAGACTCCCCCTTCTCCAGCCCCTGTATCTCTTTCACCAATCATCTTCCCAGCTCTTCACTTCACCCTCTCCCGGGTTCACCAATCACCTACCAGTTCTTCCTCAGCTCACCCCACACCTTCTAACTCTGAAAGCTCCCTCCCCACGCAGTCCCGATGTAAGGTCTCGGCCCCGAAAACATCGACTGTCTCCTCTTTCCCAGGGATGCTGCCTGGCCTGCTGAGTCCCTCCGGCATTTTGTCTGTGTGTTTCTTTGGATCTCCAACATGTCTGTGTCTGGGTTTCCCGTGTCTGTGATCACACCCTTGCCTTATATTCTAGTGCTCTGGAAATGAACTTTCTCATACCATTTGCCTTCACCGCCACCGACTCAACCCTGCGAGTTAATCTTCAGGGGATCCGGCACGAGGCCCTCCGTAACTCCGATTTCTGTATTTCCCCTCCACTGCCAGAGGAACGTGGGACTTTTTTGAGCCCATTCCAACAGCGACTGGGCGGGTTCGTCGACTATAGCTCAGCGTTCAACACCATCCCGATGGAGAAGTTGCAGAACTTGGGCCCCTGGACCTCCCTCTGCAATTGGATCCTCGACTTCCTAACCGGAAGACCACAATCTGTGTGGATCGGTGATAAACATCTCCTCCTCGCTGTCGATCAACACTGGCGCACCTCAGGGGTGTGTGCTTAGCCCACTGCTCTACTCTCTCTATACCCTTGACTGTGCGGCTAGGCAGAGCTCAAATACCATCTAGAGATTTGCTGATGATACAACCATTGTTGGTAGAGTCTCAGGTGGTGACGAGAGGGCGTACAGAAGTGAGATATGCCAACTAGTGGAGTGGTGCCACAACAACAACCTGGCACTCAACGTCAGTAAGACGAAATAGCTGATTGTGGACTTCAGCAAGGGTAAGATGAAGGAACACATACAAATCCTCATAGAGGGATCAGAAGTAGAGAGTGTGAACAGTTTCAAGTTTCTGGGTGTCAAGATCTCTGAGGATCTAACCTGCTCCTAACGTATCGATGCAGTTATAAAGAAGGCAAGACAGTGGCTATACTTTATAAAGAGTTTGAAGAAATTAGGCATGTCAACAAATGCACAAAACTTCTTTAGATCAACTGTGGAGAGCATTCTGACGGCCTGCATCACTGTCTGGGGTAGAGGGGCTACTGCACAGGAAAAAAGCTGCAGAGTGTTGTAAATCTATTCAGCTCCATCTCGGGTACTAGCCGCCAAAGTACCCAGGACATCTTCAGGGAGTGGTGTCTCAGAAAGGCAGCGTCCATTATTAAGGACCCTCCAGCACCCTTTTCTCACTGTCACCATCAGGTAGGTACAGAAGCCTGAAGGCACACACTCAGCGATTCAGGAACAGCTTCTTCCCCTCTGCCATCCAATTCCTAAATGGACATTGAGCCCATGGACACTGCCTCACTTTTTAAAATATATAGTATTTTCGACTTTTTGCACGATATTAATCTATTCAATATACGTATACTGCAGTTGAATTAATTATTTATCTTTTTTTCCCTTCTATATTGAACTGCTGCTGCTAAGTTAACATGCCTGATTCTGATTCTGACAGAGGGAGCGTGTGAACACTGGCGGCAGTCCCGGCCATTGCCAGCAGAGGTCGCTGCTGCGCCGTGTATTTTACCGGACGGGGCGGGGTGCCTGGAAATCAGTCTGGGCCTTTCATCCGTCTACCGAGGTACAAGACCAGACAATTCCTCACGCTGTCGGCATCTGCCCTAATCCCTAATCTGCCCATCTCGATTCAATAAGGGGAACAGAGGCAAGAAGTAGGGAAGCAGATCTGCGAAATCCTCTGCCGCAGACTGTGGAGCAAGCCAAATCCGCGGGTATATTTACAACGGGTGTTGACCGCCTCCTGATCGGTCAGGGCATCAAAGGATGTGGCGAGAAGGCAGGGTCGTGGGGTTGAGTGGGATCCGGGGCTCGATGGGCTGAATGGTGATCGATGCTGATCCATCGATCGATCACCAGTGAGTAGTTTCCAAGTTCCGAAGATCTATCCCGGGCCCGGCACGCCAAAGCAGTGACAAAGATGGCATTTTAAGAGACTCCTGGATAGGTACATGGAGCTTAGAAAATCAGAGGGCGATGGGGAACCCCAGACAATCTATAAAGTAAGGACATATTCGGCTCAGCATTGTGGGCCGAATGGCCTGTATCGTGCCGCAGGCTATTTGTGTTTCTGAGGCCCGGCAGGGGCGAGGCTGGGATTCTGGGTTACCCTGGGGGTCACCACCAAAGAACATCGGACAGCACAACACAGGAAAAGGCCATTCGGCCTCCCAATATTGTGCCGTATCCACACGTAAGCTCCCTCCACACCGTACCATCATTCTCCGGATCAGTTACAGAGTGAAGCTCCCTCCACACCGTACCATCATTCTCCGGATGAGTTACAGAGTGAAGCTCCCTCCACACCGTACCATCATTCACCGGATCAGTTACAGAGTGAAGCTCCCTCCAAACCGTACCATCATTCTCCGGATCAGTTACAGAGTGAAGCTCCCTCCACACCGTACCATCATTCTTCGGATCAGTTACAGCGTGAAGCTCCCTCCACACCGTACCATCATTCACCGGATCAGTTACAGAGTGAAGCTCTCTCCGCACCGTACCCTCATTCTCCGGATCAGTTACAGAGTGAAGCTCTCTCCGCACCGTACCATCATTCTCCGGATCAGTTACAGAGTGAAGCTCCCTCCACTCCGTACCATCATTCTCCAGATCAGTTACAGAGTGAAGCTCCCTCCACACCGTACCATCATTCTCCGGATCAGTTACAGAGTGAAGCTCCCTCCACACTGTACCATCATTCTCCGGATCAGTTACAGAGTGAAGCACCCTCCACACCGTACCATCATTCTCCAGATCAGTTACAGAGCGAAGCACCCTCCACACCGTACCATCATTCTCCAGATCAGTTACAGAGTGAAGCTCCCTCCACACCGTACCATCATTCTCCGGATCAGTTACAGAGTGAAGCTCCCTCCACACCGTACCATCATTCTCCGGATCAGTTACAGAGTGAAGCTCCCTCCACACTGTACCATAATTCTCCGGATCAGTTACAGAGTGAAGCTCCCTCCACACCGTACCATCATTCCCCGGATCAGTTACAGAGTGAAGCTCCCTCCACACTGTACCATCATTCTCCAGATCAGTTACAGAGTGAAGCTCCCTCCACACCGTACCATCATTCTCCGGATCAGTTACAGAGTGAAGCTCCCTCCACACTGTCCCATCACACACTCTCATGATCCTTTCGGTTAGTCCTGACGAAGGGTCTCGGCCCGAAACGTCGACAGCGTTTCCCCCTACAGACGCTGCCTGGCCTGCTGTGTTCCACTAGCATTTTTTGTGTGTTGTTGCCCACATAGATAAAGATTTGTTCTTCATCTCTAAGCGAGCATAAAAGCGGTTCAGCTCGAAAGGAAGAGCAGCATCCATGTCGTTCATGATGTGGGGTTTTGCTGTTTAGGAAGTAATAGCTGCAAACCCCGCCAGTGTTGATGTACATCCGACATTGCCTCTACAATCCCTCGAAACTGATTCTCAGCTCTTGAAAGTGACCTCCCAGGTCATACCAGGTTTTCCTGCACAAAGCTGGATCACCAGACTTGAATGCCGCAGATCCGGCCCTCAGAAGTCCATGAACCTCCCGGTACATCCACGGGTTTTGATTGGGGAGCGCACAGGGAGACTTCACAGGCAAACACTCATCCACGCAGGCGACAAGTCGGTGACAACTGATTGTCAGCGAGTGGGGATGTCATTTCCAATCAGCGCAGACAGCGGACTCTAGACTCGAAGGTGAATCGCTGAATGCAGTCCAATTAACAACAGAGTCCCGTAAGCACTACAGTGCCTCCCTTGTCCGTATCTTCCTGGTCCTCACTACTGGGCTGGGAATGGAAAACAAACAGATAGTAATAATAGGACATTCATTGGTTTTAGGAATAGACAGAAGTTTCTGTGGACGAGAACGAGATTGGAAGATAGTAGGTAGCAGGATGGGTGAAATGTCGGATAATGGTCACAGCATTATTAATTATGGGGATTGGAGAAAGGAGGGGGACAAGCAGCCAAGATTGTGACCTTCGGGCTTATCAATTATATGGACAGGACGAGTAATGATGTCCTGCAAATGAGTTCCGGTATTTAGGGATAAATTAAAGGACCAGAACATAAGGGTCGCCGATAGCATGGAATTACAGGGAAGTTACTGGAGTATGAGGAACATTGGCTAGCCAGCAGAAAATAGAGAGCGGGAATACAGGGATTATTTTCTGTCTGGCTCCCCATTACCAGTGGAGTTCCACAGGAGTCGGTGCGTGGACCGCTGCTTTTTACGATGTGCGTCAGTGATTCGGACTGCGGTATTTATGGATTTGTGGTTACATTTGCCGATGACAGGTGGAGGAGCGGGTAGTGTTGAGCAAAAGAGAGCCTGTAGAGAGACTTAGATAGTTTAGGGGAATGGCAAAGAAGTGGCAAATGAAATACAGTGTTGAAAAATGTATGGTCATGCACTTTGGTGGAAGAAATAAACGGGCAGACTGTTACTTAGATGGGGAAAGAATTCAAAATGCAGAGATGCAAAGGGGCTTGGGAGTCCTTGAGCAAGAGGCCCTAAAGTTTAACCTCCAGGTTGAGTCGATTGTGAAGAAGGCGAATGCAATGTTGGCGTTTATTTCTGGAGGGATAGAACATAACAGCAGGGATGTGATTTTCAGGCTCTACAAGGCCACACGGAGTATTGTCTGCACTTTGGGCTCCTTATTTCCGAGAGGACATACTGACATTGGAGATGGTTCAGAGAAGATTAACAAGAATCAGTCCAGGAATGAAAGGGTTACAGTATGAGGAATGTCCGGCAGCTCTTGGGCTGCATTTCCTGGAGTTCAGGAGAATGAGGGCGGATCTGATAGTAACACTGCAAATCTTAAAAGGCCCGAACAGATGAGATAAGGCAAAGTTATTTCCCATGCTAGGGGATTCCAGGACAAGAGGGCGCGACTTTAAGATTGAACGACGTCCTTTTAGAACTGAGATGCAGAGAAAATTACTTTAGTCAGAGGGTGGTAAATCTGTGGAATTCGTTAACACGAGCATCTGTGGAGGCCAAGTCATTGGGTGCATTTAAGGCAGAGATAGACAGGCTCTTTATTTGCCAGAGCATCAAAGGGTAAGGGGCGAAAGCAGGGGAGTGGGAATGACAGGAAGAATTCGATCAGCCCATGATTGACGCGGAGCTGGCTCGATGGGCCGAATGGCCTGCTTCTGCTTCTATATCTTATGGTTGTATGGTCTTATATCGCAATTGCTACTCCCCCTACGTACTACCGACGCTTGAAGTATGAACATGACGCAGTTCAGCAGGTGGCGAAGGAGATGGTGCAGGAGAGAGGACTTCAGAATTTGGATCACTGGACTCTCTGCCACGGAAGGTCGAACGGTTATAATAGGGACGGATTGCACATCAACTGTTTGGGCAGCAAAATCGTTGTGTTTTGTATTTCTGCTCCGAGACGCTTAAAATAAACTTGTGGTGAAATGGTAATTGGTGTGACATGTCAGCTAGTGTTGTGGGGAAAGATGATACTAAGCCTACATTCAAAGGCACGGCCGAAAGGTTGGGCAGGATGGGACTAATCACCTGAATCGGTCTATTTCAATGCAGTGCGTATTTTAGGTAAGGCAGAATGTCTTAGAAAATGGATCAGCATGTGGAGTTGAGATATTGCAGTCATGGGTAACAATCGCATGCGGGCTGAACGGCGCTGGCAGACCAATGTTCCCGGTTTCCATTGTTTTGAAAGCGGTAAAAAGGAGAGGTGGTTATTAAATGGGAAAAGGTGGCATTACTAGGCATGGAATTCGTCACAACAGAGCTCAGACAGGACGGACTGGAGGACTCCTCCAATGAGTCTGCATGAGGAGAACAGGATCAAAACGAAGTAATGATCACCTTACTGACGTCACAACAGAGCTCAGACAGGACGGACTGGAGGACTCCTCCAATGAGTCTGTATGTGGAGAACAGGATCAAAACGAAGTAATGATCACCTTACTGACGTCACAACAGAGCTCAGACAGGACGGACTGGAGGACTCCTCCAATGAGTCTGCATGAGGAGAACAGGATCAAAACGAAGTAATGATCACCTTACTGACGTCACAACAGAGCTCAGACAGGACGGACTGGAGGACTCCTCCAATGAGTCTGTATGAGGAGAACAGGATCAAAACGAAGTAATGATCACCTTACTGACGTCACAACAGAGAGACAGGACGGACTGGAGGACTCCTCCAATGAGTCTGTATGAGGAGAACAGGATCAAAACGAAGTAATGATCACCTTACTGACGTCACAACAGAGCTCAGACAGGACGGACTGGAGGACTCCTCCAATGAGTCTGTATGTGGAGAACAGGATCAAAACGAAGTAATGATCACCTTACTGACGTCACAACAGAGCTCAGACAGGACGGACTGGAGGACTCCTCCAATGAGTCTGCATGAGGAGAACAGGATCAAAACGAAGTAATGATCACCTTACTGACGTCACAACAGAGCTCAGACAGGACGGACTGGAGGACTCCTCCAATGAGTCTGTATGAGGAGAACAGGATCAAAACGAAGTAATGATCACCTTACTGACGTCACAACAGAGAGACAGGACGGACTGGAGGACTCCTCCAATGAGTCTGTATGAGGAGAACAGGATCAAAACGAAGTAATGATCACCTTACTGACGTCACAACAGAGCTCAGACAGGACGGACTGGAGGACTCCTCCAATGAGTCTGTATGAGGAGAACAGGATCAAAACGAAGTAATGATCACCTTACTGACGTCACAACAGAGAGACAGGACGGACTGGAGGACTCCTCCAATGAGTCTGTATGAGGAGAACAGGATCAAAACGAAGTAATGATCACCTTACTGACGTCACAACAGAGCTCAGACAGGACGGACTGGAGGACTCCTCCAATGAGTCTGAATGAGGAGAACAGGATCAAAACGAAGTAATGATCACCTTACTGACGTCACAACAGAGCTCAGACAGGACGGACTGGAGGACTCCTCCAATGAGTCTGAATGAGGAGAACAGGATCAAAACGAAGTAATGATCACCTTACTGACGTCACAACTGAGCTCAGACAGGACGGACTGGAGGACTCCTCCACTGAGTCTGTATGAGGAGAACAGGATCAAAACGAAGTAATGATCACCTTACTGACGTCACAACTGAGCTCAGACAGGACGGACTGGAGGACTCCTCCAATGAGTCTGAATGAGGAGAACAGGATCAAAACGAAGTAATGATCACCTTACTGACGTCACAACAGAGCTCAGACAGGACGGACTGGAGGACTCCTCCAATGAGACTGTATGAGGAGAACAGGATCAAAACGAAGTAATGATCACCTTACTGACGTCACAACTGAGCTCAGACAGGACGGACTGGAGGACTCCTCCAATGAGTCTGTATGAGGAGAACAGGATCAAAACGAAGTAATGATCACCTCACTGACGTCACAATAGAGCTCAGACAGGACGGACTGGACATGGCATTGAGAGATACAGCGAGAGAGAGAGAAAGAGAGAGAGAGAGAGAGAGAGAGAGAGAGAGAGAGAGAGAGAGAGAGAGAGAGAGAGAGCGAGAGAGAGAGAGAGAGAGAGAGAGAGAGAGAGAGAGAGAGAATGGGACTGGCGGGGACAGTGGAGAACAGGGACAGGAGAGGCACCATGTGTGGAGAGAAGGGCAGAGTGATGAGAGAGATTTCGAATCGAGAGATCGGAGCCTGAGGGAGACCGGGACCGATGGGGTGGTGTACGGAGAGACACTGGAGCGAGAAAGAGACCGAGCCTGGGCAGAGAGACGTGAGAGAGTGTGTGAACGTGATAAGCCTTGGATGAGGGTGTGTGGAGAAGAGTGAGTCAAAACCCAGAAAAATGTACTGTGATGGTCCATAGGGGTTTCCGTCACGCATGGCATTCTGGGACTGCAATGCCACCATTGCTAAGTGCTGCCGAATTATCCAATCCGTCTCGGTGACTCCTTTCCTTGACCCGACTCCTTCCAACCCGCATCGGCGTTTTCCCTCCCTCGTAACCTTCTTCGCCACCTCCCTCTCTCTCTGATCTCCAACCCCTCACTCCTTGTGGACGGCATATCCGAATATAACGTTTACAGTCCTGATGTTGCTTTCGTCCTCGTCGTTCGGTCGCACCTTACGCCTGATTTAATACATGCCCATGGTGATAACTCATTTTCTACCCTGACCGCCGCTTTCCGTTTCCGATACAATTTCCTTACTATTTGCACTTATTTGCACCTTCTCCCATCCCAGATCGTACTTGTGCAGCGTCTCTGTTATCGAAAGCCTTTTTAAACTCCATCAAAAGTTTTTTTGTGCTGATTAGTCATTTCATTTAATTGTGTTAAATCCTCAAACAAGTTATCTTCAAATATTTCCGAATGTTGTCAGGGTCCGTTCCGGAACAGCGTTCCAGGGTTTGATTCAGTCCGAGGGGTCCGGACTCCGGGTCCTGCACTTGTCCCTCCCGTCACCGTGATCTAGTTAGGACCCTCCTGGCCCAAGGAGACACACCTGTAACTCATTGAGCTGCAGGTGCTTATAAGGGGTCTTGGGACTGGGACCAGGCGGGTGCTCGTTTTGTTCTGTTTCCCGTTTCTCCGCCAGCTGCTAACTCTTCCCTGCATTTTGAGATCCCGCCCGGGGTCAGATCTTCTCTTCATCATACTTCTCTGCCCCGTGCCAGTACTGCCAGGTTGGACCGCTCCCCCACCTTTCTTCCCATGCTCTGGTCCCGCTTCTACGCTTGGTTTTGTTTTTCGCGCGGTCGCGCTGTCTGCCCGCCGTTTCTGAATTTCCCGTTGTCATGGATGTTGAGTTGGTCAACCTGGACCTATGCACGTTCCTACCCCTTGCCCCTGTCGGTCACGTCTGGCCGACCAACCTCGGCCCGGCGGGGGTTCTGCCTGTTCCTATCCCTTGCCTCCGTCTGGCGGATCCGGCCGGCCCGCCGTATCCCGGCGGGGGTTCTGCCTTTTCTTAACCCTTGCCTCCGTCGGGCGTATCCGGTCGACACGCCGTGGCCTGGTGCGGGTTCTACCCCCTCCTTCTCTTCCGCCCAAACCCTGGGATTGTGCCCCGCATCAGCCTAGGGGTCCGCGTCGTGCCGCCACCTAGACCTTTCCGTCTGCCTGCCTGCCTGAACCCCGGGAGCCTGCCTACCTGACTGGAAGTTCGGGAAGCCGCTCCGCTCTACCTGCTGGAACTCGGGGATCTGCCCGTCTGAACCCCGGGAGCCTGCCTACCTGAACTCGAACTTCGGAAGCCCGCACCCCTCTGCCTGCATGAACTTCGGGAGCCGCTCCGCTCTGCCTCCCTGAACCCCGTGGACCTGCCTGCCTCAACCCCGTGGACCTTCCTGCCTGAACCTCGGGGACCTGTCTCTCTGCCTGAACCCAGGGATCTCTGCCTGCCTGCCTGAATCCCGGGAGCCTGCCTACCTGACATCGAACTTCGGGAGCCGCTCCGCTCCGCCTGTCTGAACTTCGGGAGCCGCTCCGCTCCGCCGGCCGGAACTTCGGGAGCCGCTCCGCTCCGCCTGTCTGAACTTCGGGAGCCGCTCCGCTCCGCCGGCCGGAACTTCGGGAGTCGCTCAGCTCCGACTGCCTGAACTCTGTCTGCCTGAACCCCAGCTAAGCTTAAGTGTCATGGCAACTCCATCCTGTCCTTCCCCTAGTAGTTCAGTGTCTGCGTCCTGCGTTTGGATCCATCTGGCCCCTCCTGACAGATGTACTCAACTCATCTGTCCATGATCTTTTCTTTTTCATGGTATGGATTACCACTACCGTCTTCGATACCTCCAGGGGATGGCATTGTCCTCCTGAATTTTCTCATATCCTTTGCCTTTTTGTGAAGGCCTCTGTAATCATTACATCGTTCATACCGCTCAATTTCTTAACACTGTTCACTCATCCAATTCCCTTTAGCTTCCTTACATTTTCTTTGAATCAAGACGTGTAGGGCATTGTATCGTTCATTATCCAATTATTTTAACTTATGTTGTTTTCGTTTGTGAAATTGCAGACTTCTGCGTTTTCCACTGAAGAATATCCTCTTCTCACCAATACTCCTCGGAAACGGATGAACAACAAAACAGTATTATGACCGGATTCTATTGTTCTACGGTTTCGCACACTTCCCTGCTACTAGATCTAAAGGCAAGCCTTTTACTTGTACCTCAGAGTTCCACACATGTGGACTCTCCATGATATTTTGCTAAAATAAAAGATTCTCCTATTGAAATCTGGTGCCGAATTTCATTTTGAAATATCTCTGACAAATTGCTGTAGTCCAGAAGGATCCCAAGAAAAGGGGTGGAACGATGGTGGAACTGAGAGTCGCAGAGGCAACTTCGAGTTCGCCGCTCGGATCCGGATCCTAGTTCCACCCAAGATGTTCTCCGATTAGTAAATAAATCCAAAGGATATAAATATGACTTGAAGAGACTAAAGTAACGGAACTTCGTTTGCGCGTCTGCCTGCAAGGGACAGATTTTCCTTTGCAGGACCAGGTACGTAGATTGAAGGCGGATGGGAAGTAGTGACAGTGAAGCTGATCAGAAATGCCGGGGAGAGAGTTCCCTGTCAGGATGAGGATCAAAACCAGATCTGTAGATTGAAGGAAGATCGTAAGTAATGATTGTAAAGTTGATGAGAGAAATTCGGGGAGAGTTTTCTCTGTGATGGTTAAAAAGAAAATGTGAACGAAGCACCCGAAGATTGAACGATAACGGAATCCCTGTGAGATCCGCTGGTGTCACCCTGCTGATGCGGTCTGTTTGGAAAGTGGATATCATGGATATGTAATCTTTTTACCAGCGGCTTGTGTGGTTGGACAAAAGGACGGTGACCCTCTGGGAGTCTTTTTAGTTAAAGAAAATCAAACGTTTTAAACAAGAAACTGGTAGCGCTGACAGAGTTCCTACTTGGGATTACGATTATATAATGTGGTGTTATTATTTATTCACTTTAATTTGTTTGTTTGTGCCTGGCTCATCGGAGGGTGATGTCCTCGCTTTGATAAGTGGTTGTGTGTTGTGTGTGTTGTGTGCGCTGCTGTGTTTCACACCCTGGGTCGGAGAAACGTTGTCTCATCGGAGGGTGATGTCCTCGCTTTGATAAGTGGTTGTGTTGTGTGTGTTGTGTGCGCTGCTGTGTTTCACACCCTGGGTCGGAGAAACGTTGTCTCATCGGAGGGTGATGTCCTCGCTTTGATAAGTGGTTGTGTGTTGTGTGTGTTGTGTGCGCTGCTGTGCTTCACACCCTGGGTCGGAGAAACGTTGTCTCATCGGAGGGTGATGTCCTCGCTTTGATAAGTGGTTGTGTGTTGTGTGTGTTGTGCGCGCTGCTGTGCTTCACACCCTGGGTCGGAGAAACGTTGTCTCATCGGAGGGTGATGTCCTCGCTTTGATAAGTGGTTGTGTTGTGTGTGTTGTGTGCGCTGCTGTGCTTCACACCCTGGGTCGGAGAAACGTTGTCTCTTTTGTCGGTGTGCGTGTGTGTAGTTAAATGACAGTGAACTTGACTTGAGTTGAATAAGTGCCGGAGGTAGCTAATCGACACCATCCTACGAAACAACAACAGAGAAAAAAAGACTGACTGACCAAACGATGTTCAAACAAAAGAAAGGGGAGGCGTCTCTATCCTCACCTGGACAGCCTGTGACCAGGCTGGAATCAGGTCTGGACAAAGTTTTCATGTCAGCAGATGCTACACGACAGAATCAAACACCCCGAACCCGCCCGATAACGCTCAGGCAACCGAAGCAGAGGGGCAAGAGGGGGACAAACGGCAAGACAAAGAACTATACAAGGAAAGATGAGCCCATTTTTAGGGCTGCTTCTGAACCGTTGAGGGGTCTTAAAAAAGAGATCACGACTATAATTTGCGTATGACAACAGGAAACGGCGAGAAATTAAAAGACGTGAATTCAGAACTCGATCCTGTTACATAATATCCAAAAAAGAAATTTATGATTGGCACCACCTCGGTAACTGGGCTATAGACCCTGTCTGAAGTTCAAGCAATGTGACAAATTTGTGAAATGTATAACTCCGTGCCTGGAAATGTTCAGAATGTTCTGAAAAGTGGTGTGCGGAACCCACTTGGCCTGAAGTACAAAGCGCGTTTGAATTCCCCAGAGGAATAGAAGGGGGAAACGATAATGATGGATATTCCGTTACCATGGGGACGTGGTTAAAGGGGACCGTGTTCGTCTGCCGTGTGGGGCAATCCGTCAGCATAGTGATTTTGGAGAGGGGACCAGCTGCAGGCAAATATCAGGAGACAATATAACTGACTTCATTTCCCGTTTCCCTGACACAGGATAGATTTACAGAACAACTCTGTGCGGCCGTACACAGAATTGGAAACACACCTGGACTAAAATGTTAGCCAACGACAGCTTATCCTGACAGGCCGAACTCTGATGCATTTACATTGCACCGTCCGATACACTGAAACATCTCAGCCGAGCGATCACCAGAAGCTCCTTTCCGTGACGAACAGAGACTCTTTCTGAAACTGCACGCATCTACTATGGTCCAAAGGACGAAGCAACAGAAGGATTTTTGAGTGAACATCAGAATGAGCGATTTAAACTGCCAAACGCAACCCCTCATGTCACCACAGCCATCAAACCCCTCTGCAACTCCTGAACTCCTCGGACCCGTGCTTCAGACTTTACAGGAGTTAAATCGCACACAGTGTATAACTCCGCCTAATACTAACGCTACTCTACAACTTCATTCCGCTCAGGATGGGTGTGTAATATTTCCTTCTTCATCGTTAAAAGAAAGATTGTTTGCTGTTTGCTCCCCCTGCTTTGCCTGAGTATGTCGTAGTCTTGTTGCTTTCGCAGGCACCTCCCTCTCGGTGGGCGATAAACAAACATCACGAGGGTACTCCGTCCCACCACACGACCCTACCCTCTATACGGCTACATGATTTGTCGCTGGAGGCAATGCAAGGCATGAATCCTGTCAGAAAGGCACTTTTCGATCAGGAAGGGCTTGTACCAGTCTGCAGTCCTTGTAATTCCCTTATTTTACCAGTTCCGAAAACAGGTCGTTATAATGAGTGACTTTTTTTTTGGCAATACTAAAGGGCGATTAGCAAGACAGCATGTCAGGGATTTACTGATGGCAATTTAACCGAACGACAAGGCGCCGCTGACAACCCACTGTATAGTGTCTGCACAATTACCAGCAGTTGTAAGAGGCATGTCTGGGTGTCTAACATCTGTCGCCAACACTACAATTAAAAAAACATAGAACACAGAAACCTACAGCACATTGCAGGCCCTTCGGCCAGCAATGTTGTGCCCACTATGTGACCTGATCTCGGAACTGCTTGTATTTCCCTAGGGCATAAACCTCTACTTTTCAAAGTTCCATGTACCTGTCTAAGAGGCTCTTAAAGACCCTATTGTATTCGCATCCACCACCACCTCCGGCAGTGTATTCCACGCACACAACACTCTCTGTGTCAAAACTGAACTCTGACATTCCCTCGGTACCTATTTCCAAGCACCTTAAAAGCATACCCCGCGTGTTAGCCATTTCGTCCCAAGGAAAAAAAGCCACGGGTTATCCACAAGATCAATGCCGCTCATCATCTTATACATATAATTATGGTAGAAACGTCCGATCCTATTAAATTGGATCTCCCTGATGAAGTGTGTCGGCCCGGAACATTGACTGATTACTCTTTTGCATAGTTTCTGCCTGGCTTGCTGAGCTCCTTAGGATTGTGTGGGTATTACTTTGATTTCCAGCTCCTGTAGATGTTCTCCAGTTTGCGATTAGACTGGGACAACAGTCAACAAGATAAGAACCTGCGCTGCCTTCACGAGGCAAAATTAACCCGAGCTCATTACCAACTCCGGAATGCGATGGTCTTGTCATATAACCTTGCCAGGCAATTATGTCTTAGTCCTTAAGACACTCAATCTGACTGGGAGTTAAATTGGACAAGGCTAGAATGACGGCGTTTGGGATTCACGGTGCTTTGGTGTTCACAGTACCAGAGATTGGACACAATCCTTACGTATCACTGGAAACATTATTTATGATAAAGCATTCAGTTAGTATTAACTGGCGCGAGGTGCATAAATCTATTCAGCGCTCGAAAAAATATCTGTCGTGTCGACTCTTACTTCCGTCAGCCCCGGGCGGGGAGAATCACCGGTGTTGTATAACGCTGATCGGTGGCAGGGCAGACATCAGTGAGAAGGAACTGGAAATGCGAAAGAGTCAGTATCGTTCCGTCAGAAAGCTGTACAACATCATTCAAAGTAAGTCTAATTCGTATTTCCAGTATCAATCATTTATTTTTCATACATCGATACAACTTCCAGGTAGAGCGTAATTGGTCGCAGAGAGAGAAAAATAAACAAATAACTTTTTCCCGTGGCTCTGGTAGTTGATTAAACTGAGATTTCCTTTGCTCAGTTCGCGACCGGACGGAAGGTGTGGTCAGACAGAAACAGAGAACAGAGGGAAAGAAAGAGACTGTGACGGGGCCTCGGGATGTGAACAGAGATAAAGCCGGTGAGATGCGGGAACAACGAGGGAGCAGGTCGGAGATGGAGATGGGGTTGACAAAGAAGGAAAAGAACGCACACTCACTCTGATCCAGCCCGATCATGTCTCCCTCACGGGAAACTCACTAGTCCTCGATTTTGTTCAGAACGGGACAGGACGTCGGGACAGAGAGAAACAGGGAACAGTGGAAACAGATTTTCACGGGACCTCAGGATGTGAACCGAGATAAAGAGGCAGATATGAAAGGACAAAGCAGAGCAGTCCGGAGATGGAAAAGAAGTTGGAAAAATAAAGAAAACACACACACACACACACACACACACACCTCCGCTATGTCTCAGTCTGATCACGTTCCCCTCAGCGGCGTGGGGGAAGGAGTGAGCGAGGACAACAAGAGAGATATCGGGATTAAAACACAGTGAGCGTCACTGAAAAAGATGAATCAGAAACAACGGAGAGAACGGAGAAAAGGGAGAGGATTCTTCCTAACTGGACCAACCCAGAGTAAAACGCTGTCAGATGTAATGGAGTTTATTAAAATCAAAAGGGTAGGATCTGATTATAGACCCTTCACCGGGGTAAATTACAGCTGAGGTGACCGCTACATATTACATATTTGATGAAGGACACATTTCACCTGTATGGGGTAAACAGCGAGTGGAATATATCATCACAAAACGCATGCGTATTTCAGAGCGCTCAGTTGTTACCCGTGGTTCTACATATCGGCAAGTGGATAGATTATGCAGGAACCATAGTATTTGAATTAATCCTCCGGCAGAAACGAACAAGTCGCTCTATGATTTCAGGAATTTGGTTAACAGTTTCAGCGGGTATTTCACCGCGTTCTTCAGCTCCTCTCTGAACTTGCTCTGAGTCACGGCGTAAATACATGTGTTGGTGCAGGAGCTGAGGATCTGCAGCATCGTCGCCGTGGATTCTGCTATATAAATCGGATCCGCGTCCGAGTAACGAGGGATGTTTGCAATCAGCACGTAGAGATCAAAAACCAGCAGAGTTTACCACAGAAATATAAAACTACCGGTTATACTGAATAGTAGAACCACCGATTTCCTTCGGTTCACCATCTCCCGGTCCTTGTCATTCTTTCCGATGCTGCGGCCCCGGAGCCCCATCCGGACTTTATTAGCGGACAAAATCCGTCTAACCGTCAGACCATTGAACGATAAAATCAGAACAAACGGGAGACAAGGCATGAAAACGCGATGTATCATGCGAGGTGCCTCCCACGAGGGAGACGTATAGAAACTCTCTTTGGTGACACAGCCATAGTAAACTCCATCTATTATCATCACAGGTTCGAATGTAAAGTAGAAAGGGATACTTTCTAAACAGCCCAGAACACTCACTGTCCCGATAACCACAGCTGCCGTTCTTTCGGTGCAAAACTTTGTTTTCAGCTTTTCACAACAAATGGCCACAAATCTGTCACAGGTGAACGCGACTGTCAGCCAGACAGAGACCCCGGTGCTTGCTAAAAGCAGGCAAAGAACAATCCTGCAAACGGGAGTCCAATAGAGGAAGGAAGAGCTAAAGTATATGAAAACAGTCCACTTCAGCAGAGGGTCAGAGATAATGACCAGGAGATCGGCCGCTGCCATTCCCAGCAGGTAGCGAGTGATGCCTTTGGAGAGACCGCACTTTCCTCGGGACAGGATAACAATCGCCACCAGGTTAACTGCAAGAGGGAGGGAAAGAAGCAGAGAAATTACTGACTGGTCAGGGCAATAGAGCAAAATTATTATTATTAGACTTCATCTTGTGGTTTTTTTTTCTGCTTCAAATGGTGGAAACTGGACCCAGAACATATGAACCCGCTGACAGTGTGCAATGCAGTGACAGCGTGACAGAGAACTCTCCGCGAGTTTTGTAAATGGGTTCAATCTGGGTGAATTGCCAAACGGACCAGATGACAGCTGGTTAAACGCTTCCTGGCCGCAGTAAGGAATGGGTATGTTATACCAACGTCACTGGCCTGAGCCGCACAGGAATGAAATGAAATCCACATCGGCGGTTCCCTCTGCTCATATTTCTAACATAAATGAGCCATTCGCGTTGTTCTATCACCCAGTCAGGCAATTCACAGTCGATTTATATGGACAAAGTACCAAGTCGGCTGGCTCCCACGGATGCGGCGTAGCCCGGTGTCCTCCAGTGCAGACATTTCGATTCACAATTAATCCGTGATATCGAGCCAGCGGAGAGGATTTCATTCAAAGGCAGCATCTCGGCTCCAGTATGGAGCGCTTCCTGCTGCGAAAGCAATGGGATTAATAATGTCAGCGCCTTCCGCCCATGACTGAAATGCGGGGACTGGACAGGTGGCTGTGGAAACAAGTAGCGACAGAAACACTTCAGAACATCGGAATTAACTCTCAGTTTCTGCCCTTTACAGGTGTGACAGCGGCTTACCGGGAATTCCAACGGCTGAAATAACAGGGTAGTAAATGTTTTCTATCCGCCAGATTACTGGATATCCCATTTGAGTGACGCAGTGAACGCTATTGCTCTGAATTCCACAGCTCGGCGAGACACTCTGGGCTGACGTACTGCAACAGGCTCTGATTTATACAGGGGATCGATCTCCAGTGACAAGGTCCCACATCTGACCATTGTTATTGAAAAAACAAATTACATCATTCTGTGTACACAGACACTCTGTCCAATTTTCCTTCAGACCTGGACGGCATCGATGTTTACTTCATTTTCATCACTTTCCCTGTACAATGTTTATTTTCGACACCGTCGATAAATCCAGAACTGTCCACGGTTCCCTCCAACTCTTAAACTATCTTCTCCACATCTGTAGTATCTGAGTGTACCTATGTTTATATGTATGTGTGTGGGTGTGGGTTAGTGTGTATGAGCGCGCGCGTGTTTTTATGTGTATATGTGTCTGTGTGTGTGTGTGTGTGTGTGTGTGTGTGTGTGTGTGTGTGTGTGTGTGTGTGTGTGTGAGTGTGTGTGTGTGTGGATGTGTGTATAGGTGTGTTTGTGTGTGTTCTTACTGTGTGTGCGCATGTGTGCGGATGTTTGTGTGCAACTCATATATCACAAAATGTATACGCATAAAATTTGTTATATGTGCTGTCGATTTTGAACAGTAAAGTGACGGACAAAATCGTTGTTGAATCCGCCTGAGGAACAGTTAGATGCTGAAACACTGTGGCGTTCAATTAGGGGAAGGGTTATAATGAGATGATAAGGATGTCATTCACTGCACTGTGGGTTACCAGCACAACCACAACACGTTTCTCCACGGTGTAAATACCGGCATGATTTAACAAAATACTTTCTGACATGTATAGACTCCATTCCGATATGATCTCATGGTTTAACATAAAAATACCCGTGTCTTTGGCATTTCCTTTACAGAGTCCTTCGCAGGACCATCAAATACAGCCAAGTCATCAAACAAAGCCAGATTGAAAGTATTATGAACACACACACACACACACACACACACACACACACACACACACACACACACACGCAGAAACACAGATACACACACTCAAAAACACACTTGCACTCACACACATGTAAACTTCCATACATATATATACACTATGACATACACACGCACATACACACACGCGCATACAGATTCACTCGCTCACACTCACACACACTCTCAGTGCATTTCATACAGCATATATCAGTTTTTCCACTCGTGCGAAAGTGTGGGGTACATTCTGTATCTGACAGTCTCTGCCATAGTGTGAGACGGTGGGGTTTCAATTTGTATTTGTCAGTCTCTGCTATAGTGTGGGAGTGGGGATTTCATTCTGTATCTGTCAGTCTCTGCTATAGTGTGAGAGTGTGGGTTTCATTCTGTATCTGTCAGTCTCTGTTACAGTGTGAGAGTGTGGGTTTCATTCTGTATCTGTCGGGTCTCTGTTACAGTGTGAGAGTGTGGGTTTCATTCTGTATCTGTCAGTCTCTGCTACAGTGTGAGAGTGTTGGTTTCATTCTGCATCTGTCAGTCTCTGCTAATGTGAGAGAATGGGTTTCATTCTGTATCTGTCGGTCTCTGTTACAGTGTGAGAGTGTGGGTTTCATTCTGTATCTGTCAGTCTCTGCTACAGTGTGAGAGTGTTGGTTTCATTCTGCATCTGTCAGTCTCTGCTAATGTGAGAGAATGGGTTTCATTCTGTATCTGTCGGTCTCTGCTACAGTGTGAGAGTTTGTGATTCATTCTGTATCTGTCAGTCGCTGTTACAGTGTGAGAGTGGTTTTCATACTGTATCTGACAGTCTCTGTTACAGTGTGAGAGTGTGGGTTTCATTCTGTACCTGTCAGGCTCTGTTGCAGTGTGAGAGTGTGGATTTCATTCTGTATCTGTCGGTCTCTGTTACAGTGTGAGAGTGTGGGTTTCATTCTGTATCTGTCAGTCTCTGCTAATGTGAGAGAATGGGTTTCATTCTGTATCTGTCGGTCTCTGCTACACTATGAGAGTGTGTGATTCATTCTGTATCTGTCAGTCGCTGCTACAGTGTGAAAGTGGTTTTCATACTGTATCTGTCAGTCTCTGCTGCAGCATGAGGGTGTGGGTTTCGTTCTGTATCGGTCAGTCTCTGTTACTATGTGAGAGTGTGGGATTCATTCTGTACCTGTCAGTCTCTGTTGCAGTGTGGAGTGTGGATTTCATTCTGTATCTGTCAGTCTCTGTTACAGTGTGAGAGTGTGGTTTCATTCTGTATCTGTCAGTCTCTGTTACAGTGTGAGAGTGTGGATTTCATTCTGTACCTGTCAGTCTCTGTTGCAGTGTGAGAGTGTGGTTTCATTCTGTATCTGTCAGTCTCTGTTACAGTGTGAGAGTGTGGATTTCATTCTGTATCTGTCGTTCTCTGATCGAGCGTTAACTGTGTCCTCTCAGTCCTGTAGCCGGAAGCCACTGTTTCAGTTGAAGCGGGTGTATTTTTTCTCTTAATTCTCAAATCTGGTAACTGATCTCAAAATAGTTGCCGTCTTCCCCGAGCTATTTTTGGAACAAGAGTATCCTACGGTTGATTTATGCTATAGTTGTGAGATAGAGAGTTCGTCAATGAATAATGTCAGTTGTCGGAGCAGTACATTCAGGATAATAGAGTCATGGGCCAAACAGACCATTCGGCCCGGCTTCATTCTGCATGTTATTTCTTCTCAAAGAGATACAGCCAAATAGAACAGCACCTGGTCTTTAATTGTCTGTGGCTTGGCAATGCAACTTCTTCAATGTTGAATGAAAATAAACACTTTAGATAAATGCTGTAATTTAAATATATAAGTGCGTAAGTAAATTCATAAATTGTTAGATATGAAACAAACAGAGCCAGAATGTTTCATATTCCAGCAGCATGTATATCAATAGATTTCCCTCAACAATTCTAAATTGCTTCCTTCACCGAGTATCTTCTCTCTTTAGAGTTTGCCGATTCTTTTATCCGTCCCTCAATGTGCACAACTGTGTGAGTTTGCCCAGTGATGTCCCACTCATAAATGATGTAATATTCATTTTGATTTTCTTATGTGAGCTTCAGATTGGTCATCCATGTTTTATTGATTATACAGTGACAGCCTTGTTCAGTGTGATACTGAGAGAGTTTGCGAGTAGGAATGTGAGGGAAGCTCAGGTTTCACATTTGAAATAATCCAGTGCTCCACATTGCAGCATGCGGCTGACTGATGAATTACTGAGAAACTGGCGTCTCCGCTCAGGCCGAAAACCCACCCCACCCCGCCCCATTATGTGCCAGCAGATATAAAACATCCCCGCTGTGTACACAAACACTCTGTCCAGTTCCCCTTCAGCCCTGGGCGGCATCGATGTTTACGTCATTTAGATCAGCCTCCCCTGTATCATTCTTATTTTCGATACCTTGGGGTCCAGATGCAGGGGATCACTGCATCTCTTAAACTATCTCCTGCTATCATATTTGACCAACCAAAATGCATCCTATCAATGTCCCGTTGTCAATTCTGTCAGCCCACCGCGCTATCCACAATACCCCCAACCTTTGTGTCATCAGCAAATTCTCTAAGCTATCCCTCTACATCCTCATCCAGGTCAATTATATAAAAAAACACTAAGAATAGGGGTCCCAGAACAGATCCCTGAGGCACACCACTGGTCAACGGCTTCCATATAGAATATGACCCGTCTACAATCACTTTTTGCCTTCTGTGGGCAAGCCAGTTCTGGATCCGCAAAGCCATGCCCCTTGGATCCCATGACTACTTACTTTCTCGATAAGCCTTGCATGGTGTTCCTTATCAAATGCCTTGCTAAAATCCATATACACTACACCTATGGCTCTACCGTCATCAATATGCTTAGTCACATCCTCAAAAATTCAAACAGGCTCGTAAGGCACGAACTGCCTTTGACAAAGCCATGCTGATTACTCCGAATCATATTATGCCTCTACAAATGTTCATAAAATCTGCCTCTCAGGATCTTCTCCATCAACCTACCAACCACTGAAGTAAAACTCACTGGCCTATAGTCTCCTGGGCTCTCCCTACTCCCTTTCTTGAATAGGAGAACAAGATCCGTAACCCTCCAATCCTCCGGAACCTCTCCCGTCCTCATTGATGATGCAAAGATCATTGCCAGAGGCTCAGCAATCTGCACCCTCGCTTCCCACAGTTCCCTGGGTGTACATCCCGTCCGGTCCCGGCAACCTATCCAAATGGATGCTTTCCAAAATCTCCGGCACATTCTCAAGCTTTTCAGTCCACTGCAAGTCATCCCTACAATCGCCAAGATCCTTTTCCGTAGTTAATACTGAAGCAAATTATTATTTAACTACCTCCGTTATTTCCTCGTGTTCCATAAACGCTTTTCCATTCTCACACTTGATGGGTGATATTCGCTCACATCTTATCCTCCTGCTCTTCACATACTTGTGGAATGCCTCGGGGTTTTCCTTAGTCCTGAATTATATGTGTTTTTGTTTTCTTTAAGCGGGTTTTTGCTTTGTGGCCGCCTGCAACAAGACGAACCTCAAGGCTGTCTACTGTATACAGACTTTGATGGTAAATGTGCTCTGAACTATGAACAAGTTGAGACCAATGTTAGGAAGGCGTGCTGGCCTTCATTTGACTGGAATCGAGCTCAAACATGGTGAGAAAATGTTGCAGATCCGTAACGCACAGGTTAGACCCCACTTGAGATGTTGAGCTTAGGAAGACGGTGGAAACGTTAAAGGGGGTGAAGAGCAGATTTACCAGGATACCACCTGGGCTACACACGCGGTGTTGTACAAACAATAAGTCATTGTGATTGGAAGGCGCTGCCTGCTCCTGTGGTAGAGATGGGGTCACCAGATGTCTTCAAATGTAACTGCACACACAGATAACGGGCGAGTCATGTGTAGATACCGAAACGATACAGGAAGCAAAGTTAACGAGACGGCTCATATAATAATCAGCGCAAAGCAGTTAAGGCCATAAGGACATTAAGAATAGGAGCAGAATTAGTCAAGTTGGTCGCTCGAGTCTGCTCCGCCATTTAATCATGGCTAATCCAATTTTCCTTTCAGCCCCAATGTCTTGTTTTTTTTTCTATCCATGACCTGCAGAGTGAAGAATCTATCACTTTCCGTCTTAATTATACATAAAGACTTGGACTCTGCAATTACCCTTGGCAAGGAAGTACAGGATTCACCCCTCGCTGGCTAAAGCAATTTTTTCTGTTTGCCGTTCTACAAGGACGCTCCTCTATTCTGAGGCAGCGTCTTCTGGCCCTAGACTCTCTCACCATAAAAAAATTATCCACCCCACATCTATTCTGTCAAGATTTCCCCTTGGGGATCAATAAAGTATCTATCTACCTATCTATCTATCTATCTATCTATCTATCTATCTATCTATCTATCTATCTATCTATCTATCTATCTATCTATCTATCTATCTATCTATCTATCTATCTATCTATCTATCTATCTATCTATCTATCTATCTATCAATCTATCTACCTATCTTTCACCATTCAATATTTCCAATGACGTTACACCTCGTTTTTCTGTTTTCCAGTGAATTCCGGGCCAGAGACTACAAACCCTCTTCATATGACAAGCCGTGAAATCCGGAAATCATTTTCGTAAACCAGGACTGAGCACTCTCTAGTTTCAGAATATCCTTTCTCACCGCAGTGTCTCAAATCTGCTCACACCACTCAAAGAGCAGCCCTAATAGTGCTTTATAAAGTCTCAATGTTATATTGGATCGGGCAAGTGACCTCCTTCTATAGCGTTCTCTGGGTTATTTCTGTGCTGGTCTGGGATACTGGTTTTCCAAAGAATGGCCCTCCCTCTTTCTTTCCTTTCCCCATTCGGTATCAGCCTATTCTCGCCCTTAACACTTTGCTAAACTTCACTTGTGCTGATGCAATCAACGTTGACTTTTCCTGCCGACGGGAAACTGCAGAACGACGCGCGAAGCAGCAGGAGGTCCAAATGGCGAAAGGCATCCTCCCGAGGATTCACAGATACTGGATCCCGAGGGAGCAGTGTGCGGTCAGTTAGATGACTGAGGGTGGGTCAGAATTCCGAAAGACATCCTCCCGAGGATTCACAGATACTGGATCCCGAGGGAGCAGTGTGCGGTCAGTTAGATGACTGAGGGTGGGTCAGAATGCCGAAAGGCATCCTCCCGAGGATTCACAGATACTGGATGGCGAGGGAGCAGTGTGCGGTCAGTTAGATGACAGAGGGTGGGTCCAAATGCCGAAAGGCATCCTCCCGAGGATTCACAAATACTGGACCCCGAGGGAGCAGTGTGTGGTCAGTTAGATGACTGAGGGTGGGTCCAAATGCCGAAAGGCATCCTCCCGAGGATTCACAGATACTGGATCCCGAGGGAGCAGTGTGCGGTCAGTTAGATGATGAGGGTGGGTCCAAATGGCGAAAGGCATCCTCCCGAGGATTCACAGATACTGGATCCCGAGGGAGCAGTGTGCTGTCAGTCAGATGACTGAGGGAGGGTCCAAATGGCGAAAGGCAACCTCCCGAGGATTCACAGATACTGGATCCCGAGGGAGCAGTGTGCGGTCAGTTAGATGACTGAGGGTGGGTCCAAATGCCGAAAGTCATCCTCCCGAGGATTCACAGATACTGGATCCCGAGGGAGCAGTGTGCGGTCAGTTAGATGACTGAGGGTGGGCCAGAATGGCGAAAGGCATCCTCCCGAGGATTCACAGATACTGGATCCCGAGGGAGCAGTGTGCTGTCAGTCAGATGACTGGGTGTAGGTCCAAATGCCGAAAGGCATCCTCCCGAGGATTCACAGATACTGGATCCCGAGGGAGCAGTGTGCGGTCAGTTAGATGACTGGTTGTGGGTCCAAATGGAGAAAGGCGTCCTCCCGAGGATTCACAGAGGGAGCAGTGTGCGGTCTGTTAGATGACTGGGGGTGGGTCAGAATGCCGAAAGGCATCCTCCCGAGGATTCACAGATACTGGATCCCGAGGGAGCAGTGTGCGGTCAGTTAGATGACAGAGGGTGGGTCCAAATGGCGAAAGGCATCCTCCCGAGTATTCACAGATACTGGATCCCGAGGGAGCAGTGTGCGGTCAGTTAGATGACTGAGGGTGGATCAGAATGGCGAAAGGCATCCTCCCGAGGATTCACAGATACTGGATCCCGAGGGAGCAGTGTGCGGTCAGTTAGATGACTGGGGGTTGGCCCAAATGCCGAAAGGCATCCTCCCGAGGGTTCACAGATACTGGATCCCGAGGGAGCAGTGTGCGGTCAGTTAGATGACTGGGGGTTGGCCCAAATGCCGAAAGGCATCCTCCCGAGGGTTCACAGATACTGGATCCCGAGGGAGCAGTCTGCGGTCAGTTAGATGACTGGGGGTGGGTCAGAATGTCGAAAGGCATCCTGCCGAGGATTCACAGATACTGGATCCCGAGGGAGCTGTGTGCGGTCAGTTAGATCACTGAGGGTGGGTCCAATTGGCGAAAGGCGTCCTCCCGAGGATTCACAGATATTGGATCCCGAGGGAGCAGTGTGCGGTCTGTTAGATGACTGGGGGTGCGGGTGTGCTCTGGGTTGCTGTTCGTGTGGATGTTTCTGGAGGGTGGTGGGGTTCTGTGGTGGTTGAGCAATGGACGACTGCTGAGCGTGAGGAGTCAGATGGGTGCTGTGGGAGTGGCTGATGTGCGGTTATGTGCCCGTAGAATCAAGATTAGATACACGGATATTGTTTTGCTGGTCAGGCCAGTGCGGGAGCGGAGATGCATTGGCGGTGCTTGTGTGGGAGGGGGTGTGTGTCGACGGCCTCTGGGTCTGACGGCTGAGATATGGGCTGGCTGTGTGTTCAATAGAGGCCTGTTGGTCAGTGCCAAATCCCTGGGAGCGTGGAGTCTGCTGGGTAGGAATAGCCGCAGTGTGAGCTGATGGGGAGGAGTGGAGTCAGCGAGAATGTGGGCGGTATGTGGTCATTGGAAAATGAGGTGTCAGTGGAAAACAACGTATTGGGATTTGTGTCCATCGGGGTCATATGGGCGGTTGACATTGAGTAGGGGCTGCTGGGGAGGGCTGTGATCACTGGGGATGTGGAAATATTTGAGGGCAGTGGGAAATGGTGAAGGGTTTGTAATGTCAGTTGTAACGCGGAGGAAGGATGGCGTCGCTGGGAACGAGTAGGTGTGTCGGGACATTCCGACTTGGGCCGTAAGTAGAAACAACCGGGTTTGTGTGGACCCATCCGGGACACTGCAGTGGCCGGCGTCACTGGGGACTGGTGCGGGAGTTGCGGTGCTAATCGGAACGTGAACGAGGTGTGCGGTCATTGGGATGTGTTGAGTTTTTGGTCATTGAGGGCGTGGGGCGACATCGGGTCAGTGGGAACTGCTGGGCGGATCTGCTCTTCTTTGGACTGTGGAGAAAGTATGCTGTCAGATAATCTACCGGGAGGGGGTCCCCAGTCGAGGTGGTTGGAGCGGTGTGGGGTCAGTGCGAACTTCGGGAATAATTGGGGTCAGTGGGTAATCGGAGGTCGGGGCAGAGACTGTGTTCTGGTGCGGAGGTAAAGGGCTCAGAGGAGCTGTTGCTAATGAGCTCGGTCAGAGGAAGCGTGCGGAGGTGAGGGCTGTGGCGGCTGGGTGAGAGGTGGAGGCCGTGGAAGCTGGAGTTGAGTTACAGGTCGTGATGACTGTTTGGGAGGTGGAGACCGTGGATGTTGTTGCAGGAGCTGGAGGCCGTGATGACTGTTTAGGAGGTGGTGTCCGTGGATACTGCTGAAGGCGGTGGAGTCCCAGGTGACTGGTTGGGGCGGTGGAGTCCCCGGTGAATGGTGGGGTGGAGGAGGCCGTGGTCACTGGTGTGGTGGTGGTGTCCCTGGTGACTGGTGGGGTGGAGGAGTCCGTGGTGACTGGTGGGGAGGTGGAGTCCCTGGTGACTAGTGGGGAGGTGGAGTCACTGGTGACTGGTGGGGAGGAGGAGTCCGTGGTGACTGGTGGGGAGGAGGAGTCCGTGGTGACTGGTGGGGTGGAGGAGTCCGTGGTGACTGGTGGGGAGGAGGAGTCCGTGGTGACTGGTGGGGTGGAGGAGTCCGTGGTGACTGGTGGGGTGGAGGAGGCCGTGGTGACTGGTGGGGAGGAGGAGTCCGTGGTGACTGGTGGGGTGGAGGAGTCCGTGGTGACTGGTGGGGAGGAGGAGTCCGTGGTGACTGGTGGGGAGGTGGAGTCCGTGGTGACTGGTGGGGTGGAGGAGTCCGTGGTCACTGGTGGGGAGGTGGAGTCCCTGGTGACTGGTGGGGAGGTGGAGTCCGTGGTCACTGGTGGGGAGGTGGAGTCCGTGGTGACTGGTGGGGTGGAGGAGTCCCTGGTGACTGGTGGGGAGGTGGAGATCGTGGTGACTGGTGGGGAGGTGGAGTCCCTGGTGACTGGTGGGGAGGTGGAGTCCCTGGTGACTGGTGGGGTGGAGGAGTCCGTGGTGACTGGTGGGGAGGTGGAGTCCGTGGTGACTGGTGGGGAGGTGGAGTCCGTGGTGACTGGTGGGGTGGAGGAGTCCGTGGTGACTGGTGGGGTGGTGGAGTCCGTGGTGACTGGTGGGGTGGTGGAGTCCGTGGTGACTGGTGGGGTGGAGGAGTCCGTGGTGACTGGTGGGGAGGTGGAGTCCGTGGTGACTGGTGGGGAGGTGGAGTCCGTGGTGACTGGTGGGGTGGAGGAGACCGTGGTGACTGATGGGGAGGTGAAGTCCGTGGTGACTGGTGGGGAGGTGGAGTCCGTGGTGACTGGTGGGGTGGAGGAGACCGTGGTGACTGATGGGGAGGTGAAGTCCGTGGTGACTGGTGAGGTGGTGGTGTCCCTGGTGACTGGTGGGGTGGAGGAGTCCGTGGTGACTGGTGGGGTGGAGGAGTCCGTGGTGACTGGTGGGGAGGAGGAGCCCGTGGTGACTGGTGGGGAGGTGGTCCGTGGTGACTGGTGGGGTGGAGGAGACCGTGGTGACTGGTTGGGGCGGTGGAGTCCGTGGTGACTGGTGGGGTGGTGGAGTCCGTGGTGACTGGTGGGGTGGAGGAGTCCGTGGTGACTGGTGGGGTGGAGGAGACCGTGGTGACTGGTTGGGGCGGTGGAGTCCGTGGTGACTGGTGGGGTGGTGGAGTCCGTGGTGACTGGTGGGGTGGAGGAGTCCGTGGTGACTGGTGGGGTGGAGGAGTCCGTGGTGACTGGTGGGGAGGTGGAGTCCGTGGTGACTGGTGGGGAGGTGGAGTCCGTGGTGACTGGTGGGGTGGAGGAGTCCGTGGTGACTGGTGGGGTGGTGGAGTCCGTGGTGACTGGTGGGGAGGAGGTGTCCGTGGTGACTGGTGGGGAGGTGGAGTCCGTGGTGACTGGTGGGGAGGAGGACTCCGTGGTGACTGGTGGGGTGGAGGAGTCCGTGGTGACTGGTGGGGAGGTGGAGTCCGTGGTGACTGGTGGGGTGGAGGAGTCCCTGGTGACTGGTGGGGTGGAGGAGTCCGTGGTGACTGGTGGGGAGGAGGAGTCCGTGGTGACTGGTGGGGAGGTGGAGTCCGTGGTGACTGGTGGGGTGGTGGAGTCCGTGGTGACTGGTGGGGAGGAGGAGGCCGTGGTGACTGGTGGGGTGGTGGAGTCCGTGGTGACTGGTGGGGTGGAGGAGTCCGCGGTGACTGGTGGGGTGGAGGAGGCCGTGGTGACTGGTGGGCAGGTGGAGTCCGTGGTGACTGGTGGGGTGGTGGAGGCCGTGGATGCTGCTGAAGGCGGTGGAGTCCCTGGTGACTGGTGGGGTGGTGGAGTCCCTGGTGACTGGTGGGGAGGTGGAGTCCGTGGTGACTGGTGGGGTGGTGGAGTCCGTGATGACTGGTGGGGAGGAGGAGTCCCTGGTGACTGGTGGGGTGGAGGAGTCCGTGGTGACTGGTGGGGTGGAGGAGTCCGTGGTGACTGGTTGGGGCGGTTGAGTCCGTGGTGACTGGTGGGGAGGTGGAGTCCGTGGTGACTGGTGTGGAGGTGGAGTCCGTGGTGACTGGTGGGGAGGTGGAGTCCGTGGTGACTGGTGGGGAGGTGGAGTCCGTGGTGACTGGTGGGGAGGAGGAGTCCGTGGTGACTGGTGGGGTGGAGGAGTCCGTGGTGACTGGTGGGGCGATGGAGTCCGTGGTGACTGGTGGGGAGGTGGAGTCCATGGTGACTGGTGGGGAGGTGGAGTCCGTGGTGACTGATGGGGAGGTGGAGTCCGTGGTGACTGATGGGGAGGTGGAGACCGTGGTGACTGGTGGGGAGGTGGAGTCCGTGGTGACTGATGGGGAGGTGGAGTCCGTGGTGACTGGTGGGGTGAAGGAGTCCGTGGTGACTGGTGTGGCGGTGGAGTCCGTGGTGACTGGTGGGGAGGTGGAGTCTGTGGTGACTGGTGGGGAGGTGGAGTCCGTGGTGACTGGTGGGGAGGTGGAGTCCGTGGTGACTGGTGGGGTGGAGGAGACCGTGGTGACTGATGGGGAGGTGAAGTCCGTGGTGACTGGTGGGGAGGTGGAGTCCGTGGTGACTGGTGGGGTGGAGGAGACCGTGGTGACTGATGGGGAGGTGAAGTCCGTGGTGACTGGTGAGGTGGTGGTGTCCCTGGTGACTGGTGGGGTGGAGGAGTCCGTGGTGACTGGTGGGGTGGAGGAGTCCGTGGTGACTGGTGGGGAGGAGGAGCCCGTGGTGACTGGTGGGGAGGTGGTCCGTGGTGACTGGTGGGGTGGAGGAGACCGTGGTGACTGGTTGGGGCGGTGGAGTCCGTGGTGACTGGTGGGGTGGTGGAGTCCGTGGTGACTGGTGGGGTGGAGGAGTCCGTGGTGACTGGTGGGGTGGAGGAGACCGTGGTGACTGGTTGGGGCGGTGGAGTCCGTGGTGACTGGTGGGGTGGTGGAGTCCGTGGTGACTGGTGGGGTGGAGGAGTCCGTGGTGACTGGTGGGGTGGAGGAGTCCGTGGTGACTGGTGGGGAGGTGGAGTCCGTGGTGACTGGTGGGGAGGTGGAGTCCGTGGTGACTGGTGGGGTGGAGGAGTCCGTGGTGACTGGTGGGGTGGTGGAGTCCGTGGTGACTGGTGGGGAGGAGGAGTCCGTGGTGACTGGTGGGGAGGTGGAGTCCGTGGTGACTGGTGGGGAGGAGGACTCCGTGGTGACTGGTGGGGTGGAGGAGTCCGTGGTGACTGGTGGGGAGGTGGAGTCCGTGGTGGCTGGTGGGGTGGAGGAGTCCCTGGTGACTGGTGGGGTGGAGGAGTCCGTGGTGACTGGTGGGGAGGAGGAGTCCGTGGTGACTGGTGGGGAGGTGGAGTCCGTGGTGACTGGTGGGGTGGTGGAGTCCGTGGTGACTGGTGGGGAGGAGGAGGCCGTGGTGACTGGTGGGGTGGTGGAGGCCGTGGATGCTGCTGAAGGCGGTGGAGTCCCTGGTGACTGGTGGGGTGGTGGAGTCCCTGGTGACTGGTGGGGAGGTGGAGTCCGTGGTGACTGGTGGGGTGGTGGAGTCCGTGATGACTGGTGGGGAGGAGGAGTCCCTGGTGACTGGTGGGGTGGAGGAGTCCGTGGTGACTGGTGGGGTGGAGGAGTCCGTGGTGACTGGTTGGGGCGGTTGAGTCCGTGGTGACTGGTGGGGAGGTGGAGTCCGTGGTGACTGGTGTGGAGGTGGAGTCCGTGGTGACTGGTGGGGAGGTGGAGTCCGTGGTGACTGGTGGGGAGGTGGAGTCCGTGGTGACTGGTGGGGAGGAGGTGTCCGTGGTGACTGGTGGGGCGGTGGAGTCCGTGGTGACTGGTGGAGAGGTGGAGTCCGTGGTGACTGGTGGGGAGGAGGAGTCCGTGGTGACTGGTGGGGCGGTGGAGTCCGTGGTGACTGGTGGGGTGGAGGAGTCCGTGGTGACTGGTGGGGCGATGGAGTCCGTGGTGACTGGTGGGGAGGTGGAGTCCATGGTGACTGGTGGGGAGGTGGAGTCCGTGGTGACTGATGGGGAGGTGGAGTCCGTGGTGACTGATGGGGAGGTGGAGACCGTGGTGACTGGTGGGGAGGTGGAGTCCGTGGTGACAGGTGGGGAGGTGGAGTCCGTGGTGACTGGTGGGGTGGAGGAGTCCCTGGTGACTGGTGGGGTGGAGGAGTCCGTGGTGACTGGTGGGGAGGAGGAGTCCGTGGTGACTGGTGGGGAGGTGGAGTCCGTGGTGACTGGTGGGGTGGTGGAGTCCGTGGTGACTGGTGGGGAGGTGGAGTCCGTGGTGACTGATGGGGACGTGGAGTCCGTGGTGACTGGTGGGGAGGTGGAGTCCGTGGTGACTGGTGGGGAGGTGGAGTCCGTGGTGACTGGTGGGGAGGAGGAGTCCGTGGTGACTGGTGGGGAGGTGGAGTCCGTGGTGAGTGGTGGGCTGGTGGAGTCCGTGGTGACTGGTGGGGAGGTGGTGTCCGTGGTGACTGGTGGGGAGGAGGAGGCCGTGGTGACTGGTGGGGTGGTGGAGTCCGTGGTGACTGGTGGGGTGGTGGAGGCCGTGGATGCTGCTGAAGGCGGTGGAGTCCCTGGTGACTGGTGGGGTGGTGGAGTCCCTGGTGACTGGTGGGGAGGTGGAGTCCGTGGTGACTGGTGGGGTGGTGGAGTCCGTGATGACTGGTGGGGAGGAGGAGTCCCTGGTGACTGGTGGGGTGGAGGAGTCCGTGGTGACTGGTGGGGTGGAGGAGTCCGTGGTGACTGGTTGGGGCGGTTGAGTCCGTGGTGACTGGTGGGGAGGTGGAGTCCGTGGTGACTGGTGTGGAGGTGGAGTCCGTGGTGACTGGTGGGGAGGTGGAGTCCGTGGTGACTGGTGGGGTGGAGGAGGCCGTGGTGACTGGTGTGGTGGTGGAGTCCGTGGTGACTGGTGGGGAGGTGGAGTCCGTGGTGACTGGTGGGGAGGTGGAGTCCGTGGTGACTGGTGGGGAGGAGGAGTCCGTGGTGACTGGTGGGGAGGTGGAGTCCGTGGTGACTGGTGGGGAGGTAGAGTCCCTGGTGACTGGTGGGGAGGAGGAGTCCGTGGTGACTGGTGGGGCGGTGGAGTCCGTGGTGACTGGTGGGGTGGAGGAGTCCGTGGTGACTGGTGGGGAGGTGGAGTCCGTGGTGACTGGTGGGGAGGTGGAGTCCGTGGTGACTGGTGGGGAGGAGGAGTCCGTGGTGACTGGTGGGGCGGTGGAGTCCGTGGTGACTGGTGGAGAGGTGGAGTCCGTGGTGACTGGTGGGGAGGAGGAGTCCGTGGTGACTGGTGGGGCGGTGGAGTCCGTGGTGACTGGTGGGGTGGAGGAGTCCGTGGTGACTGGTGGGGCGATGGAGTCCGTGGTGACTGGTGGGGAGGTGGAGTCCATGGTGACTGGTGGGGAGGTGGAATCCGTGGTGACTGATGGGGAGGTGGAGTCCGTGGTGACTGATGGGGAGGTGGAGACCGTGGTGACTGGTGGGGAGGTGGAGTCCGTGGTGACTGGTGGGGAGGTGGAGTCCGTGGTGACTGGTGGGGTGGAGGAGTCCCTGGTGACTGGTGGGGTGGAGGAGTCCGTGGTGACTGGTGGGGAGGAGGAGTCCGTGGTGACTGGTGGGGAGGTGGAGTCCGTGGTGACTGGTGGGGTGGTGGAGTCCGTGGTGACTGGTGGGGAGGAGGAGGCCGTGGTGACTGGTGGGGTGGTGGAGTCCGTGGTGACTGGTGGGGTGGAGGAGTCCGCGGTGACTGGTGGGGTGGAGGAGGCCGTGGTGACTGGTGGGCAGGTGGAGTCCGTGGTGACTGGTGGGGTGGTGGAGGCCGTGGATGCTGCTGAAGGCGGTGGAGTCCCTGGTGACTGGTGGGGTGGTGGAGTCCCTGGTGACTGGTGGGGAGGTGGAGTCCGTGGTGACTGGTGGGGTGGTGGAGTCCGTGATGACTGGTGGGGAGGAGGAGTCCCTGGTGACTGGTGGGGTGGAGGAGTCCGTGGTGACTGGTGGGGTGGAGGAGTCCGTGGTGACTGGTTGGGGCGGTTGAGTCCGTGGTGACTGGTGGGGAGGTGGAGTCCGTGGTGACTTGTGTGGAGGTGGAGTCCGTGGTGACTGGTGGGGAGGTGGAGTCCGTGGTGACTGGTGGGGAGGTGGAGTCCGTGGTGACTGGTGGGGAGGAGGAGTCCGTGGTGACTGGTGGGGCGGTGGAGTCCGTGGTGACTGGTGGAGAGGTGGAGTCCGTGGTGACTGGTGGGGAGGAGGAGTCCGTGGTGACTGGTGGGGCGGTGGAGTCCGTGGTGACTGGTGGCGTGGAGGAGTCCGTGGTGACTGGTGGGGCGATGGAGTCCGTGGTGACTGGTGGGGAGGTGGAGTCCATGGTGACTGGTGGGGAGGTGGAGTCCGTGGTGACTGATGGGGAGGTGGAGTCCGTGGTGACTGATGGGGAGGTGGAGACCGTGGTGACTGGTGGGGAGGTGGAGTCCGTGGTGACTGATGGGGAGGTGGAGTCCGTGGTGACTGGTGGGGTGAAGGAGTCCGTGGTGACTGGTGTGGCGGTGGAGTCCGTGGTGACTGGTGGGGAGGTGGAGTCTGTGGTGACTGGTGGGGAGGTGGAGTCCGTGGTGACTGGTGGGGTGGTGGAGTCCGTGGTGACTGCTGGGGAGGAGGAGTCCGTGGTGACTGGTGGGGTGGTGGAGTCCCTGGTGACTGGTGGGGTGGAAGAGTCCGTGGTGACTGGTGGGGAGGAGGAGGCCGTGGTGACTGGTGGGGAGGTGGAGTCCGTGGTGACTGGTGGGGAGGTGGAGTCCGTTGTGACTGGTGGGGAGGTGGAGGAGTCCGTGGTGACTGGTGGGGAGGTGGAGTCCGTGGTGACTGGTGGGGTGGAGGAGTCCCTGGTGACTGGTGGGGTGGAGGAGTCCGTGGTGACTGGTGGGGAGGAGGAGTCCGTGGTGACTGGTGGGGAGGTGGAGTCCGTGGTGACTGGTGGGGTGGTGGAGTCCGTGGTGACTGGTGGGGAGGAGGAGGCCGTGGTGACTGGTGGGGTGGTGGAGTCCGTGGTGACTGGTGGGGTGGAGGAGTCCGCGGTGACTGGTGGGGTGGAGGAGGCCGTGGTGACTGGTGGGCAGGTGGAGTCCGTGGTGACTGGTGGGGTGGTGGAGGCCGTGGATGCTGCTGAAGGCGGTGGAGTCCCTGGTGACTGGTGGGGTGGTGGAGTCCCTGGTGACTGGTGGGGAGGTGGAGTCCCTGGTGACTGGTGGGGTGGAGGAGTCCGTGGTGACTGGTGGGGTGGAGGAGTCCGTGGTGACTGGTTGGGGCGGTTGAGTCCGTGGTGACTGGTGGGGAGGTGGAGTCCGTGGTGATTGGTGTGGAGGTGGAGTCCGTGGTGACTGGTGGGGAGGTGGAGTCCGTGGTGACTGGTGGGGAGGTGGAGTCCGTGGTGACTGGTGGGGAGGAGGAGTCCGTGGTGACTGGTGGGGCGGTGGAGTCCGTGGTGACTGGTGGAGAGGTGGAGTCCGTGGTGACTGGTGGGGAGGAGGAGTCCGTGGTGACTGGTGGGGCGGTGGAGTCCGTGGTGACTGGTGGGGTGGAGGAGTCCGTGGTGACTGGTGGGGCGATGGAGTCCGTGGTGACTGGTGGGGAGGTGGAGTCCATGGTGACTGGTGGGGAGGTGGAGTCCGTGGTGACTGATGGGGAGGTGGAGTCCGTGGTGACTGATGGGGAGGTGGAGACCGTGGTGACTGGTGGGGAGGTGGAGTCCGTGGTGACTGATGGGGAGGTGGAGTCCGTGGTGACTGGTGGGGTGAAGGAGTCCGTGGTGACTGGTGTGGCGGTGGAGTCCGTGGTGACTGGTGGGGAGGTGGAGTCTGTGGTGACTGGTGGGGTGGTGGAGTCCGTGGTGACTGGTGGGGTGGTGGAGTCCGTGGTGACTGCTGGGGAGGAGGAGTCCGTGGTGACTGGTGGGGTGGTGGAGTCCCTGGTGACTGGTGGGGTGGAAGAGTCCGTGGTGACTGGAGTGGAGGAGGAGGCCGTGGTGACTGGTGGGGAGGTGGAGTCCGTGGTGACTGGTGGGGAGGTGGAGTCCGTTGTGACTGGTGGGGAGGTAGAGTCCGTGGTGACTGGTGGGAAGGTGGAGGAGTCCGTGGTGACTGGTGGGGAGGTGGAGTCCGTGGTGACTGGTGGGGAGGTAGAGTCCCTGGTGACTGGTGGGGAGGAGGAGTCCGTGGTGACTGGTGGGGAGGAAGAGCCCGTGGTGACTGGTGGGGAGGTGGAGTCCGTGGTGACTGGTTGTTAGGAGGAGTCCGTGGTGACTGGTGGGGAGGAGGAGGCCGTGGTGACTGGTGGGGAGGTGGAGTCCGTGGTGACTGGTGGGGAGGTGGAGTCCGTGGTGACTGGTGGGGAGGTAGAGTCCGTGGTGACTGGTGGGAAGGTGGAGGAGTCCGTGGTGACTGGTGGGGAGGTGGAGTCCGTGGTGACTGGTGGGGAGGTAGAGTCCCTGGTGACTGGTGGGGAGGAGGAGTCCGTGGTGACTGGTGGGGAGGAGGAGTCCGTGGTGACTGGTGGGGAGGAGGAGGCCGTGGTGACTGGTGGGGAGGTGGAGTCCCTGGTGACTGGTGGGGTGGTGGAGTCCCTGGTGACTGGTGGGGTGGTGGAGTCCCTGGTGACTGGTGTGGTGGTGGAGTCCCTGGTGACTGGTGGGGAGGTGGAGGAGTCCGTGGTGACTGGTGGGGAGGTGGAGTTCGTGGTGACTGGTGGGGTGGTGGAGTCCGTGGTGACTGGTGGCGAGGTGGAGTCCGTGGTGACTGGTGGGGTGGTGGAGTCCGTGGTGACTGGTGGGGAGGTGGAGTCCGTGGTGACTGGTGGGGAGGTGGAGTCCCTGGTGACTGGTGGGGTGGTGGAGTCCGTGGTGACTGGTGGGGTGGTGGAGTCCGTGGTGACTGGTGGGGAGGTGGAGTCCGTGTTGACTGGTGTGGTGAAGGCCGTGGATGCTGCTGACGGCGGTGGAAGCCGTGGAGTCTGGTGTTGAGGTGGAGGCCGTGGATACTGCTGAAGCTGGTGGAGCCCGTGGAGTCTGTTGTTGAGGTGGAGTAAGAGAAACTGGTTGTCCCGCGTGAGGATTAAAGGGAAATCGATCGGAATGTGTGTGCGCGCGGTTAGTGGAGATCTTGCTGTGAGAGTTGGTCAATGTAGGGACTGTGGAGAGATTGCGGAGTCAGAGATTAATAGGGCAGCGCGGCCACAGGGGTGCATCCTGTTGGGATGTGGTGAGTCCACTGGGAAAAGCTGATGGGAAGAATCAGAGTCATTGCCATGTGTCCATCGCGAAAGGGCGGGTTCAGAAGGAGGGCTCAGGAAGGCGGTGTCTGGTCTTGCAGTGTGTGTAAAACGTGTGGGGGTGTCGGTGATTTCAATGCGAAGCGCCTGTGCTGATGGAATTGACTCAGTGGGTTTTCGTGTGGGAGGTTTGGAGTCAGGAGGAGTGGTTGTTGAGGAGACGTGTGGTCATTAGGAACTGGTGGAAAAAGGATGCGTTTAATGAGACAGCGTGGTGAGGGGGAATGGTCAGTGGTGTAGTGATGGGGGTCAATAGGTACAGCTCGTACGGAAGCCGCTGGGTGACAGGAAGAGGCTAAAGGCGGAGCTGTGGTGTCTGTGGACGCTAAGAGATGCCGAAAGTCGGCCCCAGTAGCTGCTCGGAGACACGCGTAGTCAGCGCAGGAGTGTTGTGCACGAGTCGTTTTTTATTATGGGGAGTCACAATCTTCAGCATTTAATTTAATCTGCCATATTTTCCGACATTCTTTTAACCTTCCCTCATATCACGGTTATGATCCCCCAAAGTTTTTCCGCTCCTCGTTCATGTTTATGAAAAACAAAATTCTCTTGCTACTGACATCTGAGGATGTGTCAGTGTAAGTCTTTCACCAGTCCGGAGTAACAGCGACATCTTGTGGTTTGACTTTGTTTCCGTGGAGCCGCAGTTCCTGTGAATGCGCGGCATCAACTCGTTATGGCGATCTAGTTATCGACAGCGAGGCATGGAGCTCTAAAAAATGCATGATGAAGCTCACGTCACACCGAATCACACAGGGATATTTAATAACTTCTCAACAGACTCTTGGTAAAAATATGGAGAATTATTAATTATATCTTCAGTCCCGCAGTAACTTCAGATAGAAATCACCTGTTTTGATTTTGGAGTTACAGTTTAAACTCCAGAACAGGTGTGGAGGACGTAACAAACATGTGGTGTGTCGTTGAAACAGAACAGACCATTGAAACCCTCGAATAAGAATTGAGCCATTCGGTTAATCTATTCCACTCGGCTAATCCATTATGAGTGATTTATTATCCTTTTCAAACCTATTCTCCTGCCTTCTCCCGAAAACATTTGACGCTCTGATTAACCAAGAAGCTACAAATCTCCGGCTTAAGTGTACCTAATGGCATGACCTGGAGAGCTGGCTGTGCCAATGAATTCCGCCCCCTGGCGAAATGAAACATTAAATCCTCATCTGTGTTCCAAATGAAGGTCACTCAATCTGAAGCCGTGAGGACCGGTCGCAGGCTCCCCATTGTTGGAAAACTCCTCTCCATACCTACTCTGTCAGGGCATTGCAGCACTCCAAAGGTTTCAATTAAATCCCCGCTCGTTCTGCTGATACCCGGAGATATCAATTCACTGTGATTGCTTTCATCCCGGCACCTTGCCACACCGGACGCAGCAAACGGCTCACAGTTCAGTGCCATCACCGCACAGCATTCCGCGAAAATGAATGAACAGCCAGAATGTACGAAACAGGAAGTCAATGGCGCTGTGAAGCATTTCGCAAACTGCTGCATTATCATGCCGTGACACCAGCAACATGGAGATTACATGGAGTGACCGCCATAATAATGGCTCGAACACAGTGTAGGAATGGTGAAGATATATGTGGAATGTATGAAACGTAAAGTCCTTTATCTTGCTTCTAATATTCTGATGTTGGACATCATTACTGTAAAGAGTCAGAGCTGCAAACCTGCTAAAGCTTGGTCAACTTGTATTTATTGTATGAAAATACCGTCAGGCCAATACGAAATGTGTACCGACGTGGTGTCAAATCATCGACGAGTAGGGCCGAGGCAAAATCATATCTGATCCGTACACTGGGTCTTCGACGTTTGCTGAAACTAGATACCTAGATAACTGGATAACTAGTTAACTAGATAACTAGATACTAGAAACTGAAACAGACAGGAAAAAAGAGAGACAGTAAGTCTCACCTGTAACATGCTAATATAATCGGCAAAGAAGGAGTTTAACAGAAGGAAAATCTCCAAACACGAGAGAAAGCAAATGGATGTAGGGACTGGCAGACTCGTCCATGTCACTCCAAAAGTTTAGATAATGGGCACTTCTGTGTATTTGCAATCCCGGATATTGGGGTGATTTAATGTGCAAGTTAATATATATTTTAAAGAAGTGCTATCTCATAACCCGAGCTATCTAATTGATAATAGAAATATAAGTGGTTTTCTTCTGAAATAACGGACAGACAAAACTGCTGTGAGAAGTAGCGTTTTCAGGGAGTTCAATTCATTAATACGCTTGTAGAGCAGGTCTGATTATTTATCGAAATTGATAAATTATTTGACTCTTTCATGTGAGCGGTACAGGCTTCTGAAACATTTCAAAACTAAATTAGCCGGGGAGAGAAGAAGAGTTTTCACCTGCTCTCTGAATCTGGTCTGGGTCACTCCGTAGATAAATGTATTCGTGCAGCTGCTGAAATTCTGAATCAAAGTACCCACAAACCGTGCCTGAAAAAGCCGAATGGACGTTTCCAGGTCTGTGTAGAGGCATCGCATGAGAATGAAGACCAGAGTGGTTGTCGCCCAACAGAGAAGGAAACTCGCCGACTGGCTGAAGAGCAGAATGATGGATTGTCTCCGACTCTCCATCTCCGGATCTCGCTGTTTCCGGCAATTTCCCCGTCCCTTCAGTCCCCTGCGGACTCTGCTCGCCGCCAGTATCTGACTGACGGTCAGAGCTATGAGGGTCAAAGTGAGGAAGAAAGGAAGTAGCGGATTCAACAGACGGTCCACCCAATAAAACCCCTCAAACGATGGCGAGATAAGAAATACGGACCTACTGAAACAGACCCAATCACCCCTCACCAACAAGGCTGCTCCTTCCATGTATATGAAATAAAATGGAATGTTCTTTAAACAGACACCGATAGATACCTCGCCTATC
The DNA here is from genome assembly GCF_030144855.1 of Hypanus sabinus. Lineage (NCBI taxonomy): Eukaryota > Metazoa > Chordata > Chondrichthyes > Myliobatiformes > Dasyatidae > Hypanus > Hypanus sabinus. Next base: position 79,670 of record NW_026781112.1, read on the forward strand.
ACCAAACCCGCAATTCTGGGGGTGCAGTATTTTGTTTTAAAGTTAGCGGAGCAAATGGCCACAAAGCGATCGAAAGTGAAAGCGACAGTAAACCACACGGAACAGTCAACGGCCACGTGACACAGGACGTAGTGGACAAGGCAGAACGGAGCGTTGTCCAGGACTCCGTAATCAAATCCGTATGCTCGACCCATCTGGTAGAACAGGACTTCGATAATCACCACCATTAGATCCGCCGCAGCCATCGCCACCAGGTACCGCGTGACACATTTGGAGAGACCACAGTTTCCCCGGCTGAGAATGATGATTGCCACAAGGTTAACTGCATTGTGACAAAAAAGTCAAAAATAAGAAAGAAGAAAACCAAACGCAATTTGTATAGGAATACAGCCATTATTTGTTCACTTGAAATAAAATCCATCGTTCATCACTGCTGGACATTATCAGAGGAAGTAATAAATACCCATCTACATGTGATTAGTTTCAACACCTGACCGCATCATAAAGCGGTTTACAGCAGAGCATGCTCACATTAATCGCCTCACGTCCACGGATGAAGCAGCGATGAATGATAGATCACAGAAACGCTCCCTTCAGTCCAATATCTCCATGCCCACCGACATGTCCATCTGAGCTGGTCTGGGCCAGTTTGTTTGCGTTTGGATCACATCTCTCTAAGGCTTTCAAATTTGGCAGACTGTCCAGGTGTACTTTAAATAATGTTAATGACTCTGTATCGTCTATTTCCTTTGTCAGGCTGTTCAATACACAGAGCAACTTCTGTGTGAGAAAACGTCGCTCGGAATCATACTACATTTCTGCCCTCTGATCTTAAATATACCCCCTTTTGTTCACGATCACCCAACCACACGATGAACAGCAGTATCTATACATTACCATGGCTTAAAACACCTCTATTAAGCCATCCGCCAATCACCTGCCTTAAAGAATAAAATGCCGCTCTGCCGAATCTCTCCCTGTAACTTAGGCCACATTGTCCCTGCAGCATCTTTGTAAATACTGTCTGCATTCTTTTCACCGGACTTCTGCCTTTCCTTTAACAGGGCGACCAAGACTATTCACAGAACTCCAAGCGCGGTATCTCCAAGGAGAGGGGGAGTGTAATGGAAGTGCGCATCTACGCTTCTTTCCGAAAGTCTGAGTTACTATTCGATTGCAAGGTCAGATTCTGAAACCAGGAGCTTGCTGCCCAGCAACCTTCCCTCTGTTTTATTTTACTGCTTCGGGGACAAACCATTGCTCTGAGCAGAACATTGTTACCCGGTCTTAAAAGTGCTCGGCACTTGTAATGTTTTTTAAAAAATTGTAATATGCATGTCGAACAATGACAAAACATAACACACAACTCATGTAAACGCTGTCAGGCAGTCACCTCTGACAGGGAGTATGCCAAACTGAAATGTTTTGACTGAACGGCGTTGGTGGTTTCTGTCTTTATTGTGACCATTTTTGACAGTGTTGTAACCTGAAATAATGACAACGCAAATAGGTTGAAGCTCTAAACCATTCCAATGTAAATGTGGTACATTTAGTATTTAGCACATTTATGGATTATGGTCGGTAGTACTGTTATTTTCAGAGTATTTCATAATCGTATTAACAAAGATTTCCAAAAAAATATTTACGGAGTGACCCATTCAGTTCTGGCGCAGCTGTGAACCCGCGCATCTGAGAAGGAACAGCGCTGACACCGAGAAACATAGATCCGAATTTGGAGACTGGAAACACTTGGGAATTTTCAAAAAGTAGAACATGGAACGTCCTATAATTGAACAGTACTGGGAGGGGAAAAATAGAAGGGGAACCTTTCAGAAAGATGGAAGAAAAATTTTTGGTGGAAATTGGTAAAATTGCACTTGGGCGCGCAGTCGCTGGAAGATGCGTGCGCGAGTGTTTGAGGAGCGACAGGAGTCTCTGGATCACAGCCGTGGCGGCGCATCGATTATGGTGAAATGGAATCCCACCGCACGGCCCCGCCATTGGAATCCCTGTCTTTAGACGAGTCTCTTTCACCCTTCCCTAACAAGCTGGCCTCAGTGACGAAGCACACGACACTACTGAGTTGCTGTAAAGCCTCATTTGTTTCACAAATGTCCTTTAGGGATGGAGAATATTCGCCTTTATCTGGATCTTATGTGACTGTAGACACAAGAATTCTGCGGATTGGTACGTCAAACCTTTGATAGGGAAAATTAGAGAGACGGTAATAATATCAGAATTGCCTGTGATGCTCACTTCCCGTGAACCTGAAGCAGAAAAGGGAACAGAATTTCACAAGTTGAAATCAAAGCTATTTACTGCCATTTTAAACGTTAATCTATTGCTCACGTGACACGGTTGGAAGAAATGAGTTCCGCTAATGACGGGAGGTTTTGCTGGACATGGGTTTTTTGTGTTGTGTCTGTACAGTTCGAGGTCTCACGTCACAAATGAGAAGAGTACAGGCAGTTCCAGTGACAAGTCTGCATGACCCAGGTTAAGATATTAACAGGGCGCAGGAGACTGAGAGGAACGAGACTGCATATTTGAGATTTTTAATAAACACCGATTAAAATCACATCAGCTGTAGCTGAGAGCGGCAGGAGGTCTCTGCTTCCGTATAAGTAATCGAAAGGCACTTACCTGGGATGCCGACAATTAAAATCACTGTGTAACAAATAGCCCTTTCTTGGAGCATTGTTAATCCAGGACTGTTAGTATTTAAAGTTCTGTTCGGAGTGTTCCCAATTTCTAAATTTCATAAAAGTTGCAAATAGCCAGTAAATAAACTCAAATAAATTTCTTTCGCGCCTACTTGGTAAAACTCTTCACATTTCACACGCTGTTGAGAGTCCACCGCGTCTGGATGTTTCTGTCTTCAATGTAGCTGAAGCTCAGAATGACGTACTTTTGTAGAAAAATCGGTCACCAATAATGAAAACAACTTGCACAGTGACTGGTGCTAATTACCGCTGGTTAGCAAAAATATCTCTGCTCAAACGAACCGTAATGCCAGTGGGGAAATAACACGCCTTATTTCATTGAACTGAACGCAACACCTGTCATGAAGCCTCAAGAGACGGCCGATGCTGGGATCGCAACACCAGATGTGATGTTGTCAAACTACTCCGTGTAATGACAGGACATTATCTCGCATTGCTGGTGACGACAGTAGTCTGTAATCCTGTGGGTGAGTCCACCACATGAGCGCTGATTCCACACTCACATTGCGAGTGGAATCTCTGTCTTGTTCCTTCCCCGTGATGACACATCTTTCATGTGATTCACTGTCACTTTGCTTGCGGCGATTTAATTTTACTGGATATTTGCATGAATAATTTCTGGCGCAAACTCTCACTGTTTGCACTGTTACCGGAGTCAGTCGCAAACACAAATTTCGGCAGATATGCGGCACGAAATGCAAACTAATGACCCCAGCATTACAGACGTTGTCCGCTGCTGTGCCAGACAGAGAAAAACAGAAAATATTGTATCAACATCGGTTTTAATGCAAATCAGTAGCAGTGACGATATTAAATATGTTACAGAGTTACTAGATGATTTTCGAACTTCAGAAATAAATTGATTCGGGAAACAAGTGTGTATAAACTGCTAAACAGAGATGAACTGCGTAATGGGGCATAAATACAGGGACACAGTAAAGCATCGGGATAATTAAACACAGCTATTCCTGAAGCACGCTGTTCTCGTGTTTAGATAGAGAAACATGGAGAAGCAGGGGGCCGGGGGCTCTTTGGCATTTCATAAAACATCATTTACAACAGCCCAATTGCTTCACTTCCACTACAGCACATCAGGAACAGAGTGACGGTTCAAGGAGAGACGCATTGGAAAGAACGCCGCATTATGAACCAGCATCAGTAACTGAGCTTTCGGGCGTGCACGGGCTTCAGATTAGAACCGCGCAAATATCTGAGTGCCGGGGAAAGCGGATTGATGGTAAATCAGGGAGGATTCTGTCACTAATTGTCGAAGCCCTTTCTATGTGCATGAGAATAAAATGGTTAATTGTGTGCAGCGATTCCCTCCTCGGAGATCTGTAGACCCATGGATTCTATGAAGAGTCGAGATAAAGTGTCTTGACCCGAAAGTGAACTGTCCATATTCCTCTCCTGATGCTGCCTACATGATAAGTTCCTCCACCATTGTGCCGGTCGCTCAGAGACTCAGTCACCGGAGTTTCTGAGCTTACTCAAGGCCAAATACAAAAGATAATTCCAAGTTGCTTTTTGGAATATAATATGCTGTTTTGCCAAATCCTTGCTTAACTGACTGACTTTGATGACATTAAGTTCGGTAGAGGGGCCGGTAGTGCTGAGGAAACAGAGTCTGCAGAGAGACTTGGATAGATTGGGGGAATGGGCAAAGAAGTGGCAAATGAGTTACAATGTCGGAAAGTGTACGTGCATGCACTTTAGTAGAAGAAATAAACGGGCAGTCAACTATTTGAATGGGGAGAGAATTCAAAGTTCTGAGATGCAATGGGACTTGGGAGTCCTCATGCAGGATACCCTTAAGGTTAACTTCCTGGTGGAGTCGTCAGTGAAGAAGGCGAATGCAATGTTGGCATTCATTTCTGGAGGGATAGAGTAAAGGAGCAGGGATGTGATGTTGAGGCTCTATAAGGCACTGGTAAGACCTCACTTGGAATACTGTGTGCTGTTTTGGGCTCCATACTTATGACAGGATGTGCTGACGTTGGAGAGGGTTCAGAGAAGATTCACTAGAATGATTCCGGGAATTAAAGGGTTAACATATGAAAAATGTTTGACCGCTCTTGGACTGTACTCCTTGGAGTACAGAAGAACGAGGGAGGACCTCATAGAAACATTTTGAATGTTGAAAGGTGTAGACAGGGTGTATGTGGCAAAGTTGTTTCCCATGGTGGGGGACTCTATTACGAGAGGACATGACTTGAGGATTGAAGGGCGCCCATTCAGAACAGAGATGCGAAGATTTTTTTTTAACCAGAGGGTGGTAAATCCATGCAATTTGTTGCCACGGGCGGGAGTGGAGGCCATGTCATTGGGCGTATTTAAGGAAGAGATTGATAGGTATCTGAGTAGTCAGGGCATCAAAGATGGTTAGAAGTCCTGGGAATGGGACTAAAGGGGAAATTGGATCAGCTCATGATGAAATGGCGGAGCAGACTCGATGGGCCGAATAGCTGACTTCTGCTCCTTTGTCTTATGGTCATGGCCTTATGGACGACAATTGCACAAAAGTGCGGTAATTATTTCAGCCTACAGCAGACTATGAGAGAAATGGTCAGTGGTCCCATATTGATGCCTCGCCACACCCAGCCTGACGGGAGTACCCTTACCCCGCTGGGGAACATCCCGCAGTGGCATCTGGTCACAGAGTCATCGAGCAGTACGGCACTGAAACAGGCTCTTCTGTTCATCCTCCAGCGCCGAACTGATCCTCTCCCTAGTCCCGTGGACACTGCACCTGGACCATGCCGTCCATAACCCTCCCATTCGTGTCGGAGCCAATCTCCTCTTCAATGTTCAAATCGATCCCGCAACCGCCATTTCCATTGGAAGCCCGTTCCACACTTTATAAGGTACCCACTTCTGACGTCGTGTTCAAGGACTGAGTCCCAGAATCTTTCTTAAAGAACCGAATACATTAGCAGCCATCCAGTTCTCAGGCACCTGACCCGTGACAGACCTCGGCAGACCCAAATGCGGTGGAACCAACACGCCGGCAGATTGTGAGAATGTAAGCATGTTGAAATATTTGATTTTGAGTTATAGACTAATGAGCCGTTTGCCTTTGGTTTGCTAATCTGGGCTTGGACTGCGCCATAAATCTCAGCTCTGAGTGCAGTTTTGATCCGTTTGCATGGCGGCCCGGTATGGGAACACCAATGCCGCAGAACGGAAACACCTGTACAAGGTAGTGGATGCATCCCATCCCATCACAGGAAAAGCCCCACACACCCGACAGGTGAAAACACAGGAAACTAGCGACACATCTACAACGTGTGACGTCACAAGGAAGCAGAAGGCATAAACAAGAGCGTCCACCTTCCAGGTGATTCTCTTTTACCCCGGCTTCCATAGGAAAGAGACGCAAGACCAGGTTTAGGAACAGTTCTTCACTCCGACCATCAGGCACCTGAAACAACGCGGATTACTTCACTCACCGCAAAACTGAACAGATTCCACAAACATGGACACACTTTCAATGACTCTGAAAGTAATGTTCTCCTAATATTGATGTGATGTATTCATCTATCAAATTATCTACTTCCCTGTCTATCTGACTTCTTATCGGCCTTTATTTATTTATTTATTTACTGTTTTTCACTGTTAATGACTCTCTCCGTTGGCCAGTGTTGACCGTGGACGATGCGACCGAGTTGTCTCCCTCATACACAAGCCAATATGCAAAGCCATTGCAACAGGACACGCAGAGCACGTTTTTGCCGCGCAGCTGTTGCTCCGGACTTTTCCTCGTAGTTTGCTACCGCGGCTTTCCCCAGGACTGGGTTTTGTTGTAGGTTTGAGAATAGAATTTTTCATCACGTGATGAGTGCCAACCCCGGCTGACAAGCCCCATCCGTCCGAAGCCATGGTGAGCCGCCTTTGCTCCTCATCCTGTCAATAGAAATGGTTCCGCCGGGCTCAGCAGTTAAACCTCATGTGAAGGTCAGGAGCTGGGCTTGTTCAGACGGGGTAGACAACCCAGAGGTTGTGTGAGAAACACGCCATTGAGAGATGTTTTGTGTCGTGGGAGTTAATCAGCATTACCAACCCCGTCTATCACACGCCTAATGAAGCTTTTCATTCTGATTACTATTTAAGTTTTTTTTTCTCAGCTCAAGCTGGTCAAACTTGCGGCATGTGCACAGCCGAGGGCACTTATTTTCTTAATTGCGGGAAGTTTTAGGAGCAGTCTTGAGTTGTTTATTATTGTGGCTTTCTGGAGACTTACATAAATATTGCTGTGAAGGCCTAACTGTTTCAAAATACTGTATAGTGTGTTTGGGATGAGACCAGCTGTGAATATTACTATTGGGACAATGTATACTAGACAATGTATGCTCGACCGGTTCGGGAGGGTTTAAACTAATTTGGCGAGGGTGGGAACCGGGGTGTTCGTGCTGACGATGAGGTACGAGGGGTGATTGACGGACGGGCGTCATGTATTGGCGCTATTTGTAAAAATGGACCGGCCTTAATGTAATTGTAGGATTCCGAATCTAAACCTGGATCAGGATTCCATTGATAGCTACATTTTATGAGTTAGCATTTTAAAGCAAGAACTTGGTGAATGACACTTGCCACCTGATTTTACCTGTATCAGTAATCAAAGTGAGCTAATCTGCTGCAGGATCCTGTGCTGCGGTCGATTGTTTCTGCTTTCTCGTGACATTGTCGGCTTGAATTTGTTGTTCTTATTTTATATTGATTCAGAGTTCACCACCTTGTGTTACACCGTTCCTGGGAAAAGGACTCCAAATCTGAGCCAAACCTTCAACGTTTCCTTGTCGACATCGACTGTTCAGATCGTCGGGATGTCCCCCGTGGAAGGTCATGTTATTCCATCGGATAACCTTCTGGTCTGAAGTGACAATTTTATTATTTTTCCTATATTGTACTTTCATTTAAGTTTAATGCTGTGGTCTCCATATCAGAATTCCATACGTTCGCGTTGATTACTAAAGCTTGTCTTCCTTGATGAAAAGTTATCTTTCTATGTTTCATCTGGGTAGTGTGTAAACTTACTACTATGTCTGTTATTCCCCTTCCGCCTCTGTACGAGGTAAGTGCGCACAAGTGTACGCAGTGTTTTCTAAAATTTTCATTTCAGTTGTTACACTTTTTTATCAGTTTTCCAGATAGGGTTTGACAAACAAATATAATGTAATTGCAGCAAACCTGTGTGTTGCCTTTGTAATAGTTTCGCTATTGAGCACTTTCTGGCGCATTGTCTTAAGCCCTGAAGTGGTATATTTCCATTTATCACGCCAATGATATAATTTGCTTGCATTTTTATATCTCAGGTGTTTATCTGCTTCATTTTCATCCATCGGGAGTATCGGACCTTGCTGCTCTGCTCGCTCTATTGCACCTTTCATTGTGTTTAACGTTCTGCGGTTATCCAGTCCAAATGACATGATCTCTAGTGTGGGGCAGAATGAAATGATTTTTGTAGTCAACATAACCACATGAAAGCTTTCAGATATTCATTCGTGCTTGATTTAGAATTACGGAATCTATTATCAGTTATCTTTACATATTTTCACACCCTCACGGCATACTTTCTGCTCTTCTGTGATTAAATTGTGATTATCTCAGTGTGTGTCGAATAGCTGCGGGATGCACGATGCTACAATTTTATATCCTGTTTTTAAACAGGTAAATTATTATCAATGGTATTATTTGTTTTTCCTTTTGCTCTCAGCTCCGGTTGCTAAACCCTGAGGCACGAGTAAACCTCACACACCTACTTCTCAATCCGTGTGAACTTTCCAGCCACTCTATTCGTGTAAACTATCATGGCGTTCTGCAGACTGACATCAATATTGCTGTGTAGGACTCATTGTTTAATACTGCTATGTCCTGACTTTCGGATGATGTCAGATGTATCTGTCACAATTGAGAGAATGTGTTGCAAGGATTACCCATCAGCAATAATGATCAGTTGGGTACAGAAGGAGTTTGTATTTATTGATAAGTGCTTTTATTGTCTAGGCTAAATCAGCACGTGAACGTACACAACTACTAAGTTTCCATAAACCTGTAAAAATTGTCAAATAATCGAGACGATGATTGCCGGTGAAGAGTGGGGTTCCACGGGAATCCATGTTGGGATCGATTCTTCTTACGTTCTATGCCAAAGATGATTTCAATGATGGAATTTATCGGTTTTGGTTGCAATGTTTGCAGGCGATATGAAGAGAGGTGGATAGGCAGGGAGCATTGTGTAAGTAGAGAGGCTACAGAAGCATCTATATAGATGAGGAGAATGGCTAAGGAAATGGCAGATGGAAGGTAGTACCGTCTCTGGTCATGCACATTGGTAGGGAAAATGAAAGCATTGACTCTTTTCTAAACGGAGGGAAAATATAAACAGAAACTCAGGGGGAAAGGGACCCGGGAACTCCTGTGTGACAGTCCATAAAGGGGAAATTGCAGGTTGAGTCTCCGGTGAAGAATGGGTGCAATGTCAGCGTGGATTTCCAGAGAACCAAAATATAAAAGAAAGAAGATAATGCGCTCACTTTATAGAGAACTGGTGGGGCCTCAGCTGGAGGGTTATGAGCAGTTTTGGGCCCCTTATCTTAGATGTGTTTGACTGGAGATGGTTCAAATCAGTTTCACGAAAGTGATTCCAGGATTGGATGGCGTGCCATCTGAAACATGTTTGATCGCTTTGGGTCTGTATTCACTGGAATTCAGAAAAAAAATAGGAGTGGCCTCATTGAAAACTATCGAATAGTGAAAGGCCTTGATAGAGTGAGTGTGGAGAGGATTTTACGGAAAGCAATCCTTTTAAAACGGAATTGAGGAAGCATTCCTTCAGCCAGAGAGTAATGAATCAGTGGAGTTCCTTACCACAGTCACCTGCGGATTCCAAGTTTTCCTGTATATTTAATGCAGTGTGACAGATTCCTGATTGTGCAGGACATGAGTGGGTGTGGTTGGAAGACAGAAGACTGGAGCTGAAAGGAAAATTGGATCAGCCCTGATGGAATGGCGAAGCACACTCGATGTAACAAATGATTTAATTCCACTCCGACAATTATGGTCTCATGGTCTTATGCCATTGAATATTAACTAGTTAAGCAGCCTCATGAGCGGCAACTTCTCACAGGCCTTCTGAAAATCCAAGTACACACGTTCTACGATTCTCCTGAAAATAACCTGCGTGTAACTTCTTAAAAAATTCCAGAAGATCTGTCCGGCAGGATTCTCATTTAAAAACCAAAAGATTGAATGAGTAAATAAATTCTTGGGAGATCCTCCGATGCCATCAGTCTCCCCAGATGATCAGGTCTGCTTGGAAAGTAGATATACTAGATACGTGATTCCTTTTACCAGTACCTTCTGTGGTTGAATGAATCGGAGAAACAAAAAACAAGCGAAGTCAGAATTAGATCCTGGTTAGCACTGTTGAAAAATCATGATCAACACAACCCAGCTAATCCGAACGTGGACCCCGTCCAAAGTTCGGGCTATGGGACAGATTTGTGAAAGATAGGTGGAGGCGTCGGTAGGGCTGAGGAAGCAATGTGATTGCAGCAGGACACAGGCAAATTTGAAGAATGATCAAAAATGTGGCGGATGGAATACAATATTGGGAAATGTACGATGGTGATTTTTGGCAAAAGGAACAATAGTGAACTATTATCTGATTGAGGAGAAGTTTCAAACAACAGAAGTACGGAAGAAAAAAATTAGTCCTCGGGCAAGACTCACAGAAGGTTAATTTACAGGAGAAGCTGTGTAAAGAAGGCAAATGTAATGCTAGCAGTTATTTAGAGTGAAGTGGAAGATATAAGCAAAGAGATAATCCGGGTAGTTTATAAGACCCTATTAGTCCGCACTTAGAGCATTTGGGACCCATATCTCGGAAAACCTGTGCTGTCATTGGAGAGTACAGAGGTTGTTCAAGAAGATGATTCCGGGAATAAAGGGGTTAAGATATGAGGAGCGTTTGCCAGCCTTGGGCCTGTACTCCTGCACTGACCGAAGTTTAATGAATGCGGATGGTGGGGTTCCAAATCTCACTGAAACCCACTGAATTTGGGAAAGTCCAGATAGTTTGGATGAGGACTGGACATTTCGTTTAGTAGGGGCAGGCATAACAGAGGACACAGCCTCAACAATGAGGAGCGACCTTTTAGAGTAGTAAAAGAGAATTTTATTTAGTCAGAGAAGATTGCATCTGTGGAATTCTCTGGCACAGACAGCGGTGCGAGCCACGTCCGTGGGTACACTTAAGGAAGTTGCTGATCAGACAGGGAATTTTAGGATATGCCGAGGAGGCAGGTGCATGGGGTTGAGAGAGAACTGGCATCATCCATGATAGAACGATGGAGCAGACTTGATGGGCTGAATGGACTAATTCTGCTCCTATGTCTTATTGTCCTATACAATGAAGAATGACAGAAAATACTTATTACGTTCGGCCGCTATTTCTTTGCTCGATTGGCAGCATCATCTTCCAGCGGTACAAAATCAACTCGCCCCCTTTTACTATTTATATGTATGAACAGCTCTTGATAACTGATATTATTGGCTCACTTACTTTAATTTTTCATTTTATTCCTCCTGTGTTATATTTTTGCTTGTCTCCTGTTGGTTATGTAAAAGCTTTCCAATCCTCTAACTTTCCACTGTTTTCTTGTTTCCACTGACCCTGCTTTTGTTTTTATCAAAAACAGGAGAAAATCTGTGGATGCTGGAAATCCAAGCAACACAAACACAAAATGCTGTATGAACCTAGGAGGCCAGGCAGCAAATATGGGAAATAGGAAACAGTCGACGTTTCGGGCCAAGACTCTTCATCAGGATTGGGAACAAAGAGGATGAGACGTCAGAGGAAGAAGTATGGGGGTGAAAAGGATCGAAAAAGTGGTCGGTGACAGATGAAACTGGGAGAGGGGGAACAGGGAAGGAAAAAAAACTTCTTAGGATATAATTTCCTTAACGTTTCTCAAAAGATCATTGCTAATGCCTCCGCATCTCTTCAGCCACCACTTTCAGATCTCAGGGGTGTACACCATCTGGTCCCTGTGACCTATTTACCTTCAGACCATCTCCATTTCCCAAGAAACTTCCCCCGAGTAACATAACTTTACAATTCTGACCACTGACATCTGCAGCTTCCATTTTCCTGCTAGTGTCTTTGAGAGATAAGAGTGATGTACAATACTTATTCCGTTCATCTGCCATCACCTTGCATCCCATTACCACCTTTCCAGCATAATTTTTTCATTGGTCTGATAAACATTTCCGAATCTCTTTTACACCATCTGTACCTTTAGAAAAATTGGTGTTTTCTTTAATATTACTGGCTAGCTCATCTATGTATTCCATCTTTTCCTCCTTAATTATTTTAGTTGCATTCTGTCGGTTTTTAAAAAGCTTCCCAATCTTCTATCATCCGTGTAATTTTTGCTCTGTGCCCCCTCTTTCGTTTTTATATTGTCTTTGGTTTCTCTTATCAGCCACGGTTTTGTCACCTTACCTTTAGAATACTACTTCTTCTTTGTAATTTGCTTCCAGAAATTCCAGCCATTGCTGTTCTACTCTCATCCCTGCCTTTTCAAATTCATTCTTTTGAAATCAATCTTGACCATTTTTTTCTCTCATGCCTCTTTATTCCATATCTGACTTTAGCTTCTCCTTCTCTAATGTCAGGGTGAATTTGATCATATTAAGATCACTTGCCCCTGAGGGTTCTTTGAAATTAAGTGACCTAATTAATTCCCGATCATTGAAATACCCAATCCAGAATAGTTGATCCCCAAGTGGGCTCAACGACGAGCTGCTCTAAAAAAGCATCTTCTGGACATTCTAGGAAATTCCTCCTCTTCAGACCAACACCATCCTAATTTTCCTAATCACCTGCATGACAACCCCCCATGACTATCCTAACATTACGCTTTTGGCAAGCGCTTTCTATATCCCATTGTAATTTGTGGACCACATACTAACTACTTTTTGGTGGTCTCGAAACAATTCCCATCAGGGATTTTGTTTTACATTTGCTCTTCTTTAATTCCACATACTGATACTCTACACCTTCCAACCTTGTGCCACCTCTTTCTCATGTTTTTATTTAATATTTTACCAACAGAGCTGCACGACACTACAACCGGCTTGTTCTTTCAAGAACCACAAGTATCTGGGAAACAAGGGGATCTGCAGATGCTAGAAAACTAAAGAACTACACACAAAGTGCTGGAGGAGCTCATCATGTCAAGCAGAATCTATGGATGGGAATCAACATTTCGGACCAAGATCCTTCACTGTGACTCTTGGTTCCGACGTATTTGGAATAACAACAAGCAAAGAAAATAGTAAGTAGTGCAAATAGGGAAAACCTTTGACAAAATTTAGTTCAAGGGTTAAGAAAACCTGGAAAACTGAGTTCAATAGTTAACAAATACAATAAAAGCAATGAACACTTTCATCAATACCGACCTTGAGTTTTTCTTAATAAAAAATAACTTGGTCCGATTTCAATCAGTAATATTTTCAAAGATAAATAAGAACTTTAGAAAACTTCAGAAAAGCCTACTTAAACTCAAACACTACCTTGGACAGAAGGAGGAAGAGGAATAACACAAATGAAAAAAAAATCACACAACAATCGGATAAAACTTTTAAGTATATATTTTCTCCAAAAATAAACAGGATTCAGCACTCCGAGTGTATATATGCAATATACACTTAAATGAGAGGCCAACTCAGAAAAATGAATAATCAATATGGAAAAAAAACATTAACAAACCAAATGAGAATAACCCTCCATGGGAGACATCCCAACGATCTGAGCAGACAAGATGTTGAAAAGGAAGCATCGAGCACCTGACTGAGAGTTGGAGACCTCTTCCCAGAAACAGAGGGACTTCTTGCAGAATTACAGGACAAGGTGGTTAACAACAACCTCACAAGTACATACAATACAAACAAACAAGGCAATAAATGCAGAAAATGCCAAGGGAAACCAGACACAATCCAAAATATTTCTAGAATCCTGCAGCAGTTTAACTCAATCTGATTACTTGTGCAGGTAAAATCAAGTGGCAAATATCATTATCCAAAATCTTTCTTTAAAATACAAAGTCATGATTGACCTCCGTCACCTCATTAAGGCAACATAAATTCAAGCCATATACAGTTAGGGACAGAATCTCACAATTTATATTATAATCAATACATTACAACAGACAGGTTAATCTAAAATAACCATCCGGATATAATATTGCAGGATAAACAAGCAAGGAACAAATCTTTCAATAGATATCACCATTCTCAACACACACGTCCCTCAACCAATGCGGAATCTCACAACAGGCATTGTCTGTGTTGTCAGTCAGACAACTGAATTATTTTCCGTCAAATGAGCTTCCAAATCTTGCTACTCTGTCATTTGCTGCCACACCCCGCTGCTGATTCCCTTCTCCTCATCGTACATTCTTATCCCGACAATTGTCCAGAGCCCCAAACTCTGCCCTGTGCAGACTCGCCTCTGGTTTCTGACCCTGCTTCATTGAACATCCAACGGATGGTTTCCCATTCTGCTTTCAGTCTTTAGAGGAGAGTGGTGTTTTCGAACAACCCTTCAGAAGCAGGGGAATTGGGCCAAAATGTGGAAATGAGCGCTGAATAATGAGGTTAACTCCCAATGTCATTCTTCGTAAGCCCAGAGATTTGAAGGGCGAAGAACATCTCAGACAGAACTGCAATCAGTGCGACTTCTTCAGTCAGTAGAAAATTCCTTCCGCCCATGACTGAAATGCGGGGACTGGACAGGTGGCTGTGGAAAAATTACCTAATACTGCTGTGATGTTTCTGCTGCTGCACCGTCGAGTCATCAGCCGGGACCACCCGTTTCCAGACGTTTCATCCCCTAACCCGGAACATCCTCGGGATGCTGGGACAGCAGAGGGTGATCAATCTTCTACCCCCCGATGGTCAGACCTCCAGCTACTATCGACCTTTCGCAGACAAAGTCAACTGGACGCTTTCTCGGCTGCTTGAGCCATGGTGTTAAAGGCAACAAGTAGCGAGAGTATCAAAATCGGAATGTCAGAATTAACTATGAATTCAGAATTAAGTCAGAATATTGGAATTAACTATACATTTTTGTCATTTGCGGGTGTGACCGCGGCTTACCGGGAATTCCAACGGCTGAAATAACAGGGTAGTAAATGTCTTCTATCCGCCAGATTACTGGATATCCCATTTGAGGGACGCAGTGAACGCGATTGCTCTGAATTCCACAGCTCGGCAAGACACTCTGGGCTGACGTACTGCAACAGGCTCTGATTTATACAGGGGATCGATCTCCAGTGACAAGGTCCCACCTCTGACCATTGTTAGTGAACAAACAAATTACATCACCGGCAGTGTCTCAGGTGTGAATTCTGTGGGGATGTGACACAAACACGTCAATATCATTGGCATTCCCTCAGTCAGATCCCCCTGCGTAGTTCGACTAAATTCTGCAATGAGACCAGTAAATGCGCAATTAGAGGCTTAATTTACAACATTCCACAGATTTGCTGTCAGCGGTCACGACTGTTCCAATTTTCCAACCTGAAAATTTCACTGTGGTGCTCTTTCCACAAGCAATCTGGAATCGATCGTTCCCACATTTTTCACAATTTTCTCTGTCATGCCTGTTGCTTCATGTACAATTAGATTGGGTTTCCTATCATTGTGGTCTGGATCCAGGGACACATGAAAAC
Source organism: Hypanus sabinus (assembly GCF_030144855.1). NCBI lineage: Eukaryota > Metazoa > Chordata > Chondrichthyes > Myliobatiformes > Dasyatidae > Hypanus > Hypanus sabinus. The sequence goes on from NW_026781112.1 coordinate 95,130, forward strand.
TCTCCCGATCTGCTTGTACACACTTAAATTGATTATCAGTCATATTTTCTGGATTCAACACCTCCAATTTGGCCGCTCAGTCACCAAACCCATCCCACTCCGTCAGTCTACCTGTCACCATACATAAAATATACACGCTGTATACAAAGGCACTCTGTCCAATTCTCCTTCAGCCCTGGACGACATCGATGCTTGCGTCATTTGGACCACCTTCCAAAGGATAATGTTCATCTTCACACCTTCGATAAGTCCAGAACTGTCCACGGTTCCTTCTCTCTTTTGAACTATCTTCTCCAAATCTGTAGTGTCAGAGTGTAAGTATGTTTGCGTATGCGTGTGTGTATGTGTGTTTGTGTGTGTGTGTGTATGTGTGTGTATGTGTGTGTGTGTGTGTGTGTGTGTGAGTGTGTGTGTGTGTGTGTGTGTGTGTGTGAGTGTGTGTGTGTGTGTGTGTGTGTGTGTGAGTGTGTGTGTGTGTGTGTGTGTGTGTGTGTGTGTGTGTGTGTGAGCGCGTCTGTGTGTGTGTGTGTGTGTGTGAGCGCGTCTGTATGTGTGTGTGTGTGTGTGAGCGCGTCTGTGTGTGTATATGTATGTTTGTGTGCGTTTTTATTCTGTGTGTCTAATGTGCATGCGTAGGTAATTTTGTGTGTAACTCTTATATATCTTATAATGTATATGCATAATACTTCTTATTTGTTATTCGCGCTGTGGAGTTTGAAATGGTAAAGTGACGGACAAAGCCGCTGTTGGATGCACCTGAGGAACAGTTAGATGAAATACTGAAATACTGTGGCATTCAATCAGCTGCAGGAATATAATGGGCTGATGATGCTGTCACTCACTGCTCTGTGGGTTACGAGCATAAATATCAACACCTTTGTCTCTGGTGTGAATCCCGGCATGATTTGACAAAATACTTTCTGCCATATATAGATTCCATTCCATATTGTCTCACACACGCACTCACACACAATTGCACACATAGAGAGACTCTCTCTCTCTCTCTCTCTCTCTCTCTCTCTCTCTCTCTCTCCTCTCTCTCTCACTCTCTCTCTCTCTCTCTCTCTCTCTCTCTCTCTCTCTCTCTCTCTCTCTCTCTCTCTCTCTCTCTCTCTCTCTCTCTCTCTCTCTCTCTCTCTCTCTCTCTCTCTCTCTCTCTCTCTCTCTCTCTCTCTCTGTCTCGCTCACACACACAAACACACACTCATACACAGATACACTCGCTATCTCACGCGCACACACACACACAAACAGACTTTTCTCCCCTCTCCTAAAGTGTGAGACTGTGCATTTCATTCTGGACAAAATAAGTTTTTCCTACAGTGTCAGAGTCTGAAATTCATTCTGTATCTGTAAGTCTCTGTTACAGTGTGAGAGTGTGGGTTTCGTTCTGTATCTGTCAGTCTCTGTTACAGTGTGAGAGTGTGGGTTTCATTCTGTATCTGTCAGTCTCTGTTACAGTGTGAGAGTGTGGGTTTCGTTCTGTATCTGTCAGTCTCTGTTACAGTGTGAGAGTGTGGGTTTCATTCTGTACCTGTCAGTCTCTGTTACAGAGCGAGAGTGTGGGTTTCATTCTGTATCTGTCAGTCTCTGTTACAGTGTGAGAGTGTGAGGTTCATTCTGTATCTGTCGGTCTCTGCTACAGTGTGAGAGTGTGTGTTTCGTTCTGTATCTGTCAGTCTCTGCTACAGTGTGAGAGTGTTGGTTTCATTCTGTATCTGTTAGTCTCTGGTACAGTGTGAGAGTGTGGTTTTCATTCTGTATTTTTCAGTCTTTTCTACAGTGTGAGTGTGTCTGTTTCGTTCTGTATCTGTCAGTCTCTACTACAGTGTGAGAGTGTGGGTTTCATTCTGTATCTGTCAGTCTCTGTTACATTGTGAGAGTGTGGGGTTCATTCTGTATCTGTCAGTCTCTGGTACAGTGTGAGAGTGTGGATTTCATTCTGTATTTGTCAGTCTTTTCTACAGTGTGAGTGTGTCTGTTTCGTTCTGTATCTGTCAGTCTCTACTACAGTGTGAGGGTATGGGTTTCATTCTGTATCTGTCAGTCTCTACTACAGTGTGAGAGTGTGGGTTTCATTCTGTATATGCCAGTCTCTGCTACAGTGTGAGAGTGTGGGTTTTATTTGTATCTGTCAGTCTCTGCTACAGTGTGAGAGTGTGGGTTTCATTCTGTATCTGTCAGTCTCTGCTACAGTGTGAGAGTGTGGGTTTCATTCTGTATCTGTCAGTCTCTGCTACCACTGTGAGAGTGTGCATTTCATTCTGTATCTTTCAGTTCCTGCTCGAGAGCTTTGTGTGTTCTCTTAGCGCCTTAACAATCAGACTGTGGTTCAGTGTGCAAATGTATTTTTTCTCCTTCATTCCCGCTGTTCCTCAAATCTAGCAAGTATTCTTAACATAGATTCTGTATTCCCTGAACTACTTTTAGAACAATCTTCTGCAGTTGGTTTATGTTAAAATTGTGAGATGGACAGTGTATTTATGAGTGATGACGGTTGTACGGAGCAGTACACTGGGCGTCAGTGAGTCATATGGCAAACAAACCATTCGATACGACTTCATTCTGCACGCTTCTTCGTTGCTCAGTCAGAAAGAGCCAGTTGAGTAACACCGGATCTGTAACTTTCTGTGGCTTGGCAACACAACTTCATAAATATTGAATGAAAATAAGCAAAAGAATGAAATTGATTAATTTAAATAAATAACTGTTTAAATTCATAATTTGATCTAAATAAAACACTTAGAAACAGCCCGTTTTCTTTCTTGCAGCATTTGCATGAAAGCATTTCTCTCAGCAATTCTAAGTTGGTGCCTTCACCGTATACCTCTCCAATCTTAAGTTTGCCGGTTCTGTTATCGGTTCCACGAAGTGCATCAGAATATCAACTTATTCGAGCATTGTCCCATTTATAAATAATAAAATATTCATTTGAGTTTCAAACTGAAACTGGTCTGTAATATGTCCTGCATTTTTCATGGAGTGTGACAGAAGCTATACACTGTGTCTGTCCCCAGGAGAGTGTGACTGGACAGTGACGAGGGAGCTACACTGTTCTCGAAGATCTGTGACGTATTTATTGCAGCAACTAATATGGTAGAGCTCCTGTCATGCTATCGCGATCGCATTAATGTGCAGAACCTGTGATGGATTCTCTGAGACATTGTCGTCCCTAGTCCTTTTTCATTTCTCATTTCTGAATTGGCTTCACGTCTAAAAAATTATCTACGCCTTTATTTCTTCAACTAAAGAGCATGGCAACGCTCTTTCCTGCTCTATATCTCATCTGCCACTTACTTGCCTGTTCTCCTCCCCTATGTTAGTCCTTCGACAGAATCCTTGCTTCCTCAGCAAAATTTCTATCCTCCAACATCACAAAATCACAGATTATGTCATCGATATCATTGACATATGTGCAGAAGGGAAAGAGGAAGATGAGGAATGTGGTAGTCATAGGGGATACCATAGTGAGGGGAGCAGACAGGAGGTTCTGTCAGCCTGATAGAGATACCCGCAAGGCGTGTTGCCCAGGTGCCAGTGTACGGGATGTCACGGATCGGGTGCAGAGTATGCTGAAGGGAGAGGGTTAACAACCAGAAGTCTTGATACACGTTGGTACCAAGGATATACGTAAAAAAGAGAGTAGGTCCTGAAGAAAGAATTCAGGGAGTTGGGTAGGACGCTGAAAACCAGGACCTCCAAGGTAGTAATCTCAGGATTGCTGCCTGTTCCACGTGCTAACGAGCGCAAGAATTGCATGATTAGGCATATTAACGCGTGGCTGAGAAGCTGGTATGGGGGAAGGGCTTCGGGTTCCTGGATTACTGGGGCCTCTTCCGGGGCAGGTGCGACCTCTACAAAATGGCCGGTTAAACCTGAAACCAAAGTGGCTAAATATCCTAGCAGGCAGGTTTAATGGAGCTGTTCGAGAGAATTTGGCAACGGAATGGGAACCTGACTGGTAGGGCCGAGGAAGGCGAAAACAGATACAATCAAATAAAGTGTACAAAAGAGATAATAGAAAGGACAGGCAGGAGAGGAGGCTTAATGACAGCGTCGGTGAGTTGCAGGGCAATAGAGGCTTGGTTCAGTTAAAACCGAAAGCAACAAATACGGAATTGAAAATATTATATCTGAATGACCGCAGCATAAGTAATTACATAGATGTTCTTTAAATTCAGCTGCAGATTGGCAAGTATGACGTAGTGTCCATCTCTGAAACTTAGGAAAAGGGTGGCTGCCATCGAGGGCTGAACGCCCAAGGATATACAATGTATCGGAAAGTTTATTTTGCATCAGCCTTCCCATTGGAAGTCAACTGCAGTATACCGGACATACAAGAGTGTCAGGGAAGTGATGTATTTGCAGTGAAAATTACGACTGAGATGGTGCACAGGAAGGTTAATGGTCTGAGGGTGGATAAATCTCCGGTACCTGATGAAATGCATCCTCGGTTTCTGAAGGAAGTAGCTGGAATGATCATGGGATTGAGTTTAAGAGCCGAGAGGTAATGTTGCAGCGATATAGGACCCTGGTCAGACCCCACTTGGTGTACTGTGCTCAGTTTTCATCGCCTCACTGCAGGAAGGACGTGCAAACCATAGAAAGTGTGGAGCGGAGATTTACAAGGATGTTGCGACGGAGGATGAGAGGTGACCTGATAGAGGTGTACAAGATAATGAGATCATTGATCATGTGGATAGACAGAGGCTTACCCCCAGGACTGAAATGGCTAACACGAAAAGACATAGTTTAAGGTGTTTGGAAGTAGGCATAGAGGAGATGTCAGGGTTAAGTTTTCTTACGCAGAAAGCAGTGCGTGCGTGGAATGGGCTGCCGGCGACGGAGGTGGAGGCGGAAACGATAGGATCTTTTAACAGACTCCTGGATGGCTACACGGGTCTTAGAAAAATAGAGGGTTATGGGGAAAGCCTAGGTATTTCTAAGGTAGGGACATGTTCGGCACAGCTTTGTGGGCCGAATAGCCTGTATTGCTCAGCAGTTTTTCAATGTTTCGTATTTTCTAATGTGTTTAGTCACATCCTCAAAAAATTCAACCAGGCTCGTAAGGGACGACCTGCTTTTCACAAAGCCATGTTGACCATTCCTCATCATATTATGCCCCTCCAAATATTCATAAATCCTGTTCTCAGGATCTTCTCCATCAGCTTACCAACCTGTGAAGTAAGATTCACAGACCTATGATTTCCTAGGTTACCTCTGCTCCCTTTCTTGAATGAAGGAACAACATCCGCAAACCTCCAATCCTCCGGAACCTCTCCCGTTCCTATTGATGATTCAAAGATCATCACCAGAGGCTCAGCAATCTCCACCCTCGCCTCCCACAGTAGACTGGCGGACATCTCGTCCGGTCCCAGTGATTTATCCAACCTGATGCATTCCAAAAGCTCCAGCACGTCCTCGTTATTAATATCTACATGCCCAAGCATTTCAGTTCGCTGTAAGTCATCACTACAATCACCAAGATCCTGTTCCGTAGTGAACACTAAAACAAAGTATTCATTAAGTATCTCTCCTATCTCCTCCGGTCCCTGACACACTTTTTCACTGTCACACTTGATCGGTCCTGTTCTCTGACGTCTTTTGCTCTCGCTCTTCATATATTGGTAGAATGTTTTGGGGTTTTCCTTAATCCTGCCCGCCAAGGCCTTTCCATGGACACTTCTGGCTCTCTTAATTTGTGGCTTTAGCTCCTTCCTGCTAGCCTTATAATCTTCTTGATCTTCATGATTAACTAGTTTTCTGAAATTTCCGTATGATCTTAATTTCTTCTTGAGCATATTGTCAACAGTTTTTGCACACCACTGTTCCTGTACACTAACGTCCTTTCCCTGTCTCACTGGGGAACCTCTGCTGAACTCTACGGTAATATCCCCTGTACATTTGCCACATTTATTTATTTACTCCTCGTCGAGGGTCATAAGGCTCCAAAAAGGGTAACTCCAAACTGAGTTTGCAGACATAGTACGATTGAAAATTAATCTCGGCATGTCAGTGCGTGAAGTCCTCGTCTTCTGTAAAATATTTAAAAAATCCCTCTGATGGAAAGATTTGTATGCAATTGAATGTGTAAAAATAATTCATGTTCGACAATGAAAAAGCTAAAAATGCCAAGTGTCTCAACTACCATGTATTTGTGTGTGTGTGTGTGTGTGTGTGTGTGTGTGTGCGTGCGTGTCTATTATCATGAATAACCAATATTATTGCAAATGGAGACGGAGTGTCGCAGCGTGTGAAATTGCGACCACATAGTTTCAACGATCACCTTGGATCTTGACCCCGGAGGTCCGTTGTGCAACAATTTCGTTATGCGATGCTCCGTGCTTCCCATGGGCTTTGCATTTTCCTCCAATATTCAAAAGACGTGCTGTGATTCATTCAAGGTTCTTTCGTTAGCGGCCACAATCGGGTGTTTGGTGGGGTTCCATTCAGAAGTTCACCATTTCCTGATCACATTTTGCATCATTTGTCAGAAGAACGTCACACGGATCTTGTGATTGTTTGACCTTGGAGCCTGATGATCTTGTGGATGTAACGAGAGATCTCCGGATGGTGGTGAGCTTTAGTGCAGTGTAAGGTCCAGAACTAACACAGACTAAAACGAAAAATTAGCAAGTTAGCAACAACCCATTCCAATGTGTAACTCACAGACTGAAGGACTAGAAATGTTACTTCCACTATTGAGCACTGAGTGCTCAGCCCGAGGTCTTTAAGTACAGAGTTTCTACGAATGAATGCGGCGGTCAGTAACTGTCAGTCAGGGACAGTGGCATCTCACCATACTCCAGGGAACTGGAGTGCCGAAACCTCGGTGCCGACCGCTGTTCTGCCTGGACAATGATAGTGGAGGTCTTCACTGGTTGTGGACTGCAGGGTACTCGATATTGATCCTCATTCACATGATTATTGTTATTTTCCATTAGTTTTTGCACTCCATGTCCAGCAAATAATGTATCATAAATGCAGATAAAACTGGGACAGATTGCCATCCACCGACTCGCTGACTAATGGATCATGAAATTCAGTCGCCTTTGTAAATACCCTTGAAGTGACAATGAGATGGTAAACTGGGGTCATTCCCATCTCACAGGGTATCTATCTTATGGATATCGATGCAGTAATATTGAGAAAAGAGGCATTTCCATCTTTATAACGGCTTCACATTGTCCATCTCCTTGTGCAATCCACTCGATGGAAGTCGCATAATCTGACATAGCAGCAGGTGAACAGACAGGCTAAGAAACAGGCCGACGGAAAGGCGAATAGATAGACAGGCAGCTAGATAGACAGTTAGATAGACAGCGGAACTGTCTAAACAAAGAAAGATATTTGTTCTTGCCATGTGCTCGTAGGAATAGAGGTTCTTATTCAGTAATTGATTAATGGGCACAATTTGTTTCGGTTTTAGTTTTTGTTGGCGATCTGCGAAACCTGGGTACACTTTCAGACAAGGGAAATGTAAAATGGCAGACTTGTGGACAGAACAGTTTGTGGTCTGGTGGTCTGCGCAGACTGTTTGGTTTGAACCCGTCTGATTTCGATATGACAACCAAACAGCTATCCAGATCACAGTTCTGGAGCAAAGAACCATAACGGTTGAACTAACAAAATTGAAACTTCACAGAGAGATCTGATAAGGAAAGATATCGGAACAGGGGATTTCAGCAGCAGCCGGCGGCAACTTTGTGGAGACCAGCCACCGCAGGAATGGATAACCTCAAGTCGGAAAGTTGAAGATGACATCAGGTTCGAGAGGAACGCCTGGCCGACGTAGTCTCCTTTTCCCAGCGGTTACCATTTCTGTTATCTGACTGTTTCTGGAGGGTACTGGGAAGCTGATGGAAGTAATTGCAGGGATTTGTAACTGGGCAGCTTTCCACCGGGTGAATTTCATCCTCGAAGAAGTCTCGGATGTTGTTTATGTGATTTACATGCCAGTATACCACGTATAGCAGTGGCTCCATTTATTCCTATAATTAGACCGGCCTGTTCTGGCCATAGGCATTTGGCAATTTATAATCGATTGCTCTATCCGGTGTGAGTTACGTGACAGATATTACTCCAAAATCTGAATCAGAACCATAGACTGGTAGAACTCATCAAGTGAAACAGACGCCGTCAAGACAGAAAGTAGTTAATACTCACCCTCGGTACTGGGTCATAAACGCAAGCGTGTCAATTTCCAACATGGAGATTACTGGGGGGGCGGTGAAAGATGAAGTAGACCATGGGGATTTATTCTGTGGAGCGTGAAATATTGACTGTTCGTCAGGATTTTATTGTACAGAGGCGAGAAGGGGCGAGGACCTCACCAGAGAGGGCAGTTCAGCCGGCGTAGTGGAGTACAATTCATCATTGGAAGGCATCCAGTTGGAAGATCGGTCCGTACTTCCAACTTTTGTTATGCCTCACGATGAGAGGGGAGAAGGCCATAGACGGGGAAAATGTCCCCGAATATCAGTAGGTTAATCACTAACGCGTGATCAACCAGGGAGCAAAGGATCAACTGTTGGAAAATTATCGGTTGTCCGCGCATGCAAATCCGGTTTTATTTTTTCTCCCTCCCTGATGTAGTTGTACCATCACTGTGAACATTGAAAGTGCAGCAGCCTATGTTGTCAGGTTTGGAACTCACTCACTGCGTCGTTTCCTAACATCGGGAACGTCAACACTGCGCGCTAAAACTTGTCCTTCCACTAAACCTGTGCTCTTCGCTTCAGATGCATCTGATGTGGGGAGACGGTTACCACCGCTGACCAAATAAAAACTTCTGTATGAAATCCATTTCCCTCCTCTTCAAGGACAGAATGACGGATTCTCCGCTGATCTCTACAATGTTTTTTTTTTTCCGGCACCTTCCTGCGGAAGTCTCTCTGCATCGGCTCCACTGCATCCACATCATTTACTGATGGCGAGCCGAACAAATGTTGAAAAACTCGAATCTGACCAATATTATATATCGTTACATCGGGACCTTCCCCGTCAGTGAAGGCGGGTATTTCCAATGTATTTATCACCACATTATCAATCCGCATCCTCACCTTCATTGATGTTTGAAATTCCGTTTCCTTGTCCGTCTCTAATCAGCACTATGGCGAACCCCGTCACTCTTGGTGAATATCCCAGCCCTACTCACATATGGAAGATAACCGCAACGTATCTCAATAATGACCACGACCCGACTTCGCGCTTCATTTGCCAAATCAGTCATAATACCAGAATACCTGGGAACATAATTAAGCCATTCAGCCCATCGAGCCTGCTTGGCTGTTGGCAAACCATTGGCTTGTCCTGCAACCGGTATCGAGACACGTGACAGGATCTACTTGTGTGCTGTTGAGTCCAATCCGTTCAACGTATGAGCACATTGAGGTAGCAACACGGGGAATTAAAGCAGAAAATAGAATGTTGTGTTATGTTTCCAGTGAAAGTGTATTTCAGATTGTTAAACAAGTCAATGCGATTAGCACCACATTACTAATAACGTTACTAAATTAGTGTATCTGAAAATCAATTCTCATTGCTGGTGCAGATGTAATGACTGCAGATGCCCTGTCGGTTTAAACATTGGTACCAATTCGAGGGCCATGTGTAGGTTATTGAGTTACTTTGCTGCATACGGGTACGAACTTTGATGGGAGCTCTTTTAGCTTGTGAGCGACTGCATCTATGTCATGCACACGGAGGAACTCAGCGGGTTCGGCAGCAAATAAGCAAATGAATAACCAGTTGACGTTTCGGACCGTTTCCCTTCAACCTGTCTGGAAAGGAAGCGGGTAGATGCCAGAATAAGATGTTTTGCTCCGGGGGGGGGGGGTGTTTGGAATCAGGAAAATCTGGATGGTGATCGGTGAAGGGAGGTGGGTAGGTTACAGGGACGAAGTAAGTAGCTTTGGCGTGATAGGTCGAAAATGGAAATGGCTAGAGAAGAAGGGAGCCTGCAGGTGAGGAGTGTGCATCATAGGTGAAAGGGAAGGCTAGGAGACACCATGAGAGGAGTCAGACAGCTGATCAGAAAGAGTAAGAGGTCAGAATGGGAAATGAAGAAGAGAGAAAACGAACTGAAAATGTGTTAATTCGAAATATCCGTGTTTATTGATGAAAATGGCGGCGACCGAGGTGGAATGTAAGGTGTTATTCCCCCAGCCGGAGAGTGGCCTCGTCGTGGCTAAGCGGGCGACCATTGGCCGACATCCCGGACAGAGAATGGGGTTATGATTTGAAATGTTTGGACACTGGGAATATCTACTTTTCGTTGTCTCTGCCAGAGACGACGGCAGTTTATTCATTTCCATAGATACTGCCTGATCTGTTCAGTTCGCCCAACATTTAGTGTGCGTTGCAATTAATATAATTAACAATCTGGATGCGATATTATTTTAAGGCTTTTTGCGATATTCCAGGAACGTGAAAACAGCATATTGTTTATTTCTTTTTTCATTTCTATTGCAAGATCTATAACAGAGCCAAATCACAGAGTGAAACAGAGCAGCCAATAACAGTGCAGCTTTAGTCTATGATGACCATGTCTATGGAGTCTCGGAAAGGACAAGATCAACAATAGAAATCATGAATCCGAGAGGTGAGCCTGAGAGTGTTTGGCAACAACATTCGCTGACTTCTCGAATCGTCGTTGCCTCGTCTTTGAGATTTTGCTGTTTCGTGTCAACCTCTCCATACCTCAACACAGTTGGGATTTTAATTGAATTACCTCATGTTTATTTTTACCCCCAGCTGTTGTAAGACACGTCAGCCTCGTGCGGTATTGAATATTCAGCGTGCTAGAGCGAGTATAAATGAATGACCGTGGAGATTCATCAGCTCAGTTTCCTCAGCGAGATCGCGGGCAGCTGGAAGACAGGCTGAATCTCACACAGAATGCTTGAAGTATTTTCCCGTGTGAGAAAGATATGGTTCATGATCATTGCCGTTATTGGTGTTCCTGGTAAGAACAGAGGCGAACGAACAATTGTTTTTCCGTGTGCGCGGTCTTTCGACAGTGCCCGACAGCGCTGTGATCCCGGTGTATCAGAGATTGCGGTGCAGGCGTTGTGGCAAAACTCTTTGCTCGTTCAGAAGTTCCCTTGCATTTTAATTCGTGACCCCTTCCCCCCCCCCCCCCCCCGCTGTAAGTAAACCGTAGTTGAAACAGATGTAAAGTGGAAGATCGGGGAGATTCATTCATGTTGCCGTTTCATGGCAGGCCGTTTGGATTTATCAATGGAAAACGAAATTCCGATAATTCAGGGCGCTAGACACGCTGGGATTATTCCGCATCAATAACACAACAAGCTTTAAACTCCGTTTTTGAAGGTATTGCACTGTGCTTGAAGAGCCTGCTGAAGGTTTGACGGGAACGCGTGAAGCAAATCCCCGATGAGATTCAGGGAAGCGCTATACATCACTTGTCTCTCAGACTCCGAAACATCAAGAATGGTTTTGTGTGGGTTTCAGTGTACCAGTGTTTGCTTCCACGCCATGTTATCTGTGCAGTGAAGAGGAAGTGAAGAGTCAACTCAGATATGTCGGTAGAGGCCAGACGAGGAAGGCTCATGATCAGAACCTGAGGGAGCGGGGTTTCGCTCTATGGAGAGATTGTCAGAACTGAGGTGACGGGAAGTTGGAATAACCAACGCTGAGAAAGCTGATGAAATGTGCAGGCTTTACACATCTGTCGAAAACTTGACTGTGCGAGATTTATACCTATTTCTCTAAAGCGTCCGAGGCGATCAGTCGACATTGCCTTTTTCCATGTACTGTTCCTCTTCCACTATCAAGTACCGCACCCTTTCACCCATCATGTACTCGTGTGAGGCTTTGGGAACTCCCGCTTTACACCTTTGGAAACTCCAGAAATGAGTTTTCTGTAAAATTTAATTTTTCTCAGTTTCCAGCTTATCTCTGCCCTGAGACACACGGAGAGGCGAGACAGTATTTCACTCATACTTTCTGCTGTTCACCCAGTCAATTTAGTGGCGATAGTGATCCTGACCCGGTGAAAGTACGGCCCCTGCACCTGCACCACTCTCTACCTGGTGGCCATGGCAACGGCGGAACTACTGACCATCATATGTGATGTAACACTGAGGCAGATCAGTTATTAATACTTTCCCTGAACTTCCCTTGATATCAGCTCGTGTGCAGTGCGATCTCTGTCCTGAAAGAGTCAGCCACTCACTGTTCTGTCTGGGTTCACCGTCACTGTCACGTTTGATCGGTTTGTCGCCATCTGCTGGCTGACGCGGAAAACAAAATATTGCGCTGGGAAAACTGCAGCTGTGGTTCTGATAACCACCGGCATTCTGATCTGCTTAACAAGGTGCCCTACTTCTTGAGATATCATTATCTGAAAGTGATTGTCATATCCCCTGGGAATGTATTGGAAAGCCAGTTAGTATATGGACCACGGGTGGGTGGAATATAACTGTTTTTCTACCGTTCTAACGCCATTACTCCTGTTTGTGTTAATACTACTGTTCAACGTTCTGGCAGTCAGACACACTTTAGTGACAAGTCGGGTCAGTGAATTGCTTTGAATTTTGTAACTGGGCAGAGGCGCGGTTTCGCTGTAGTGGGAAAGTGATAAAACATAGGTGTCGGGAACGTGGCCATAACCATCGCTGAAAAAGTTGCCGATATATGCAGCCTTTACACGTCAGTCCAAACCCAATGCCAGGAGAGTTTAATTGATTTCTCTAGAACGCTCTCGGTGACCAGTTGACAGTGTGTCCTTCCCAAACACTGTTCCTCTTCCAGTACCGACTCTCCTGCTCCCTTTCACCCAACGTGCACGCGGTTGAGGCATCTCTGTCTAGTACTTTACGCCTTTTAAACCTCCAAAAGTGAGCGGTCTGCGAAGTTTGATTGTTCTCAATATCTCGCTGAGCTTTGCTCAGAGACCCACAGAGTGGTGAGTCTGTAATTCACTCATTCTTTTTTTCTGTCTCTCCAGTGAATTTAGTGGCGATTGTGATCCTGTCCCGGGGAAAGTGCGGCCTCTCCACCTGCACCACGCGGTACCTGGTGGCCATGGCAGCGGCGGATCTACTAACCATCATCTTTGATGTCATATTGTGGCGGATCAGTTATTATTACTTCCCCGGGACTTTCCTGGACATCACCCCCGTATGCATTGCGATCGCTGCCCTGGGAGAGTCAGCTACTCACTGTTCTGTCTGGTTCACCGTCACTTTTACATTTGATCGGTTTGTCGCCATCTGTTGTCAGAAGCGGAGAGCAAAGTATTGCACCGGGAAAACTGCGACTGCGGTTCTGACAACAACTGGAGTTCTGTTCTGTGTTAAAAATGTGCCCGAATTCTTTAGATATCGTCCTCTGAGAGTGATTGACAATATACCCTGGGACTGTCTAATAAAGCTGGGCTACTCTACTGACCGCGGGTGGGTGGGATATAGCTGGCTTTCCACCGTTCTAATGCCATTACTCCCGTTTGTGTTAATACTTCTGTTCAACGCTCTGACAGTCAGGCACATTGTCGTGACCAGTCGCGTCCGTAAGGGGCTGAGGGGACAGAACAAGACGGAGAACTGCAGTGACCCAGAGATGGAGAGCAGGAGGAGGTCTGTGATCTTACTTCTCTCCATCTCCGGGAGCTTCATCATCCTGTGGTCGGTGAACGTTGCTGAATTCCTGTACTACATCAGTATGGGATTGAATCAAAGTAATTACAACGAAACAGAATTCATATTTAAACACATCGGATGCATGCTGATGCTATTAAGTTGCTGCACAAACACGTTTATTTATGGGGTAACTCAGTCCAAATTCAGAGTGCAGTTTATCAGCGCAGTGAAATACCCGCTCGCGTCAATTACTCAACTAATTAATAAACGTAATATATAAGTTCTTCTCAGTGGGGTCGGAGAGCTGTCCGTCTTCACAATTCAACAGAGAACGTGGCGGAGGGGAGAATAAAATACAGCATGTGAACGGAACCTCCGTCACCCACAGCCCGAGACATCCACCTCCGACCAATTACTAAACTCAAACTAGTTTTTATTTTTGTTTGTTTCACTACATCATCCGCTTCCGTCACAGCCACTCCAGTTCCCATCATGACGGAGCGCTTCGGGATCTGAGGTTATTGAAGACCAAATCGGTGAAAATGCAGCTCCTTTGTTACTTTAGTCTTTTGCACTATAATGGAATGAAAACGACAATCAACAGTCTGCAGGAACTTACAGTAAACCTTACATTTGTCCTTCGCATTAGAGAAATCTGTTAAAACCTGTTATGAAGAAATGTTTAACACTAGAGAACAGGTGCATTCGCTTCATAATGCGAACTCTGCTTCAAGGATGGAATGTTTTCTCACTTCCTGATTTGTAATCAATTTCCGTCCGAGCAAACTGCATGCTGAATCTCCTCTGCATTCACCCCAGTACAATGGCATGATTAGTATCACTTTTTTTTTCATTAAAGCTGGTAAAACTTCAGATATTGACAGAGATAAGTACACCGATTTCTCAAGTGTTATAAACTTTCGGACCATTCTAGCGGTGTTTCGTAGTGTGGCTTTCCTGAGATTTACATTATACTGGGCGGGCAGAATTGTTTAATGTCATTGTGCAGTGGCTTTGGGATGATATCAATTGTGGACAATATTTACAGGCGTAAATAGAGGGAAACAGGCGTACGGACAGTCGACAGTGGGACCAGAGAGGAAATTCGATGGTGGTACAAAAAGAGAGTGGGGGGGTGGGTAGAGAGAAAAAGGAGGAATTGGGGGAGTTGGGGAAAGAGAGTGTCAGGAGGGAGGACCGGGAAGAGAGGCAGGTGAGATGAAAAGGCAGGGAAAGAATTGAGGGGAAACTCATGGATGTTGGTGAGAAATAAACGGAGAGCGACACGCCGGGGGAAGAGAGTCACGTGGAGACGGTTAAGACGCAGGTAGCCAGAGGCAGAATCAGAAGGAGAGAGAGAGGAGAGAAAGACGGGAGTGAAGGAGTGTGAGGGAAATACGGGAGCGACACACTGGAGGAGTGTCATTGGCAGAGGGAAAGAATGGGGGAGCGAAGCACTGAGGAAAGAGAGAGACTGGAAGGAGCGAGAGAATCAGTTGCAAGAGACTAGGGAGAAAGAGATAAATTCTAGGAAAGAGAGATTGCGTGCAGCGAGAGACTAAGGGAAGAAAGACAGGCGAGAGAGACTGGAGAGAGGAAGACTGGGGAGAGAGAGACTGGGAGAGAGAAACTGGGGAGAGAGAGACTGGGGAGAGAGAGTATGGGGTGAGACAGGGGAGAGAGAGAATGCAGTGAGAGAGAATGAGGAGAAAGAGATTGGTGAGAGGGTCTAGGGGAGAGAGACGGGGAGAGAGAGACAGGGATAGAGAGTCTGGGGAGAGAGACGGGGGAGAGAGACTAAGGAGAGAGAGAGTGGGGAGAGATCGAATGGGAAGAGAGAAAGTTGGGAGAGGACTGGGGGAGAGAGAGAGACGAGGAAGAAAGAGACTGGGAAGAGGGAATGGGAATAGAGAGAGACGGAGAGAGAGAGAATGGGAAGAGAGAGAGACTGGGGAAACTGGGACGGGTATAGAGAAACGGGGGAGAGAGATTCTGCGTAGAGAGAAACGGGAAATGGAGACTGGGGAGAGAGAGAATGGGGAGAAAGAGACTAGGGAGAGAGACGGGGAGAGAGAGAATGGGATGAAATCGAATGAGAAGAGAGAGAGTGAGGAAACAGGGACTAGGGGACAGAGAGGGGTCAGGGACAGAGAGACTGGTGAGAAGGTCTAGGAGAGAGAGACGGGGAAGAGAGAGAGAGAATATGGAGAGAGAGAATGGGGAGAGAGAATGGGAAGAGAGAGAGAATACGAGGAATGAGTGCGGAGGGAGGCTGCTGAAACTGACTGATGGAGAGAAAGGGTAAGTGAGTGAGAGACTGGGGAGAGAGACGGGAGAGATAAACTGGGGAAAAGAGAGTGGTGGAGAGAGAGGCAGACAGAGACTGGGAAGCGAGACTGAGTAGAGAGACTGGAGGTGAGAGGAATTGGTGGAGAGAGGGACTGGGGAGAGAGACACTGGCGGTGAGCGGGTCTGTTAGAAACGGAAAGTCTGCGTGAGAGAGAGACTGGTGGAGAGGGATAACTGGGAGGGGGGAGTGGCGTCAGCGAGAAAGACCAGGGAGAGAGGCTGAGGGGACAGGGAGAACAGAGGGAGACAGACTGAGGGAAAACTCAGAGAAAGAGAGAGTACGAAAGGAGAGGGAGACTGTGGTGAAAGAGTCAGTGCAGAAAAACTGGGAAAAGAAACACGGGAGAGACACATGAAGACAGAATTACACTGGAGAGAGAGGGAGAGAGTGTGCGTTAATGACGGGTTGAAAAATGACGAAAGGGAAAGGGACCCAGGAGGAGAGAGACTTGTGCAGCGGGACTGGGTGAGAGACACTGAGGGAAAGAAAGAAATGGGAGTGAAACAGCTACTTGATGTGAGAGAGGGAATATTGTTCGAGAATGAAATAAAGTGAGCGAGAAAGAAGAGAGACGTGGGGAGAAGTAGAGATAGAAGATAAAGTGTGTAGAAAGAGTCAGACAGGGGGCGGAGAGATGGGAGATGGCCGGGATAGACATGGGAAAGACGGACGGGGAAAGAAAGACGCGATGAGAGGAGGAGATGTTATCACCAATCCACACAGACTGTGTTCTTCATATTAGGGAGTGGAGGATCCAACTGCAGAGTGAGGTACAGATGCGCAGGCACTGCAACTTCTCAATCAGGATTGTGGGAATGATGCTATTAAATGCTGAGCTATTGTCGATGAACAGCAACTTGTATTGTCTAGGTGGTCTGAGGCCGTGCGAAGAGACAGTGAGATTGCATCTGCCCTTGACCTATTGTGGCGATAGGCAAACTGCAGTGGGTCCAGTACCTTGCTGAGAAAGGAGTTCAGTCTCGTCATGAGCAACCTCTCAACGCGTTTTATTATTGTCGATGTGAGTGTTACCGTGCGATGGTCATTAAGGCAGCTCACATTAATCTTCTGAGATACTGGGATAATTTTTGCCTTTTTGAAGCAGTGGGAATTTCCGCCCGCAGCTGTGAGAGGTTGAAAATGTCCTTAAATATTTCTGGCAGTCGGTTGGCCCAAGTTTTCAGTGACTCCACCGGAAGTGGAGCCTTGCGAGGGTTCACCCTCTTTAAAGAGAGCCTAACATCGGCCTCTGAGACAGAAATCACAGCGTCCCCGGATGCAGCAGGGATCTTCACACCTGTAGTTATATTCTCCCGTTCAAAGTGCGCAGAGAAGGCGTTGGTACATCTGGTAGTGAACCATCACTGCCATTCATGCCATTGGGTTTCGCTTTGTAGGAAGTAATGTCTTGCAAACCCTGCCAGAGTTGTCGTACATCAGATGTCGCGTCCAAACTCCTTCGAAATTGCCTCTTTTTCCTTGAAATGGCCCTCCGCAAATCAGAGCTGGTTTTCTGGTACAGGCGCGGGTGGCCGGATTTAAATGCCACTGATCTAGACTTCAGCAGACGGCGTATACATTGCCTTTGGTTTGGGATTGTACACTTATTCTTTGTAGGAACATACTCATCCTCTGAGGTTTTAATGTAGTCCGTAAGAACTACACCATACTCATCCAGGTTGGAAGATGAATCGCTGGATACAGTCCAGCCCACCGATTCAAAGCAGTCCTCTGGGCGCTCCTGCGCTTCCCTGGTCCAAACGTTCTTGGTCCTCACTACTGGTGCTGCGGTCTTCAGCCTCGGCCTAGACTCAGGGAGCAGAAGTACAGTCAGGTGATCAGACTTCCCGAAGTGAGGGAGTGGAACCGCACGGTAGATGGTGGTGTAAGAGTGGTCTCAACTGTACTCTGGTACTGTAAGCGATTTGTTGATGGTAATTGCTTGGTGATTTTTTCAGACTGGCCTGGTTAACATCCCCCAAATCGCCGGTGAATGCGTTAGGGGGCGCTGTTTCGTGCATGTTGATCCCATTGCTCCTTCCTTATGCCACCGAAAGTCGGGTTCACACCTATTAACTTTTTGACTGAAATGTCTGTTCTCTCTCTTCTCTCTAACAACCTGGAAACCAGTGGAGTGATGGTCATTGGTCACGAACGAATTCCCCACTGACACAGGAGCGACGTAAAACGCGTCGACCCCTCACAAGTGATCGAGTAAAACGGTCTGACTTTCAGTATCACCTTCATTTCACTTCTCAAAGCGGTCCCGGAGGCACATAACACATTTGACCCGATCTACATTGGTGGCACTTCGGCAGTCTCGGGCATATTTGGGGGGAATTCTTCAAGTATTACTACTACTTCTATTATTATTGCTATTATAGCGATTATTATTCGTATACCTATCTCCGAATTCCACACATATTGTGAGTAAAATCAGAGCTCATGGCATTGGTGAGTAAAATCAGAGCTCATGGCATTGGAGGCAGGGTTTCAACATGGATACAAAACTGGTTGGCAGATAGAAAGCAAAGGGTAGCAGTGAATGGGTGTTTCTCAGACTGGCTGGAGGTGACTAGTGGGGTACCACAGGGCTCTGTATTGGGACCACAGCTCTTTACAATTTATGTCAATGATTTAGATGAGGGCATTGAAAACTATATCAGCAAGTTTGCTGACGATACTAAACTGGGAGGCAGTGTGACATGCGAAGAGGACGTTAGGAGAATACAGGGAGACTTGGATAGGATGAGTGAGTGGGCAGATACTTGGCAGATGTCATTCAATGTGAATAAATGTGAAGTTATCCACTTTGGAAGCTGGAACAAGAGGGCAGAGTATTGTCTGAACGGTGTCGAGTTAGGTAAGGGAGAAATGCAAAGAGACCTAGGAGTCCTAGTTCACCAGTCAATGAAGGTGAATGAGCGAGTGCAACAGGCAGTGAAGAGGGCAAATGGAATGTTAGCCTTTGTTACAAGGGGAATTGAATACAAGAGCAAGGATGTTCTTTTGCATTTGTACAGGGCCCTGGTGAGACAACACCTGGAATATTGTGTACAATTTTGGTCTCCAGGTTTAAGGAAGGACATTCTGGCAATTGAGGAAGTGCAGCGTAGATTCACTAGGTTGATTCCTGGGATGGCAGGTCTGTCTTACGCAGAGAGATTGGAGAGATTGGGCTTGTACACGCTGGAATTGAGGAGATTGAGAGGGGATCTGATTGAAACGCTTAAGATAATTAAAGGATTTGATAGGATTGAGGCAGGAAATATGTTCCAGATGTTGGGAGAGTCCAGTACCAGAGGGCATGGATTGAGAATAAGAGGTCAGTTATTTAAAACAGAGTTGAGGAAGAGCTTCTTCTCCCAGAGAGTTGTGGAGGTGTGGAATGCACTGCCTCGGAAGGCGGTGGAGGCCTTTTCTCTGGATGCTTTCAAGAAGGAGCTGGATAGATATCTGATGGATAGGGGAATCAAAGGATATGGGGACAAGGCAGGGACTGGGTATTGATAGTGAATGATCAGCCATGATCTCAGAATGGCGGTGCAGACTCGAGGGGCCGAATGGTCTACTTCTGCACCTATTGTCTATTGTCTATTGTCTATATTCTCACCTCTACTTCCTGCTGACGACCGGGTGTCCTGGTGTGCTATCCCAGGTATTATGGATTGACATACCCGCGATACTGGATCACTCGTCATGTTATTGCCGGCCTCTAAAACAGGACGCGGATTGTATTTATAGTGATGTATGGCACCTTCTATGAGTTTGCCGTTTAAAGCAACATTTCGGTGAAAGATGTTTGCCCCGCGATCGTGTCCGTGTCAGTAACCAGATGATAAGCTCCCGCACGGGAGGTTAGTCACGAAGGGTGAGTAGCTCGGCATTCACGATGAGGTAGTAAATGGGATCAGACATCGGCTTTGTAGTGGAAGCCAGAGCGTGGAGGGAGATTGTCGCATCTCTGACTGGAGGCCTGTGACTCCTACAGTGCCGTAGGGAGCAGTGCTGGGTACGCTTTTGTTTCTCGTCTCTATCAGCCATCTGAATGATAATGTGGTTTACTGGAAATCTGCGGGTGAAAACCTGATTGGAGGTGTAGTGGACAACGAGGAAGACTGTAATGACTTACAGCGGGATCCGCACCAGCTGGAGAAATGAGCTGAAAATGTCTGAAGGAATTTAACGCAGACAAATGCGAGGAGTTGCTCTTCGGTAGAACTGACCAGGGGAGGTTGAACGGTCGGGCGCCGAGGAGTGCGGTAGGACAAAGGGAGCTGGGAATACTGGTCCAGAATCTATTGAAAGTGGCGTCACAGGTCGATAGGGTCGGAACGAAAGCTTTGGGCACATTGGCCTTCATGTTTCAAAGGGTTAAGTACAGGGGATGGGACGTCACGCTGAAGTAGTGTGATATCTTTTTGAGGAAATTTACAAGGATGTTGCCGGGTCTGGAGCTCATGCTCTTCCATTAGTTAACAGTTTCTACTGTCGTGATACTTCCTTCATTTTTCATCCTTGTGCTTTCATTTAATTTCAGTTTCGTGTACTTCATATCAGAATAGTATATGTTCCTTGGAGTGGTTAATCATGTTTCCGTTGATGAAAATATATCCTTAGAAGTTTTATCTGACTGTTGTGTAAAGTATTTATATCCTATTCTGTGCATCCTTCTTTCCCGGTAGAGTTTATGCAAATAGGTTCGAGTGTACATGGTGTTTTCTGAAATTCCTCATTTCAGTCCATATTTTCCTTTGTAAGATTTCCAGATCGGTTTCAGACCCGGATATTATGTGGTTTATGTGTTATTCAAGTCAATATGTATTATTTTGCATTTCTAGGCTCAAGCTGATAAAACCAGAGGTCCGGGCACACACATTTCTCAATTGCTCAGAACTTTCCGACTGTTCTAATGCTGGTCAGTATTGAGCTTTTCTGGAGATTTACCGACATACTGCTGTGTGAGGATGGTGACGGGTGAGGAGGATGGGAGAGATGGAGGAGGTGAGGCGTGTTGACAGAGGAGAGAAGAGGGCGAGGGAGCTACACACACTCAGACAGGGGATTGGGAAGTTCCATTCTCTCTGACCCGAACACAGTAACCAAGGCAGCACAAGGGGAGGGTCTGAGGTTTCCCATTCTTGCTCCGTTCGCCAGCTCCTCCTGTTCCCGAGGCTGCGGTGCGAGTTTCTGCTGCTCTGAATGGAGCCTTTCACGCGTCGCTGTTCCGTCCACATCTCGTCTCCGATTGACACTCATCCTGACATTCACTCTCTCTCTCTCTCTCTCTCTCTCTCTCTCTCTCTCTCTCTCATTCACGATTTTTCTCTGTGTCTTTCTCTCTATCTGTCTCTCCCTCTCGGTTTTACTCATTGCTCTCTTGGATTTAATTCACTCTCTCCCTCAGGTTTGCTTTCTGTTTCTTTCTGTCTCTCTCACTTATTTGTCTCACTGTTCCTCTCTTTTATTTCCTCAACGCCTCTAACTCTTTCTCGATAACAATCCTTCTCTCTCTTCCCTCGCACTTCCTGTGGGAGAGTATGGCTTTGGGATGAAGAGACAGAGGCTTCAGCATCAGTGCAGGGAGAAAGGAGGTGGGGGAGAGAGACAGTGAGGAAAAATAGAGAGAGATTTACCCCCACCAAACTTCTCACACTCAACGTCATCGCTGAAGTGATGGGGGAAAGAGAGGGATACGGGAGAGAGAGAGAGAGAGAGAGAGAGAGAGAGAGAGAGAGAGAGAGAGAGAGAGAGAGAGAGATGAGAGAGAGAGAGAGAGAGAGAGAGAGAGAGAGAGAGAGAGAGAGAGAGAGAGAGAGAAGAGAGAGAGAGAGAGAGAGAGAGAGAGGGAGGAGAGAGAGAGAGAGAGAGAGAGAGAGCGAGCTCTGGGGTAGGGACTCTCAGTCTCAGGCAGACAGCCGGGGGTGAGGAGATAGTGGAAGAAGAAAATCCTGCCTAATTACCATTAGCTTTTATATCTCATTGATTATATTATGGTATTCTGTTATGTTGTTTTTTCGTGTATACCTGCACGAAAATGACATGTTTGGCACAGCCTCGTGGGCCTGTATTGTGCTGTAAATTTTCTATGTTCTATGCTTCTAAACTGAATCTCAGAGCTGGATACGGTGACATAGATGTACTTTCATAATACATTTACTTTTATCTTTGAAAGAGACTGTCGGAGAGTGAGAATCTGGGAGGGCGGAGAGCGAACGACTGGAGAGGGAGGAGAGTGAAACGGGGAGAAAGGCCAGTGAGGGAGTGGGAGAGTCCAAGACAGGATATAGACGAGGAGGAGAGGGAGAGAAATCGTAGACGAGAGAGCAGCCGGGATGAGGCCGGTGATATAGAGACGCGGCGAGGAGGCGTGGGGTGACAGAGACTGAGGGGCCTGGAAAGTAAAAGAGGGTAAGGAAGAGACGAGTGTGTACAGAAGAGCAGGTGGTGCAGGGAGAGTGATGGGAACAGGAAGGGAAGGAAAAAAAGGCTGTGAGCTGGTGGAAAGAGGAGGATAGGGTGGGGGAGAGAGGTGGAGAAGAGATGGAGAGCAGAGAAAAGGAACAGCGGAGGGAGAGAGCAGCTGAGGGGGTGAGTAATGGAAGATGGATAGGCGATGATGGTTTTAGTCATGTCTCTCCGCACTTTTACTTTCTCCCCTCTCCTTAATCTGTTCCCTCCCTGTCACCACACTCTGCCCCCCCACCCACCCGCGGAGAATGGTGGTGATCCACGATAACCAGCCCGCACCGCCAGACCTCGCCACCAACTGGTCCAGCAAGCGCGCACCTTCTCCTGCCTTTGACGGGCCCAGTGATGCCGCGTTCCCCACTCCATCGGACAGCCTGAAGGATTCGGGCATGTTATCCCTGCTGTTCTGAGGGATGGCATCTTAGGCCTCTCCGAGGAATTACACGTTGCTGGAACCTGAACTAACGGGCTCGCTTCTTCCTCCACCGGTTTGATGCTGCCTGTTATTGTAATCATATCGTCAGTGCCCCATATCAACTGGGGAATAGTACTTGTACACGCGTTGTCACTTTAACCTCTGAAAGGCATGGTGGGCTGCGTCCCGTGAATGGGAACCAGTGGGTATGTGGGATCGAGCCTACCCTGGCTGCCCGGAGAAGAGCCTTACCCCCAAGAGGGATAGAAGGACAGAGGCTAAACGAGTACTCTCACGTCCCAGAAGGGATGGAGCGGATGTTGTTATCTAACCTACCTGGTACCCCATCTGACGGTTATAGATCAACCCAAGGAAAACCCCCATTTGGATAAAGCAAAGAGAGGCATAACCCAGGCACAACGATTCGGAACGATACTGTTTCCTAATTATGGGGTGGGACGGGCGGCTACCGAAATAACTAAATTAGCGGCACGCTAGATCGGTTGGCTAGCAATACCGCCGACGCTCTGAAGACACTCAGTCCCAGATATGTGGAATTACCACTGAAGTGATTGCCATCAGGCAGACTGTATTGCAGAATCAGATGGGCCTAGATTTCCTGCTAGCCGAGAAAGGGGGCACATAGAGAAAGAGTGTTGTACTTTCTGGACGTACTTCCCTGATCTCTCCGGGAACGTTACCAACTTGAAGCAGCACGTATGGGAAAAGGTAAAGAAGGTAAAGGAAATAGGAAGCCGGATGAGAAACTTTACTAAACGAACAAGTTCTTGGGATGGAATATGGGGATGGTTTTCCGGCTGGAGAGGCTGGATCCTGCATGGGGTAATCATCGAGGCGGTCCTAGGGTGTTGTGTGTGTGGAGCACTGAGGGTGTGCAGCAGTCAATTAATAAAGAGGGCCCTGGAGGGTCTGAATGTATCGATGCCCCGAATAATAAGGGCCACCTCTAGCCAAGGGTACTGGTGGGGAGGAAAGATGTACCCTGCGAGAGAAAGGCCCTTCCCCGAGGCTTACGATCCCCCGTAAGAGGAGGAGGAGGAGATACCCCAGTAAGAAATGTTAATCTAGAAGATAACAAGGAGGGAACTGTGGAAGACAATACCCAAAGCTGACACTGTATTGAGCAAGGAAGTGTTAATGATCTTCAAATGGAAAATCAAAGTCTACTGTGTCTTGTGTACTGCGTGGTGCTGACAATCTGCCTTTCAGTCAGGCTGATTAAAATAACTATGTTTGTATTTGTTGTTCTAAGAATCATCACATGTCTGATATACTCTTTTAGCCTATCTGATTTATTTGTTTTTGAGAAATTAACACTGAAGTAAATGTGTAACCGCTCAGGGACATATCCTGCAACTTTGCTACTCAGCAGAACTGCCATTGAAGTTCCTCCTTCTGATTTATCTGTTTCTCTCTCGTATGTTTGGCATATAAATAAGAGCGTGACCCACTGTCAGACAGATCTCGGAACTCCGCTTTTAGGAGGCTGAGTTCTCCAAGATATCATGCTGCAATAAAGGCGTTCGGAAGCGATCTCCCTCCGTGTCCGAGTGCAAGTTCTCTCTCTGTCTCTCACCTCTCTCTCTCTCTCTCTCTCTCTCTCTGTCTCTCACCTCTCTCTCTCTCTCTCTCTCTGTCTCTCTCTCTCTCTCTCTCTCTCTCTCTCTCTCTCTCTCTCTCTCTCTCTCTCTCTCTCTCTCTCTCTCTCTCTCTCTGTCTCTCTCTCTCTCTCTCTCTCTCTCTCTCTCTCTCTCTCTCTCTCTCTCTCTCTCTCTCTCTCTCTCTCTCTCTCTCTCTCTCTCTCTGTCGTGCACCTCTCTCTGACTGTCACCTCTTTCTGTCTCACACAATCGTACTCTCAATAATCTCCCTCTCTGTCTCTTCCTCTCTCTTTGTCTCCCCTTCCCCTCCCATTTTCTCTCTCAGCCTCTCTCTCTTCCTCCCTTTCTCTTCTCCCTTTTCCTTCCCTCTCTCTGTTACATTCCCCTCTCTCCCCTTTCCATTTCCCCCTCTCTCTCTCGCCTCACCCCTCTCCCCTGTATCCCTTTCCACGTTCTTTCTCTCTCTCCCGTTTCTCAGACTTCCCTCCTCTCCCTTTCCTCTCTTATTTTCCCTCTTATCTTATCTCACGCTCCCCTCTCTATATCGCTCCTCTCACTCACTTTACACTTTCATTCACTTTTCCCTCTTCGTTTCCATCTTCCTTCTCTGCCTCAAATTCCACTTCTGTCACTCTCTCCCTTTTGACTTTCTCCTGCTCTCCATCACTCTCTCGCCTCTGTCTCTCACCTTTCAGTTTCTCCTCCCTCTACGTTTACTGTTTCTCTCTCTCTCACACACAGACAATTATATCTCTCCTTTCTCTCCCACCCACTAGTTCTCCCCGTCTCTATCATCCCTCTCTCTGTCTAATCTACTTCCACTTTTGACTACTCTCTCACGTTCTCTGCCCTTACAACCTCTCCCTTTCGTCCTTCCTCCCTCCCTTTTTGTTCGTCCCCCTCTCCCTCCCACCCCCACTGTTTGACTCTCCTCACTCACCCCTCTCCCCCTCCTCCATCTCTACCTCCCCTCTCATGCCACCCACTCTCTCTCCCCCTCCTCTTTCTCCCTCTCTTCCATCTCTGGCTTTATCCCTCTCTATCCTTCCTCCCTCCCTTCACACTCTGTCACCCCTCTCCATTTTCACCTTTCTCCCCCCACCTCACATCCAATTTCTCTCCCCCTCCCTGTTCCTATCTCCTTTTCCTTTCGACTTTCTGCCTCTCTATCACTCGCCGCGCTCCCTTTCCAGTCTCTTTCTCTCTCTCCCTCCCCCTCTATTTCCATCCCCCCTCTGTCTCTTATCTCTCTCCCCCTCTTTCTGCATCCTTCTCTGTCTCTGCCCAACTCTCTATCCTTCCTCTCTGTCTCTCCTCCCTTTTCAATTCCTCTCCCACTCTCTCTCCGTTCCTCCTCCCACACCCTTTATACACACTCCCTCTCTCCCCGCCTCTCTCGCTGCTTTCCCTATCCAATTGGTCTCCCCTCGCTCTCACTTCCACAGTCCCTTTCAAACGCATCTCTCTCGCTCTTTGTATTTCCCCTCTCTCTCTTTCCCTCCCTTTCTACTTTATCTCTCTGCCCCCTCCCTTCTCTCTGTCTCTTCTCAATTTATCTTTCTCTGTCCTTCCTCACTCTCTCCCTTTCTCTACGACGCACTATCGCCTGCCTGTTTGTGAATGTGATCTGCGCACTGGTTTGTACTTCCGCCGAGATCCTGTACTCGCTGAACGTCCGCATCATCCCCTGCATCGGCTACTGTTACATCAGATGTCGGATGGTAAGTGTTTCGCCCACCCCTCCCTCACACGCTAGCGAGCCAGCCCTCATCCCACCCCACCCCCACCCCCACCCGCGGAGATCTCCACTTGGAGTCCCCCGCTCCCGCGGCACTATCTTGTTCCCCTCTGTTGTAGCGTTCCCTCTCTCCTCTCCTCCCCCTCCTTCCTTCGACAACTTCTCCTGGCAACTCGTTCCGTAGACGGACCACCCGTATCCCACTAAATCTTTCCTATCCGTGTCTCTGTCCGAGTGTCGTTAATGTACCTACCTCGACCACTTCCTCCGGCAGCTCCTTCCACAGACGGACCACCCGTATCCCACTAAATCTTTCCTATCCGTGTCCCTGTCCGAGTGTCGTTAATGTACCTGCCTCGACCAATTCCTCCGGCAGCAACTCCCACAGATGGACCACCCTCTGGGTGAAAAAGTTTCCCTTCGGGTCCCCTATTATCTAATTACGGTATTGGTTTGCACTGCTGTAACTATATGCTATAATTATGTGGTTTTAGCATCTCTGTAATTATGCCTGTTCGCCCCGAGATTTCAGCACCAGTTTACACCCACTCCCCTGCGCTCCACCCGAGCTGTCTTGGAAAGGAAAATCTATAAACGTCCAACTGCATTCACGCAGTCCTTTCACTGAACACAAATATTGACAGCTAAGCGTTCGCTTCAACTTGTGAGGAAAGTGTGGGAGTGAGATGTGGAGAGAGAAAGAAAGAGAGAGAGAGAGAGAATATGTGTATGGGTGTGTTAGAGAGAGAGGAACATGGAAGTGAGGCAGGGCGGAGTCACATCGTAGACAGATCAAGGGAGATTTGAAAGACAGGTAGAGAGAGAGAGAGTTACACGGCAATTTATCAATTTCATGTTCACCTTAGGCCATTGTTTTCCTCCCAGTGTGTTTTGACAACCTGAGTAACTCACCTCACCGACAAAACGAAGTGGATCTTTCCGTCCCTTCATTTAAACTCGAACGCTGCAGGACTCGTAAGTATTATCACCGTTTGTACTGAGGAGGAGAAATGGTTCATGCGTTTACACATTGCCCTTCGACAGAGGGAGCAAGAGCACGTTATACTTATTGATGCCATTCTCCCAGTTTCTTCAATTATAAAGGCAATTAACATTAAATTAGTGCCATTAATTCTTAAAATTCCAAAGTTAGTTCTGATTTGGATAGCAAACACGAGGAAATCTGCAGATGCTGGAAATTCAAACAACAACAGACACAAATTATGTATGTGTTTTTGTCTGACTTGGACGCAATGATTCTGCTCAGTGCGATAAATCGTCCCCTGTCTAACTTAAGGAAGTACGTTGGTGAACGAAGCGAGGCGCTCTGCATCCGTACAGTTGTAGAACAGACCGGCATCAATCGCCCTGTTTCTACTCAGAATCTATTGTTAGACACTCGGTTGCAAAGTGAAAATATCGTACCAAAAAAGGCTGTATTGGCATGTCGATTTGGCTGTCCCCACCCATCAGCAAGTGCATGTTTCATTGCGCTTGTGTGTACACATAGATGTGCGCATAAATATAAATTTGAGTTCACTTTGACGTAATCACCAATTGCGTATAATGCATGATCCCCTCGGTTAGATCCCTCACCAGATACAGGTGAATTAAGCCACTGTCGGTTATTTTCGTGCAGTAGAATCTCAAGACGTCGACCAGCATATGCGGGTGTGAGGGGTGTGTGGTGGAAGGAATTTTCAATGTTTTGCGTTGAAGTACTGAATCAGGACCTCTTAATCTGGTACCTAATCTGGTAATCTCAGCTAAAAATGCTGCGAGAATTGAACTGACAGAAGTATGGGATGTCAACTCCACAAATTCTCGAATCTCCCCAGCCGAAGGAACAGGATTTATTGAAGAACCTGTTACCGGCTCCAGATCTGTGCTGGATACGGTACCAGAAATCAGTACCTCGAAATCCATGTCGTTAATGAAAATCGAATCGGGAAAGTACCGCGTTGAACAGAGAATCAGAATCAGGTTTATTATCACCGGCAAGTGACGGGAAATGTGTTAACTTAGCTGCAGCAATTCAATGCAATACATAATCTAGCAGAGAGAGAAAATAATAATAACAACAACAAATGAAATAAAACATAATAATAAATACATAAGTAAATCAATTATCCATATTGAATAGATTATGAAAAATATGTAAAAACAGAAATACTGCATATTAATAAAGTGAGGTAGTGTACGCTTCAAAGTCCATTCGTGATTCTGATTGCAGAGGGGAAGAAGCAGTTCCTGAACCGCTGAATGTGTGTTTCTATCTCATAACCTGAGATACCCAAGGTCAACCCTAATATCCGGTGCCATCTGTGTCGACGTTGCTCCTTTGCAGATTGGGAGAATTTTTATCGATATTGTCACGACGGTCTATTATCGTCCTTCATTAATGAGCTGTCCTTACTGTGTGAGACTGATGACATGAATTGCCGGACAGCGGGTTGCAATGTGAATATTTAGCCTGCAATTGGTTCGTTCAGTGAGGGCACAAACTGGACAAAAGTATTTATTTTGAATAAACAGGAATGGCGAGCCTATGGGTGGATCAGGTATTTTGCAAGGCAACTTCAGATTGTCTGCTGAACACATTTGGGGGCAGCGCTCAGACAGCATCCAGGGTGTTATATTTTATTGGCACACTACACGCTGCTGCTTGTAGTTGTGAGCGCTGCGAGCAGGGTTCGAACCTGCGCGGGGAATCCCCATTGGATTTCAAGTCCAACGCCTTAACCACTCGGCCATCGCAGCTCCATCAATGTTCAGCACCTACCGTAGCACTGCACCTGAAGTGAGCGTTGCACTTGATTTATTTTCGGTAACGGAAATGGTGAATCGATCATGCTTTGGGCTTCTCTTGCAGCCAGTGGCACAGGGAACATTTCGCTGGTAGAGGAAAGAATAAATTCAATTAAATACCAACAAATTCTGGGAGCAAAGATCACACCGTCTGTTAAAAAGCTGAAGATGAATAGAGGATGACATCTACAACAGGATAATGATCCTAAACACACCTCAAAATCCACAAAGGACTACTTCAAGAGGTACAAGCTGAAGATTTTGCCATGGCCCTCAAAATCCCCCGACTTAAACATCATCAGAAATCTGTGGACAGACCTCAAAAGAGCAGTGCATGCAAGATGGCTCAAGCATCTCACAGAGTGAGAAGCCTTTTGCAAGGAAAAATGGGCGCATATCCTCCAAACAAAAAGTTGAAAGACTCTTAGCTGGCTACAGAAAGCCTTTACAAGGTGTGATACTTGCCAAAGGGGGTGTTACTAAGTACTGACCATGCAGGTGGCCCAAACCTTTGCTTCGCCCCCCTTTTCCTTTTTTTCTTATTTTGAAACTGAAAAAGATGGAAATAAAAAAAAAAAGTAATCTTGCTTAAAATATTAAAGAAATGTGTCATCTTTAACTTTATGCCTTTTGGAAATCGGGTGATCTTTTACTCGCTTAGCTGTTGACAGTAACAGAAATTTTTAGCATCGGTGCCCAAATCTTTGTATCCCACCGTATCCTTCCTTCGAATGTGCATCACCGTACCACACGATGATCTATTTGACAAATCTTCTCCCATTCTCCTCAACTGTCTTTGATCTTAAATGTGTTTTAATCTTTTGAGTTTTTGAACACGTTGAAGTCAGGCTACCTTTCTTATATTTTCTTTTCTTTAGCCTCCCTTCCTTCTATCAGAGTGGAGTGACAATCCAAATTTTCCAACCATCAGCATCCATTCTAGAATGTAATGATACGTGAAGGAGTACTATTACTGCCTCGAGAATCTTCAGTTCCCAATTTTGGAACCCAGGTTTGTAGTCCAACTGGTCCCGTTGACATACAGCTTCAGAGCTTTCAGCTTCACGGGCACCTTCTCCAGAGTCATAATATCCGCTCTCACTGATGCCCACTGACACGTGTTTCTCGGTGGCATTATGCTGGAATCTTACACAGAGCAAAATATTCATTCAGTTTGTCCCTTTTCTTCCCCCCCCCCCCCCATTACTGCTTCTTCCGCGTCATTTTCCAGCTTTCTGATACGGACTCTCGCATCCCTTTTATTCTTCATATGACTGAAAAAATTGTATTTTCTCTATTATTAGCCATTTTATTTGCTCTCATCAAATTTTATTTGCTTTCTTTTCTATTTTGAATGCATCCCAAACCTCTAGCTTCCCACTGCTGCTTGCTATATTATAAGCCCTCACTTTTGCCTTTATGCTGCCTTTACTTTCCGGTATCAGCCTCTGTTGCCTCATCCTCCCTATCGAATATTTATTCTTATTTGTGATGCATCTATCCTGCGCCTTTCCAATTGCCCCTAGAACACCAGCCCTGTTGGATCTGCCGTTAACCCTGCTGGTTCCCCTTTCCAATCGACCTGGCCAGCCCTAGACTTTGGTCGCTGTTGTTTTCTGCGAGTGACAGGGTCGAGGACTGTTATCGTCCCTGACATTTTTCTCTGCGAATGACGTAGTCGGGAGCTGTTATTGCTATTGTGTTTCCATGCGAGTGACGGGGTCGAGGATTGTTATCGTCCCTGACTTTTTTTTCTGCCAGTGATGTTTTGGGAGATTGCTATTGTCGCTAAATTTAGTTTTGCTGCGGGGGAGGGGAAAGTTTGGGGTTTGTGAGATTTGTTTCATTTCCTTTTTCGTGCCAGGGTTGATGTCTGTCCTTGCATCAACACCCATGGCCTGTTTGTATTCAGCTGTTGTCCGGAGCAGACAAACATCAGAGTTGTAATGGACATGCAGGCTTTGAAAATAATATTAACCGTTTGCACCTTTCTATTCTCCTCACTCGTGCCACTGCAGTTCTACTTACTGCATGAAATACTCATACGTCTAATTTTAGATTTTCACTCTCAGACTGAAGGACAAAATCGATCACATGCAATCACTGCCTCTGAAGCATTCCTGTATACTAATGGACCTGGTCAAAGCACAACACAACACACAATCCACAACTGCCTTTTCCTAATGGGCTCAACCACAATGTACTCTAAATAACCATCCAGTAGGCATTCCAAACTACCTGCATGTTGAGATCCTACAATGACCATAATAATATTGCCATTTTCACATGCCTTGTGCATCTCCCGTTGTTTTTTGTACACAAAGTCGACTGCTAGAGGACTCTATATAACTCCCATCCTCTGATCCTATGTTAACTCTCACTAAGGATTTTTTGAAATTTTCTCTACATCACTATAATTACAATAAATAAATTAAATATAAAATTTAAAAAGGGAATTGTTCGGGAGAGTTTATGCGTTCATGTGTTGAGAAATATCTAAGCTGAACAGAAAAAGCGGTTCTTAATAAAAATGTAATTTTCTATTTTCAGACACCTCTACATCCACCACCCCACGCCACACTCCTCCCACTCCCCACCCCCGTGGGTAGAAATATGCAAAGGGCATGTTTGGTCTGGTGATGGTCCTGAATAATGCACCCAGCCTTCTTTTGGCACCGTATTGAGAACATGTCCTCGTTATTGGCAAGGAGTGCCCGTCACTACAGCACTCTGCACTTTCTTTCGATCCTACGCATTGGAGCCCCGCCCCACGCCAGACTGTGACTCAACGACTGACAATGCTGTCCACGTACGCCCACAGAATTGCATTTGATTCTTCGACAACACTCTATATCTCATTAGTGAACAATTACGACGTCTGCACAGTGACCACGTCAGCATGTTGGAATCAGGATGGATCCGCTGAGATGTCGACGCCCAGGAACCTGAAGATATTCACCCAGAAGACCAAAACGGCATAAGGCAAAGGAGCAGAATTCGGCCATTCTGCCCATCGAGGTTGCTCCGCCATTTCATCATGAGCTGATCCAATCTCCCCTTTAGTCCACTCCCCCGCCTTCTCACCATGACCTTTGATGCCCTGACTACTCAGAAACCTATCAGTCTCTGCCTTAAATACACCCAGTGACCCGGCCTCCACTGCCGCCCGTGGCGACAAATTCCATAGATTCACCCTTTTGAACCTCCAGTGAGGATTTGCGTTTGGTCACCTGACGCATTCTCCCTGGAGTACAATTAATTCCCTGAACTTACTAAAATTGATGAGAAGGTTGTTGCTTCGATTCCACCCAACCAGCATATCCATTTGATGCTGAGACGCCTATTGGTGTCAATAGAAACGGGATTGCCTGCAGAGTCAACGTAAACGATATGTTCCTGCAAGTTCCGTGGTCAGTATGGTTAGCAGGGGAATTCACCGCCTCCTTGATGCTACACCCGTCCCAGTCATTGCTCAGCAGTACAGTCAACGCAATGGCTCTTCCTCCGGAGTACCCGGTGTGAGTGACTGAGAGTAATCAGTGCTTGGTCGTTGCTGAAAAGGTTCAGTGTCTACAGAATGGAGCAACGAGCAGCGTCACAAGGAACGACACTCTTCAGAAAGGGTTTGCACATTTCTCTGCCAACGCAGGATGGGCTGAGACTGTCACTTTCACGTGAATGGTTTCAGCTCGGTATGTTGTCAGACATTCCTGATTCGTCTCAGGGTTGACTCGTAATTACTGCTCACATCCGTAGACTCCAAACAGAACACAACCTAGTCGTGATGTGAAGGCTTGCTGGCCTCAGTAACCTGGAGAGCGAAGCTGGCTGGAGTTAGGAGTTGATGCTTTGGCTCTTGGTAGGGTCACTCATGCCAAACAAGTCAAATTGGTGGAGGGCAGACTGAGAGTGTTCCCCCGCTCCCACAAATTCCAAGGGTTTAGCTCAGAGATATCAAGCCGA
The DNA here is from genome assembly GCF_030144855.1 of Hypanus sabinus. NCBI lineage: Eukaryota > Metazoa > Chordata > Chondrichthyes > Myliobatiformes > Dasyatidae > Hypanus > Hypanus sabinus. The sequence continues at coordinate 128,101 of NW_026781112.1, forward strand.
ACTGGTCAAAGAAAACTTCAGTGAAACGAAAATGAAGAGTCCGTATACATATGTATCTGTCGGTATTTCTGAATCGCTACCCGGGACTTGGCAAGGAATTGCGCAAACCGAGAGGAAGCTACTGACACGATGAATGAATCCCTGAACGCTGACAACTGACAGGGGTGGAGGATCCTCATTGGAGGACCCCCGTTTGACTGTAAAAGACATTCAGGAAGATTTAGCAGACACTGGAGTGCTGGTGCACTGTTCTACTGTGCAGCGACATATGCACAGATATGACCTTCATGGAACGCCATCAGAAGAAAACTTTCCCTGCATCCTCACCACAAAATTCATTTTGAAAAGGAACATCTAAACAAGCCCGATGCATTTTGGAAACACGTGCCGTGGACTGCTGAATTTAAAACAGAACTTTTTGGCCACAATGTTTGGAGAAAAAAAAGGTGCGGAAATTCATGACAAGAACATCTCTCCAACTGCTAAGCATGGGGGTGGATCGATTATGTTTTGTGCTTGTGTTGCAGCGGCACGGGGAACATTTCACTGGTGGAGGGAAGAATGAATTCAATTAAATACAAAAAATTCTGGAAGTAAACGTCATACCGTCTGTTAAAAAGCCGAAGATGAAAAGAGCATGGTTTCTACAACAGAGTAATGATCCTTAAACACACCTCAAAATCCAGAATTGACCACCTCAAGAGGCGCAAGCTCTTTTTTGAGGTCTATGGCCTCACAGTCCCCTGACCTAAACATAATCGAAAATCTGTGCATAGACCTCAAAAGAGCAGTGCATGCACGACGGCCCAAGAAACTCACAGAACTAGAAGCCTTTTGCAAAGAAGAATGAGCGAAAATCCCCCAAACAAGAATTGACAGACACTTAGCTGGTTACAGAAAGGTTTTACAAGCAGTGATACTTGCCAAATGGGGTGTTACTCTGACCATGCATGGTGCCCAAACTTCTGCTTCGGGCCCTCTTCCGTTTTTGTTATTTTGAAACTGTAAAAGATAGAAATAGAAGAAGTAATCTTGCTTCAATTATTAAATAGATGTGCCATCTTTGCCTTTATGCCTTTTGGAAGTCAGGTCATCTTTTACTCGCTTAGCCATTCACAGTAGCTGAATTTTTGACCGGAGTGCCCAAACTTCAGCACGCCACTGTATATCGCAAACGATAGAGACCGTTCCTGTATCCTCATGCGGAGCTCCTGTGAGTTATTACTCCAAGCGTCATGGTGATACCAGGAGCTGTCATAATGCGGGCGTTAGTAGTGGACCCAAAAGCAAGACACAGACACTGAAATACCAGGAACAAGACTAGGCAAGAGAAGGAAGCAGGGATGTGAGGAAAGAAATGACGCTGACATGACAAAGGCCCCAGAAGAGACAAGGATTCTGGGCCTGGGCTAGGTCTTGACGATGATAGCGGAACCAAGACATGGGACTAGGAACTAGGAGCCTAGGCTTGGACTCCGGGCCAGAGACTGGACAAGGACCCAGAACCTGAGTTTTGACTCCGTCTCGGACTCCAGAACCAGGCCAGGACAAGACTTGGCTACAGGACGAGGAGAGGCAACAGGACTGGACGTGAGACTCCTGGACCTGACAAGGGAACCCCAGCACAGGACGAGGAAATACCAGCACAAAGCTGGGCAAAATACTCCAGGGCTGGGCGAGGCACATCGGCAAGACGAGAACAGAAAGCCCTGGTCGAGGGAGAACAGCAACGCAGAACACAGAGCCTGGGGCGAGGGAGAGACAGGAACATGGAAAACAGAGCCGGGACCCCTCCTTGGGTACAGTACCGTAAGACCATAAGACAAAGGAACAGTAGTCTGCTATTCGGCCCATTGAGTTTGCTCTGCAATTTCATCGTCAGCTGATCCAATCTCCCCTTTAGCCCCACCACCCTGCCTTCTCACCATAACCTTTGATGCCCTGACTACTCAGATACCTAGCAGTGTATGCCTTAAATACACCAATGACTTGGCCTTCACTGCCGCCCGTGGTAACAAATTCCATAGATTCACCACCCTCTGGTTAAAAATAAAATCGCATCTCTGTTCTGAATGGGCGTGCTGCAATCCTCAAGTCACGTCCTCTCGTACTAGACTCCCCAACCATGGGAAACACTTTGCCACATCCACTCTGTCCGTGTATTTCAACATTCGAAATCTTTCTTTGAGGTCCCCCCTTACTCTTCTAAACTCCAAAGAGTCAAAGAGCGGTCAAACGTTCCTCGTACGTTAACCCTCTCCAATGTCAGACGACCTTTCTTAAATAAGGAGCCCAAAACTGAACACAGTATTCCAAGTCTTACCAGTGCCATATAGAACCTCAACGTCACATCGCTGCTGCTCTACTCTATTCCTCTAGAAATAAATGCCAACATTGCATTCGCCTTCTTCACCACGACTCAACCTGGAGGTTAACCTTAAGGGTATCCTGCAAGAGGACTCCCAAGTCCCGTTGCATCTTAGAACTTTGAATTCTCTCGCTATTTAAATAATAGTCTGCCTGTTTAGTCGGACGTAGGGTCTGGACTCATTACACAGAACAGAGCCGGGACCCCTCCTTGGATACAGGATGTAGGGCCTGGGATCATTACACAAAACGCTGATCACGCCGAGACAGTTCCCAACGCTAGGTAATGGAAAACTGCCGGACCTAACCAGCGAAGGCGTGGACACGAACAGACAGTTCCAAAGGCGAGTCAAGGCTCCAGGCAGAGGTAAGTCGAGGCGAGGCTCCAGGCACAGGTTGCAGGGCAGGGCATCTGACGTAAGTTGCCTGCAGGGCTTCGGAGGGAAGGAACGGAACAGTCCAGCCTCAGGGTAACGGCAAGGACGGCCTGACTTACCCCACAGAGGCGAGGACAGGATACCGACGGGACAAACCCACACAGAGGCAAGGACATGGTACTGACGAAACGAACCCAACAGATACTAACAAGCCGAACCAGCAACCAACCTCGAACCTAGGTTCACTTATATTCCCTGCCCCAAAACGAGAATCAGGTGCCTACCATTAAGCCCAAATGAGACAAGGTAAAGCCGGAAGACCCAGAGTCTGAAGTCCACGGACCGGGCCGTGAGCCGGAACACAGACTTCACAGACCGGGCCATGACAGGAACCGTGTGTGGTAAAACTCCCTTTGTGAGATACGACACCCGGAGTTCTCGGTCTGGGAAAAACGCACGTAGAAAATCGTGGGATATGGAGGCTTGGAACCATCCCTGGCAACATCTCTCTCTCTCTCTCTCTCTCTCTCTCTCTCTCTCTCTCTCTCTCTCTCTCTCTCTCTCTCTCTCTCTCTCTCTCTCCTCTCTCTCTCTCTCTCTCTCTCTCTCTCTCTCTCTCTCTCTCTCTCTCTCTCTCTCTCTCTCTCTCTCTCTCTCTCTCTCTCTCTCTCTCTCTCTCTCTCTCTCTCTCTCTCTCTCTCTCTCTCTCTCTCTCTCTCTCTCTCTCTCTCTCTCTAACTTTGTCCCTCCCACTCCTTCCTTCAGGAAGACCTGCCGAAGGTTTTTCACTCCGACCATACCCACCGTCCTCGCTTTCGGCTTGGGCCCTCTCGGTTCCACAAAGTCGTCAGCGTGTACACGGTACACGACAGTGGGAAGGTGTGCGGGTAGAGAACGCGAGGCGATGTGAATGAAATTGTTTGGAAAAGGGATGGGAAACAGGGGAAAAAGAGGGGAGACAGAGAAGGAGAAGACAGCTGGTAGAAAGAGACAGGTAGAGAGAGGGTAGGGCAGGAGAAAGAGGGAGGGGAGTTATTGTGGTGGGGTGGAAGGGAAGGATGCGGAGAGGGTAATATGAGCAAGTGAAGCAGGTTTGGGTTAGGGATAGTGATGGGAAAACGAAGGGGCTCGAACAAAGTAGACATATATACGTATCACAGGAACAACAGCTGTGCACACTGGGGATAAAGAGGTGGATGGGGGAACACTCTATTTCGGTGGTGTAGATACAGCTCTGCTTTAGTCTGGCCCGCGTCCTGGAAGCGCCCAGTGCCAACATTGAGGATGTAGCGTTTGGGTGGTTCACTACGGCGGTGACGTACTGGGAGCTCCACACTGTGTCTGTTCTATATCCCGGTAGTATTCGCTGGCACACTGAGGGATAAGAAGTGGTATACATTGTAGGGGTTATGCCAAGGAAACTTAACACTGTGTCTGACCTGTGACCCGGGACGCTCAATACTCAACTGGGGGATAAAATAAGTTGGTTGTGACACACGGCCGGGGGTAGAGTGTCGAGCGGGCTCCAGAGTGATCTATGTCCCAGGATTACTCTCTTCATACACAGGGGATAAAATGAGGCATCGGATCGCACCCTGTTGGGGAAATATAGAGGGAGATTTGAAATAACGATGCCAATAACTTGAGAGAGTTGAATCAAAACCAATTCCGTTGGCATGCATCTCAAGAAACGCATGCAATGCCCAATTTCCTTGTAAATATTAAAACCAAGAGTTCCAGTCAGGCCTGAGAAGTTGTGCGGTCAGGCTTAGGAAGTTGTAGGGTTACATTGGGGCTGCGAGCGATGAGTTTGAATGGGAAAGGGTGGTACTTAATTGGGAGTGCGGTAGCTGAGAGTGGACTGGAACGAATGAGCACAGGTTAGGTGTACGAACGGTGGCTGAGATAGGAAGGGCTGGGGTCACGTTATTACCAAATTATCCACATCGTGTTCAGCTTGGAACTGGGGTACAAGGAGCATCCAGCCCCAAGCCCCCTACCCCTGCCACAAGCAATCACGAGATAAATTTTAGTAAATCTTGACCCAAGAATTCGAATGAGATTGCAAACTGCTATAGATCTAAGATACACCTATACACCTCTGCCATTCTCCTTGTCCTCCTCCATCCCTCCCGATTTTCGTGCATCCTCTTTCCCTTGCGTTCCTCGACCTCTCCGTGGCCCATTCCTTCCTTAAATCCTTGACTGCGTCTGCAATTCCTTCACATCTCCACGCCTCTCCCCGTCAGTGCAACATCTTCACTGCTTCCCTGTCTCCGTCTCTGTAGTCTTCCCCACTAAACTCTATCTCGTGAGTGCTTGTGGCCGGGGTCGGGGGGTGTGGGGCTGGATGCTCCTTGGACCCCAGTTCCAAGATGAACGCGATGAGGTTTTTTTTGTAACATCTTTTAACTCTATTACCCAGCTAATATATCTGACTTAAAGTCGTTTCTCTGTGCCTGGGCCGGGAACGGCGTAATTGAACGGTGTGGATGGAACGTCAATCTCTGCGACCACGGGAGTGTGTGGACGGGACGTTGTGGAGGGAACTTCACGGTGTATCCGAACCCAAAAGTCTGTTATGAAACTGTGCGCAGGGAGCTTCACTCTGTTGCTGATCCCGACCGGGTGTGATGGGACGATGAGGACGGGATTTCACTCTGTGCCTGACACGTGATTCTGCGATGGGATCGTGTGGAGGAAGTTCCAGTCCTCGTCTGACCCTGTGAGGTTGTCATGTGACGGTACAGTGGGAACTTCTACCAGTGCTTGACCCTGGTCATGTGCGATGGGAACAGCGCGACGGGAGGCTCACCCTGTCTTTATCGCTGGGAGTTTGTCTTCCTATTCGGGAAGTTAGTGGGCACAGTTCGGATATTCAATGGTCTTTGCTCGTTTTAAGTGGAGTGCGCTGGTGTCGGAGGGCAAAGACAGTGCGTGGGGACATTTTAAGCACGCTGGAGGAGTGGGCACGGGTGCTGTGTTCAAGGACAGCGTGCGAGGGGGCGGGGCATGGACAGCGGTTGTGGGGAGACGCGGATAGAGCAGGCGGGGTAACCGATGAAAGCGCAGGAGGGTTAACGAGGAGATCGCCGGAGGGGCAGTGAGCCGAGCCCGGGAGGAGCAGCGAGGACAGCGCAGGGTGGGCAGGTGTGTGGCCGGAGGACAAGCTCTTGAGTGCCAGTGTTTGTGAGACCGACATACCTGAGTCTGGATGTTAGACGCCACTGAGCCTGTGTAAGGATCTCTGGAGCGCTGTTGCATTGTACACGGTGCGCAGGGCAGCAGGAAACTCAATTCACTGTTTCTCCTCAAATAAATGTCAAGTCCGAGACCAGGACAGAATGTTACAGCAGTTTACTGATTTCATCACGACAAATATAAACCAAACATACTGTGACCTGCAAAAATGCGTAAATATATAAGCTGTTCCCGACTCACTCACTGTCACACACAATTGACAGACCGTCGACAACCAGTGACAGGTTGAATAATTAGTCCCATTTCTCACCGTCACCCTGCCCCTGAGAACCGATGATTATAAAATCTCACATTGGGGCAGTGTCCGAAATCGCTGCCGACTCAGCGTCGCAAACGAGGTCTTTGCCAATTTAACATCATTTCATCGACCACGCCGCCACGGGGCTCAGCGCAGTGAGCAAAGGGATTCTCTCGGCCGGATAATCTCACCCCGGGACACTGGTGTCACAGACTGAGCCCCGCCCTGGGTTCTTCCTGTCTGTGTAATTCCTCAGAATCCCCCTGGATAACCTGCACACGGACATTCGGCGGAAGCAGAAGGTCTGGGCAGGAAACGTAGACACGTGGCTAAGGGATCACCTCTGACGTCAGAGAGCGCTCGGCTGGGCCGGGATCACTTAGCACCGTTGGGAGTTAAACCTAAACGCGGTCATTAAAGGGGAGGACAGCCGTTAAAGGCGAGGCCGTGGAATGTCCACATCCCGCGGGCTGGGTTGTTCACAGAATCACTCCCAGTCGGGGTCTGGGTTCCTGCAGTGATCTCAGTTCTTTCTCCCCGGTCTCGCTGAACCGATTCCCCCCCAGCCTGAAAGAGATGGGAGAATAAAGGTGAAATAAACAGATTACACAACAGTGTCAGTGACAGGGGACTGGGGTTAATGTTTCAACAAGACTCACAGACAAAGAATATAGAATAGTACAGCACATTACAGGCCCTTCGGTCCACAATGTTGTGCCGACCCTCAAACCCGGCCTCCCATATAACACCCCACCTTAAATTCCTCCATATACCTTTCTGATAGTCTCCTAAACTTCACTATTGTATCTGCCTCCACCACTGACTCAGGCAGTGCATTCCACGCACCAACCACTCTCTGAGTGAAAAACTTCCCTCTAATATCCCACTTGCACTTCACGCCCCTTACCGTAAAGCCATGCCCTCTTGTACTGAGCAGTGGTGCCCTGGGGAAGGGGCGCTGGCTCTCCACTGTGTCTATTACTCTTAATATCTTGTACACCTCTATCATGTCCTCTCTCATCCTCCTTCTCTCCAAACAGTAAAACCCTAGCTCCCTGAATCTCTGATCATAATCCATACTCTCAAAACTAGGCAGCAACCTGGTAGATCTCCTCTGTACCCTTTCCAATGCTTCCACATCCTTCCTATACTAGGACGACCAGAACTGGACACAGTACTCCAAGTGTGGCCTAACTAGAGTTTTATAGAGCTGCATCATTACATCGCGTTTCTTAAACTCTGTCCCTCGACTTATGAAAGCTAACACTCCATAAGCTTTCTTAACCACGCCATCTATCTGTGAGGCAACTTTCAGGGATCTCTGGACATGTATCCCCAGATCCCTCTGCTCCTCCACACTACCGAGCATCCTGCAATTTACTTTGTACTCTGCCTTGGAGTTTGTCCTTCCAAAGTGTACCAGCTCACACTTCTCCGGTTGAACTCCATCTCCCACTTCTCAGCCCATTTCTGCATCCAATCAATATCTGTCTGTAATCTTCGACAATCCTCTACACTATCTACAACACCACCAAACTTTGTGTCGTCTGCAAACTTGTCAACCTACCCTTCCACCCTCCCATCCAAGTCGTTAATAAATATCACAATAAGTACAGGTCCCAGAACAGATCCTTGTGGGACACCAATAGTCGCCACCCTACAATCTGAATTTACTCCCTCCACCACGACACATTGCCTTCTGCAGGCAAGCCAATTCTGAATCCACCTTGACAAACTTCCCTGGATCCCATGCCTTCTGACTTTCTGAATAAGCCTATCGTGCGGAGCCTTGTCAAATGCCTTACTAAAATACATGTAGATCACATCCAATGCACTACCTCATCTCTATGCCTGGTCACTTCCTCAAGGATATCTATCAGGCTTGTTAGGCATGATCTGCCCTTCACCAAGCCATGCTGACTTACCCTGATCAGACCATGATTCTTTAAATGCCCATAGATCCTATCTCTGAGAATCTTTTCCAACAGCCTTCCCACCACAGACGTAAGGCCCAATGGTCTATAATTACCTGGACTATCCCTACTACCGTTTTTGAACAAGGGGATAGCATTCGCCTCCCTCCAATCGTCCGGTACCATTCCTGTTGACAACCAGGACATAAAGATCCTCGCCAGAGGTTCAGCAATAATCTCTTCCCTTGCCTCGTGGAGTAGCCTGGGGAATGTTCCGTCAGGCCCTGGGGACCTATCCGTCCTAATGTATTTTGACAACTCCAACACCTCCTCTCCCTTAATATCAACATGCTTCATAACATCAACATCACTCATGTTGCCCTCCCGTCATCATGTTCCCTCTCAGTGTGGAATACCGAAGCGAAATATTCACTGAAGAGCTCTCTCACTTCCACAGCCTCCAGGCACATCTTCCCACTTTTATCCCTAATCGGTCTTACCATCACTTCTGTCATACTTTTGTTCTTCGCATAATTGAAGAATGCCTTGTGGTTTTCCTTTTCCTCATTCGCGGCTTTCTCATGCCCCCTTCTTGCTCTTCTCATCCCCTTCTTAAGCTCCTTTCTTGTTACCCTATATTCCTCAATAGACCCATCTGATCCTTGCTTCCTAAACCTCATGTATGCTGTCTTCTTCCACCTGACTAGATTTTCCACTTCACTTGTCACCCATGGTTCCTTCACCCTACCATTCTTTATCTTCCTCACCGGGACAAATTTATTCCTAACATCCTGCAAGTTATCACCAGAAATATCACCAGATAACCCGCGGATCCGCTGATATGTAATTACATTGAACGTTAACACAAACACTCACCAGATGCATGCCAGATTTGGAAGTGTCAGTATGAGGCGGCAGAGAGCAGGGATAGATTGGTCTGTCAGCGAGTTTGATCCCAGGATCAGCCGTCAGGGATCGGTTTGTACTGACAGCAATGACAAGATCCTCGGCACCAGAATCTGTGAGACCAACCTTGTCCAACCTGGAGATAAGAGAAAGCGAGGGCGAAGAAGATAGAGAAATAGGAGACGGTACAAATCCCCAGTGTTAATCATTAACACAATTACTGATCACATTAATGTTCAGTGTCAGACGCCCAGTGACAGTAAACACAATCTCCCACAATCTGGTACTTACCACAGTTTCTGTATTTTACACTCCGGGTTCCTGAGAGACGCGGACAACAGTTTCACTCCGGAATCTCCCAGTTCATTCCGCCCAAGTCTAAACACAGACAAATTGACCAGCAAAATGATTTAAACCGTGGGTCTGAGCAAATTTCACTCTCTTGCTCGGATAATTCAGGAAACATTAAACCCTTCAGTAAAGCACTGATCGGAGTCCCCATCACTGTCAATGTCCCTCACTGACCAGTTCCACAGTATTCACGCAATGTCAGTATCTTCGTCTGTCGGTGTGACCCTGTAAACTCCACCTAATCTGTCCCATTCCCAGATTGTTCAAAGTGGTACTGACAGGAGAGCATCGTAAGGAGCAGGGCCGGAGAGTGGAACAAAGTCCCACCGTGAGGAAGACTTGAGATGGTCGGAAGAGCAGGATCAGTTAGAAGGAGTTGTGTATAGGAAATTGTCCATGGGAGTTGACGAAAGAAACCCCCACCAGGGGAAAAGTGAGAGGAAAGGATACCCCACAAGAGGAATGTTGCTGGGAAAAGGAGCTTCCACAGGACGAAGGGGCATGGGGAAGAGAGATACCGCAGGAAGTGGATGATGGCAAAGAGAGACTCCTCAGGAAGAAGGAATACGGGACGGAGATACCACAGTAAGACAAATAGAGAAAGGTACGCAAACGTTAATCGAACGGGAGGGATAGTGTGAACTGATGCGCGGAATCGGGAGAGGAGATGCCCACATGGGGTCAGTAAGCGAAGTCACACAGGTGGAGCGATGGTAATACTCAGACACAGGGAAGGGCAGGAGGAGAACAATCTCACGCAGCTATTTGTTTCTCTCTCTGGGACAACCGGGAGAGGAGATGCCCACATGGGGTCAGTGAGCGAAGTCACACAGGTGGAGCGATGGTAATACTCAGAAACAGGGAAGGGCAGGAGGAGAACAATCTCACACAGCTGGTTGTTTCTCTCTCTGGGACAACCGGGAGAGGAGATGCCCACATGGGTTCAGTGAGCGAAGTCACACAGGTGGAGCGATGGTAATACTCAGACACAGGGAAGGGCAGGAGGAGAACAATCTCACACAGCTAGTTGTTTCTATCTCGCTGGGACAATCCGCTAATCCTCGCTGGTCCCTCACAGGGAAAAGGGTGTAAGGCTCTGTGGCAGTCAGTCTCGGTCAGTAACAGTGAGAAGGAACATTGTCAATGGATGTGTCACAAGCCGTGAGAAGCACGGCCATTCATGTGATTTTCTGTCATTAAACCAATGGCCGTTGTTCACTGATCTGATGAAGTCTCGAACAGCCCTTCACAAAGAATCGCAGAACACTCCCGTCCTTGGTGGAGAGGCAGTTTAAAAAGAAGGCAGCCATATCCAGCGGGCAGCGGAGTGAAATGGCTTTGGCTCCACGGGCTTCGCAGGTAACGGGACGAGGTGAGGCAGTTGTTGATTGCAAATGGAGGTAGCATGTGTGTGAGGCCAGTTTTCTGTGGTCGGTGTCAAATGTGGGAGGTCCTGGAGTCCCCCAGCGTTCCGGAAGTCCACATCTGCATCCGGTGCAACGAGAGGCTACTCCTAAGGGACAATACAAGGGAACTGGAGCTGCATCTCGATTATCTTCGTCTGATCATGGAGAGTGAGGAGGTGTTAGAGAGAGGAGTTATAGGCAGGGCACATCGGGGCAACGGGAGACAGACAAATGGGACACAATCAGGAGGGGGAAGGGAAAGATTCAGGTAATAGAGAGTATCCCTCTCTACCTAACTGGGTGCAGCCTACCTGGGTGAAGCGACAGTAGGCGTGCCACTGGCACAGAGTCTGGCCCAGTGGCTCAGAAGGGTAAGGAAAGAAAGAGGAAGGAAGTAGTGATAAGGGACTCTATAGTCAGGGGATCAGACAGGTGATTCTGCGGACGCGGGGAAGGAACTTGGATTGTAGTTTGCCTCCCAGGTGCCAGGGTCCGAGATGTTTCTGATCGCGTCCAAGATATGCTGCAGTGAGCGTGCGAACAGCCAGAGGTCGTGGTACATATTAGTACCAATGACATAATAGGAAAATTGAAGAGGCCCTCAAAGAAGACTAAAGGGAGTTAGGAAGGAAGTTGAAAAGCAGGACCTCAACGATAGTAATCTCGGGATTACTGCCTGTGCCTCGCGACAATGAGAATAGGAATGGAAAGAGCTGGAGGATAAATGCGTGGCTGAGGGATTGGTGCAGTGGCCAGGGATTCAAATTTCTAGGTCATTGGGAACTCTTTTGGGGCGGGTGTGACCTGTACAAAAAGGATGGGTTGCACTTGAATCCCAGGGGGACCAATATCCTGGCGGGCAGGTTTGATAGAGCTGTTGGGGAGGGTTTAAACTAGATTGGCAGGGAGTGGGAATCAGAATGTGAGTGCAGGGATTAAGGTAGAAGGACAAGGGCATGATGCTAAGAGTTCAGAGTTGATGAGGAAAGACAGGTAGGGGAGACAACATAATTGTAGCCACTTAAAGGGGTTGAAATTTGTCTATTTCAATGCTAGGGTACCGGGGTTCAGGTGTTTTAAAAGAAATAGGATGGGTGGTAGAAAAGGGTGGGGGAGTAGCATTGCTGGTCAGGGACAGTATCACGGCTATAGAAAGGGAGGACACTGCAGAAGGAGTATCCACGGAGTCAGTCTGGGTGGAAGTCAGAAATAGTAAGGGATCAATCACTGTGCTGGGAGTAGTCTGTCGGCCCCCAAATAGCCCTAGGGACACCGAGGAGCAGATAAGCAGGCAGATTTTAGAATTATGCCGGAAATGCAGGGTAGTCGTTATGGGTGATTTCAACATCCCTCATATTGACTGGCACCTCCTGAGTGCAAGGGGGACAGATGTGTGTTTAAGAAGGATTCCTTCTTCTCAAGTGTGTTTAAGAAGGATTTCTGGCACAGTATGTGGACCAGCCGATGAGAGGAGAGGCTATACTGGATCTGGTTCTGTGTAATGTACCTGGTCACGTGACAGACTTCTTCGTTGGGGAGCATTTTGGTGAGAGTGACCACAGCTCCCTTAGCTTCGGCATAGCTATGGAAAAGGATAACATTAGACGAAATGGTAAAGTACTTAACTGAGGAAGGTCTAACTTTGAAGGGATGAGGCAGGAACTAGCGAGAGTTAATTGGAAATAGATGTTCAAATGGGAAAGCACAGAAGTAATATGGGAGAAGTTTAGGGACCACTTGAGCTGTGTTCAGGATAGGTTTGTCCCACTGAGACAAGGAAAAAATTGTAGGAAAAGGGAACCGTGGCTGAGGAAACATGTGAGGCAAATCGTCAAGAGGAAAAAGGAAGCATATGTTCGATATAAGAAGCAAGAAGTAGGAGGGGCTTGTGAGAAATATAGGGTAGCCAGGATGGAGCTAAAGAAAGAACTTAGGAGAGATAGAAGGGGGCATGAGAAGGCCTTGGCATGTAGGATTAAGGAGAACCCCAAGGCTTTCTATGCGTATGTGAAGACTAGGAGGATGACGAGCACGAAGGTGGGACCGCTAAAGGAAAAAGAGGGCAACATTTGCCTGGAAGCGGAGGAGGTTGTGGAGATCCTAAATGAATACTTTGTTTCAGTATTCACAAGTGAAAAGGATCTTAATCAGGATGAGGTCGAAGTCGAGCAGGTTTGTGTGCGGACAATATGGAGATTAAGGGAGAAGAACAGTTGGATCTTCATAAGAACATTAAGATTGATCAATTCCCAGGGCCGGATATGATACACCCCAGGCTGTTGTCGGAATTGAGAGAAGAGATCGCAGGAGCATTAGCTATGACCGTTGAATCCTCTTTGGCTGCAGGGGAAGTGCCGGAGGACTGGAGAATAGGAAATGGAGTTCCCTTGTTAAAGAAAGGTAACAGTGAGAAACCTGGGAACTATAGACCGGTGAGTCTTACGTCGGTGGTCTGCAAACAACTGGAAAGGATTCTTGAGGGTAGGATCTCCGAGCATTTGGTGAAGTACAGTCTACTCATGGATAGTCAACATGGCTTTGTGAATGGAAGATCGTGCCTCACGATCCCGATTGAGTTTTTGAAGAGGTAACAAAAGAAATACATGAGGGTAGGGCCGTGGATGTTTTCTACATGGAATTTAGCAGGGCATTTGACAAGGTCGCTCATGAGAGACTCATCCAGGAAGTCATGAGGCATGCGATAAGTGGAACATTGGCTGTTCGTATAAAACATTGGCTTAAAGGAAGAAAGCAGAGGGTAGTTGTGGAAGGGAAGTATTCTGCCTGGAGGTCGGTAACTAGTGGAGTGCCGCAGGGATCTGTCCGGGGACCACTGAGATTTGTGATTTTTTATAAATGATCTGTATGCAGAGGCGGAAGGACGGGTGTGCAAGTTTGCGGATGACACGAAGATTGGAGGAGTTGTGGATGGAGCTGTAGGTTGTCGAAGGTTACAAGAGGATATAGACAGACTGCAGTGTTGGGCAGAAATATGGCAGGTGGAGTTCAATCCGGACAAGTGTGAGGTGATGCATTTTGGAAGGACATGCCAGAAAACTGAGTACAGGATTAATGGTCAGTCACATAAGTGTGTGGATATACAAAGGGACCTTGGGGTTCAAATCCATACATCCCTCAAGGTCGCTGCACAGGTTGATAGGGTAGTTGAGAAGGCCTATGGAATGCTAGGCTTCATTAACAGCGGTACAGAGTTCAAGAGTAGAGAGGTCATGTTGCAACGCTACAAATCTCCGGTGAGACCGCACTTTCTATTGTGTTCAATTCTGGTCACCTCATTATACGGATGTTGTGGCAGCTATGGAGAGGGTGCAGAGGAGATTTACCAGGATGTTGCCTGGTTTGGAGAACAAGTCATATGAAGCAAGGTTAGCAGAGCGGGGACTTTTCTCTTTGGAGCATAGAAGAACGATAGGGGACTTGATAGAGGTCTACAAGATTATGAGAGGCATAGATAGGGTGGATTGTCAGTAGCTGTTACCCAGGGCACCAACAGCAAACACCAGAGGGCATATGTACAAATTTAACGGAGGGAAGTTTAGGGTAGACATCAGGGTAATTTTTTTTTACACAGAGTGCTGTGAGTGTCTGGAATACCTTGCCAGGATTGATGGGGGAGGCTAAAACATTATGGGTATTTAAGAGGCTCTTCTACAGGCATAGGGATGAAGGAAAAGTGGTTATGGAGCAGTGTGGGTTTAGTACTTTATTAAAGGATTATATGGGTCGGCACAACATCGAGGACTGAAGGGCCTGTACTATGATGTAGTGTTCTATGTTTCTGCGGTTCTATTGTTGGGGTATTACTGACCGATCCCCAGGCATTTGTCACAATTCTTCACAGTTAGATTTATCACAGTTAAACCCAAATGTATTTACTTTGAAACAACACAATGGAACTGTTTCACAGTTCAGAGTGAGAGATAGGTCAAGTTACCTCAACTCCTGGCACTTGTGCAGCCCGGGTCCCAGCCGCTGGATCTCTTCACACTGAATGTGGTAGTTCTCCAGGAGGAGACGTTTCATTGTATCACAGAGTCCGATGACATGAGACAAGACCGTGTAGTCAATCGGGGTCAGTGTCATTCTACTGAATGAAAGTACTTCCACTGATCCCAGTGCGGCCTGAGCCAGACCACGATTCTGAGACTCAAACAAGTAGTGCAATGTGTTCAGGAGGCTCCTTTTACCGGCTTCACTCCCCGTGTTTCCACTCTGACGTTTAACTTCCTGCTTTACCCAGTCAATCACCCGGCAGGTTGTTTCATGATGAAATGGACCCAGAAGCTCCTCCAGACTCCAAGCTGTCATTGGGGAGGAGAGACCAGCAACAAAACGGAGGAATACCTCAAATCGTCCATCGGTCGTGTTGTGGGCTTCAGTGAGGAATTTCATGATATCCCTGGGATGCGGATTCAGGAATTGTGCGACTGCAGCTACAAACTCTTGGATGGTGAGGTGTGGAAATGTGTATACCACGCTCTGGGCAGAATCGTCCTTTCCCAAAAGGAACCCGGGCAGCAACTGGGAAGGCTGAAGATTTTTGTTGATCAAATCTCCATCTGTAAACACAATCTTCCTCTGGGTCACTCCTGTGAAGGCCATCTGACCAACTCTGATTAACACATCACGGGGGTTCTCAATCTCACGGCCGTGCTTTTTTAGGATGTTGTATATATAATAAGTATATAACTGGGTAATGGTCTTGGGAATTCGCTGCAGGTCCCTGACTCTTTGTGTGAAGAAGGGGCCCAGTGCCAGAGCAAGGATCCAGCAGTAGGAGGGGTTGTAGCTCATGGTGTACAGGATCTCGTTCTCCTCCACGTGTTTGAAAACAGCTGACGCCACCGTCTGTTCTTCAAAATGTCTTATGAAATATTCCTTCCATTCATCACCAACAAATCCAATGATTTCAGCCCAGACACTGATATCCGCCTTTTCCAATAAATCTAACGCCGCGGGACGGGTGGTCATCAGCACTGAACACCCTGGGAGCATCTTGCCCTGGATTAAACTGTACACAATGTCAGACACCTTGCACTTGAATTCAGGATCTGTGCATGTGGACCGTGGTTCTGTATCTCTCCGACTGTCAGAAAAATCTATTTTGTCATTGAATTCATCCAAACCATCGAATATAAACAGCAATCCCTCTGGGTTCTTCCAGACCTCTCTCAGGAAATTCCGAAAGTAAGGATACTGATCCAGAATCAGTTCCCTCAGGTTTATTCTGCAGTTAATGGAGTTTAAATCCCGGAATTTGAAACTGAAGACAAACTGGAATTGCTGATATATTTTCCCTGTGGCCCAGTCATAAACAATCTTTTGTACCATTGTTGTTTTCCCGATCCCTGAGACTCCGGCCACTGCTGCCGAACTCCCAGATTTGGTTTTACACCGGGAAAAGCTGCTCTGGAACAACTGTTCCGTCCGGATCTTTTTCAGTTCTCCATCGGGATGTTTCTCTCTCCACTCCTCGTGGTCTCTGCTTCTTGCCAGCAGCTCATGTTCCACCAGTCTCCGATCTCGAACAGTAGAAATGATCGTGAGCTCAGCGTATCGATCAACCAGCTGGAAAACCTTCTCCTTCTCCGTCATCAGGATCGTGTTCACTCTCAGTGTTTCGGTTTGTGCCCGCAGAGTCTCCTTGTGTTTCTGTTGAACATCTTCCATGGGAACAGACAGCAGACAAACTGTTAGAAGCCTCAACTCAGAACTCAATAATTTTATTACACAAGACTTGCTCAATGTTATTGCAATAATTGAACTCATCAATGAATGTTCGTACAGTAAATAAATTCGATTGGCAGACCCCTGACTGGACAGAGAGGCCTGTTCCAGTTAAACACCAGATCATCACATTTCCACATTAACTGTGCTGTGAAGGAGAGTATTTCCCTGGAAGTTTACTGATCCACGACTGTCGCGTACTGGACAACCTCTCACTACAGATATCATTGTTCCTGTGGAAGAAATTTTGAAAGCCCATTGTTGATGTGGCGTATGGAGATAGAGAAATGGGTAGAGGTCAAAGGAACAGGTCGGGAAATCACATCTTCCCCTCCCGTCCCCTCCCCTCCCCCCGTCACTGATTCAAAACACCAAGTATCTTTGTTGATCGGTACGTGCATTGTGGGTAGGGGTTGTTGGTAGAGAAAATGTGATTATCTTGTTCAGGAGATTGCGATAGTCAGCATTATGACACAAAACGCAGACAAATCCCCTCCCCACCTTCCATCATTACAGATGCTGCTCAGCTCACTGAGCTCCTCCAGAAAATGGTTTGAGACGGCAGATCTGCAGTCTCGTGTCTCTGAAAGAGTATGTGTTGGAAATACACAACAGACTCAAGACTGAAGATACACAAGTGTAAAGGAGAATGAAATAATTGTTATTCCAGATCTGATGTAGCACAAGAAACTCAGATAAAGAAAACAATGAAAAACAATGAAAAAATGAAGAAGAGAGCAGAGAAATTTCGGTAGCAGGAGTTTCAGGATTTCAGCTGTCACAGGACCTGCATAGAACACAGAAAAGCGCAGGAAGAGGCCGTTCGGCCCACAACATTTGAGCCAGCATGAAGCCACATTGAACTCTGATGTGAGGCATTCTCCCGATTTAGATAACAGTCTTCACTATTGTTCCTTGCACCAAAATACATTATCATACATTTCCCAACAGTGTTACCATCTGTCACATGTGCCCATTCTTCTAACTTGACTATGACCCGAATCCTCCACCTATCTTCGTATCATCCGCAAACCCTGCCACGAAGCCATCAGTTCCATTATCCAAATCATTGACAAGTAATCCTTAAAGTAGCGGTCCCAATACTAACCCATGAGGAAAAACACCAGTCGCTGGCAGCCAAGCAGAAAAAGGTTCCTTTTATTCCCACTCCCTGCCTCCTGCCTGTCATCCATTCCTTCCGGTAACACCATCTGATTTTATCTTGTTCAGCAGCCTCTTGTATAGGAACATTCAACAACTTCTGATAGTACATATAAATAACATCCACTGCATCTCCTTTTTCCACCCTAATGGTATTTTCTTAGAAAACTCAAGCAGATTCGTCAGACAAGATTTCCATTCACATAAACCATTCTGACTTCTAAATATTTTATCATTAGTTTCCATATAACACAAAACCTCATCCTTCATAATAGACTCCAACAATTTCCCAGCCACTGAGGGTAGACTAACTGGCGTATAAACTTCACCTTCCCCTCCCCCCCCCCCCCCAGGTCTGAAATGGCTACCACGAGAGAGCACAGTTTTAAGGTGCTTGGAAGTAGATACAGAGGAGATATCAGGAGTAAGTTTTTTTACACAGAGAATGGCGAGTGCATCGAGTAGGCTGCCGGCAACGGTAGTGGAGGCAGATACTATAGGGTGTTAAGAGACTTCTGGATAGGTAAATGGAGCTTATTAAGTAGAGGGCTAGGTGTAGCACCAGGTAATTTCTAAAGGCAGGACATGTGCGGCACAGATTTGTGGGCCGAAAGGACTTTATTGAGCTGTACGATTTCTATGTTTCGGTCAACAGACATCCAGAAACATAGACTGTACTATTGTCCACAAATGCTGCCTGCTGTGCTGAGTTCCTCTAGCATTGTGTGTGTGTGTGTGTATCGCTCAGATTTCCAGCATCTGCAGATTTCCTCTTCTGTGTGAGCAGAATCAACAGCTGGAATCGTGGAAAATACATTATAGCAGTTTCAGGATGCAACGAGACATTCTTTCAATTGTAACTTGCGTCCAGAACTCAGCACATGATTATGGTGAAAAAATCGATTCCCTTGTTCTGCCTAGCCTCAGTCTAACGTTTGAGATGCCGTTTGAACTGTGCATTTCATCACTCACCTGTCAATTGAGTGGTTACCTGAGATAACACTTGGGAGATGTTCATGTATTCCTGTGGGTCGGTGCCTGTTTAAATCAAAATGCTTTCATGAAAACAGAGTTGATGAACTAAAACTGTTATAATTCAGTACTGTATGACTTTGCGTTCAATGCATGTCTTTAAAATACCGAGCTCTTGTATTTCCTTGAGTATTTTGTCCAACTTCTGTAACTCAGTCCGCATTTTCACAACGGATTCGCACATCGCCCTCCGGGTCTGGGAGCCTTTGCCCATCACCAAACTGAGGAACAGTCCGAAACTCTCTGCCCAGTTTCCCTTCTCTCTCAGTCCAGTGACTTTCTATAAAAGGAAACAGTGAATTTATTCTGTTGCCCACAAAAAGACATGGAAGATATGGCAGAATCCATCTCCTCATTGTCTCAGTAGCTTTCTGAACAGACAAAGTTAATGCCACTTCATCTACATAACTACTTCATCCTCCCTCTCAATAACTGGGCTTTGTCACTCAGAGAGAAGCAAAACTGAAGGAAAGTCCAAGTGAATATTGTGCCGGAATTAGGCTTTACCGACAATCAGTAGGAGAGGTTTTGTGATTTATTTGCTCAATCAGTCAGATTAGCGACAGTGCATCCGTTTACCAAAGCGTGGTATGAAATATCTGTACAAAATTAAATAAATACTGCAATGATGGAAATGCAAAACAAAACGACACAATGTGAAAATATTTAGCAGTTCGTCCGTTATTTAGGGAGAGGAATAAGGTTCATGTTTCAAATATTTCTTCAGTAGAGATGCCGATATTTGCCAAATTTTGAATATGTTAAAGACGTTGCTCACAATTTTATCATTTCATCCTTCAGGGTTTCATCTAATCTAAGCCATCTAATTAAAAGGACATTTTACTGAAGGTGAAAGCAAGCAAACAGACATGACCGTCATGTTGCCGCATCGACCCATTGCTTTAATCAGTAGGACTGAACAATTCAGGAATTTGCATTTGACCTGTTAGATATTTTCTTTTGGCACAACTACTGCTGATATAAAACCCCTCACCAGATTAGCAATGGGGTTAGATTGTTAGTGCAGGCAGAATTTCTGTGAATGATACTTTTTTTCATCCAACGAACAGTGTTCCAAAACACATATCCGATGGAGTTGGAAATGGCAGAATGATGCGGAAACAATGCGGAGTAAATTGCAGAGTGACAACAAGAAGGGAAAGGGAAGGTAGAGCGGGAGTTAAAAAGACGTATTGTGGGATCAAATCTCACATAGATGGGAACATAACTGAATTTTCAGAAGCTGCAGTGCAGATAATTGGAACAGGCCACATTCAGTGGAACAGGCATTCGGTAAGCTGGGGGCGAGGTCGGTCGCAGCGGCTTCTACGGGGTCAATAAAAAGTGCTACGTTATTCCTAATGATCGCAAGATCCTTCTATGCATTAAGAACGTAAGGTAATGCTGGGCAACACCATCATCGAATTTTTCGCTGGTGGAGAACCTCAAGGAACTACTCAACGTGCTGCTTCCTGAGCCCACGGAGGTTCACAGTCTAATAGCGATTGGCAGTCATGGTCGCTTTTCCTGGTATGCCGCAAGTTTTATTCACCAATTCATTGGGCTGAGAGCAGAGAACGATGGCGGGGGAGCTGCGTGACGGTGGTGGTAGTGCGGATTTGACCTTAAGGGAGGAGAGGGAAGTCAAAACCGGTTCTCACCCTTGGAACTGGTGCGACATTGCTTCCAGGATGGAGTCGGCGCTGACTCCCAGTGTTTGGCTCGGCAGAAGGCAAGCTCTGCCGTGGACTGGTCTAAGGGCCTAATGCCTTATGCCACGGGGATGCCTGTTTTATAGTTACCAGCAAAGAGGCGCCTTAGCTGGTGCACTCCAGTTTTCACTTCACAGGGGCAAATCTCCATTGCGGTCGACTGAAAATTTCAATGTACTGCGCACTAAACTGCATGCATGCATAATTGAATGGTTGCATTTCACTGATACTTTCAGTAGGCGTTTGACAATGTACCTCACATGAGTCTACTTAACAAGATATGAGCCATGTTACGAAGAGTCTCATTGAGACCTGTGAAATATTTAAGGAATGGAGCGAGGATGTTTCCCATATTGGGGAAGTGTAAAAGCAGAGGACACAGCCACAGAATAGAAAGACTTCCCTTTAGAAAAGAGATGAAAAGAAACGACTTTATCCAGTGGAAGAGAATTTGTAGACTTCGTTGGCACAGATGGCTGTGGAGACCAAGCCATTGGGGAGATTTATAGCGAAGGTTGGTAGTTTCTTGATTAGTCAGGTTGGCAAAAACTACGGGGAGGATGCAGGGGAATGGGGTGGAGAGGGATAATAAATCAGCATGGATGGACATCAGCGATACAGAGTTACGGGACGAATGGTCTATTTCTGCTCCCAGGTCTCATGGTCTTATGACTGATGTGTAAAGACAACTGAATGTGAAAGAATATCGGAGCAGCTGTCTCTCGGTTGAGATGTTTATCGCTTGCCCGACAATCTATAAAATGCAGTTCACTTCCTGAAGTCAAGAATGGGCTTCTTGATTGAGGAATTATGAATTAAAATATTGAATATTCTACAGCCAAAATACACTTAAGACCTTATGATGGAAGGAAAGACGAGGATTCAAATGAAATAGATGGGCCTTGGACGTTGCGCTGAGAAATAGCTAGTGATGTGCTGGGACCAGAACGGCTGGTCTCCAAGAAAAGGCACCAGTAGGGAAATGGAATGATTTCCCTAAGATGAACTGTGGAGATAATTATGGAATAAATCAGACTAATCTCCTGATGGTCCACTGCATTGGAAAATAATCCCTCAATTTCACTGCTGCCGGGTCTGAGGCGTTGCTAAAGGGATTGAAAGGTTTAAGTTCCATACCAGTAAAACTGAAGTCTTCAGATTATGAATTTATAGATGAACATACATATTTACAAATTGCTCCACTTGCCTGATTAATTGCATACAGCGGCAATGAATCACAACGAGAACAGAGTGACTCACTTGAGTAATGTACTCAGTTTTCTAATCCCACTGCTGGCTGGGTAGAACATAAAAGGAAGGATTCCTCGTGCTGTAAATTTGAGCGAGGGGCGATGTGTTGGAATGGAGAGGGGTGGGAACCAAAGTGACAGGCCAGATAGTGGGAAGATCATGTCGTTAAAAATCCAGACAAAGTTAGGCATCAGAAGGTTGAGCATTAGGTGAACTTTGTCCTGAAGAGCGTACATCTCAATTCAACAAGGATAGAAGGAAAGGACGATGAGCTCAGGGAATCGATGTATTACGATACTTTAGCTTTTTTATTCCATTTATTGACTGGGTCTCCCAAATGCTAAAAGGATTAAATGGGATAGAGTTTGTCAGATGTGTTCAGGAAAGTTTAATTTTATTAATCAGTTCACATATATCCCAATGAGAGAGTGTGCGTTACTTGATGTTCTATTGTGAAAGAGACAGGACAGACGCCACAAATTTGTGTAGGGAACACTTTGCATCTAGTGACCACTCTGCCAATATTTTCACAGTAAACATGCAAAATGATAGGCCTGGTCCGTGGGTTGCGATACTAAATTATTCTAAACTAGATGATGTCTAATCTTGATGGTCTCAGAAATGATCTCGCAAGTGTCGATTAGGACAGGCTGGTTTCCGGCAAATGTGTATATTTTGATAGCACAAAGCTATCATTATATCCCTACTAGCATATAATGTGAATATAACAAGTTTCGGAATCTTGGTTTTCAAGATTGGTTTTCAATCTTGGTTTTCAAGCGATATTGAGGCCCTGGTTGATAACAAATGGAGATGCATTGCAGGTGTAGGCTGGTTGGAATACAATGAGGTGGTTATGGAGTATTGAAATGCAAAAAATACTAAAGGAAAAAAGAAGTTGGGGGAGGGGCTTAAAGGACTCATGAGCTTGCCTTAGCATACACGATGATGGAGAATCCAAAGGGGTTCTACAGATATCTCAAGAGCAAAAGAATAGCACTGGACAAAATTGAGCAAATACAAATTTCACATTCTACAAGATCAGATTGGTAATTCGTGCACGGAGCCAAAGGAGGAGGGAAAGATTTTAAATGCATTTCTGCATCTGAATTTACTCAGGAGTAGGACACGGAGTCTATCCACGAAAGATAAAATATCATGAATTCCATACAGATCAGGAGGAGGTGTTTGCTCTTTGCCGGGAAATTGGTGTGGATTATTCCCCAAGCCCTGACAAGGTGGTCGCTCAGTCCCTGCTGGAGGCAAGTGCAGTAATTGCTTGATACCTGCCTGAGATAAGACAGAGATGAGATAAGACTGAGGTGAGATTTAAATCATCCTTAGTGATAGGTTAGTTGTCAGATAGTTGAAAGATATCCAGTGTTGTTCGTCTATTCAAGAAAGGCTCGAGAATTAAAACAGAAAATTATAGGCCAAAGAGCCTGACAGAAGTAGTGGGAAAGTTATTGGAAGTTATATATAAGTATTTGGAATATAAGTATATATTTATAAGTCTATATGTATTGGAACACGATATATAAGTATTTGGCCGCAGGTGGAGTAACTAAGGATAGTCAGCATGGCTTCATGCGTGGTAGGTTGTGTCTAATGAAGGTTAGCTTTTGGTGGAAGGTGCCAGGAAAGTTGACGAAGTCATGGAGATTCTCTATACGGACTTTAGCAAGGCACTTGGTAAGGTCCCGCATGGGAGGTTGATCAAAAATGATCAGTTGTTGAGCATTCCATGTGAGGTTGTAAATTGGATTAGACACTAGCTTTGTGGGCGAAGCCAGAGAGTGGAAACACATGTTTGCCTCTCTGAATGGAGACATATATCTAGTGGAGTGTTGCAGGGGTTGGTGCTGGACTCGTAGATGATAGTCATTTATATCAACTGTCTAGATGATCACATGGTTAACTGCAACTGCAAAGTTACGGGTGACGCAACGACTTTGGAGTGCAGTGGACTGCGAGGAAAACCATCAGAGCATTCTGTGAGATCTGGACCAGCTGGCTAAAGGACAAATGGAAATTTAATGCTGTTAAATGCGAGGTGTCACTTCAGTAGTGGGTAGGTCTTACACAGTGAACGGTAAGGCACAGGGCACAGAGGAGTGTGTTACAAGAAAAGTATCTGAGAACAGGTCTATAATTAGTTGAAAGTGGCATCGTAGTTATATAGGGTCATTAAGAAAGCTTTTGGCACATTGGTCTTCATAAATCAAAGTATTGATTACAGGAGATAGGATGTTTAAGTTGAATACGACCTTGGGGATGCCTTACTTGGAAGACTGTGTGCCGTTGTGGTAACTTACCTACAGAGAAAATAAAAACAAGAATGAAAGATCCCTAGCTATATGTAAGTAGCCCCACTGTCTTATAGGCAGCCTCAGAGTGACGGAGGCTATGGGAATAAACACAGACAGAATAATCGGACTGGGGCCCCAAAAGCGTCTGGACGTGTCTGGACGTCCTTCCAGCGTGTCACTGTAGCCAAGCTGGTTCCAAACGAATTGCATCCCTTTCCGTTGTCCACAGTGAAGAGGCCAAGAGTGGGACCTTGACGACAGGAACTCTACACCTTCCGCCCTGGCTTGTACCCTGGAGAGGTCACTCCAGTGCCGTTGTTCACAACGACACTAATGTATAGGCCCATACTGCACACACCATTGTCCTTCGAGACAGACGGATGACAACATAAGGCACAGATAAATTAAATGCATGCAAGCTTTTTGCATTGAGGTTCAGTGGCACAACAACTAAATATCTTAGTTTAAGGGAAAACAAGGTAAGAAGTTTAAGGAGAACAGGAGCGGAAATCTATTCACTCAGTGGAGCGTGTGAGTTTGAAATAAGTTGCCAGCACAAGTGGTGCAAACAAGTTCAATTTCAAAATTTATAGTAGGTACGGATGGGGGTAGGGATGGCTATCGTTAGTGCTGTACTCGTACACAGATTGTAGACATAGGGACCACTGTCGATAGTTCTGTACAGGTACAAGGATGGTAGAGTTAGGTAATACTGTAGGGGGAGCTGTAAGGCACACGGATTGGTGTAGGGAAGACTCTCGTGCTGTACAGTTACAAGAATGGCAGGTGTAGGGAAGCCTGTCGATTGTGTTGTGTAGGTACAAGTATGGAAGTTATAGGAAAGGCAGTCGATAGCACGTACAGGTACGTAGAAGGTAGGTGTAGGGAAGGCTGTCGATGGCGCTGTACGGGTACTCGGACGGGTACAGGGGAGGTTGTTAATGATGCTGTAATGGAACACGGATCATAGGTAGGGAAGGCTGTCGATGGTGCTGTACAGTTACACGGCTGGTTGGTGTATGGAAAACTGCTGACGGTGCAGTAGAGGTACACGTATGCGTGTAAAGAAGGTTGTGGATGGTGCTGTACAGCATCAAGTATGGTATGTGCAGGGAAGGTTGTCGATGTTACTGTACAGGTACACGGATGATGTAAGGATAGCTGTCGATGGTGCTGTACAGCTAGACGGATGGGGGTGGGAAGGCTGCCTATGCTGCGGTACAGTTACACGGAGTGTAGGTATAGGGAAGAATGTTCATGCTGCTGTACATGTAGACGGTCGTGTGTAGACATGGCTGTCATAGATGTTCTACAAGTACACGGATGGTAGGTGTACCAAAGGCAGTCGGTTGTGCTGTAGTTACACGGATTTGTGTAGGGACACTGGTGAAGGTGCTGTACAGGTACTCCGATGTGTGACGATGTTACTGTATAGGTACACTGATTGGTGTAGGAAAGGCTGAAGGTTGTGTTGTACAGAAGGGAAGGCCGTCCATGATGTACAGGTTCACGGATGGTGAGTGCAGGGAAGACTGTCGATGTTGCTGTTCAGTGAAACGGATGGTTGATATAGGAATGACTTCTGCGGTTGCTCCACAAGTGCAAGAATAGTAGGTGCAGGGATGGTTGTCGATGGTGCAGTACAGGTACACGGATAGGTGTAGGGGAGGCTATCTATGTTGCTATACCGGTACACGGATGGTACATGCAAGGAAGTTGTCGATAATGCGGTACAGATACAGGATGGGTGCAGGGAAAGCTGTCGATGCTGCAGTACAGGTATACGGTTGTATTTAGGGAAGGCTTTTGAGGGTGTGATATAGGTACACAGATGGTTGTAGGGAAATCTGTCGATTGGTAGAGTTGGGGAAGGCTGTGATATGGTGCTGTACAGTTTCATGGATGGTAGGCATAGGGACACTCTCAATGGTGCTGTACTTGTACACGAATGGCAGGTGTAGGAAAGGGTGTCCATGATGTTGTACAGGTACACGGATAGGTGTAGGGAAGGCTGTCTATGTTGCTATACAGGTACACGGATGGTACAATGCAAGGAAGTTGTCGATGATGCGGTAGAGATACAGGATGGGTGCAGGGAAAACTGTGAATGCTGCAGTACATGTACACGGTTGTATGTAGGGAAGGTTGTTGAGGGTGTTGTACAGGTACACGGATGGTTGTAGGAAAATCTGTCGATTGGTAGAGGTGGGGAAGGCGGATATGGTGCTGTACAGTTTCACGGATGGTAGGCATAGGGACACATTCAATGGTGCTGTACTTGTATACGAATGGCAGGTGTAGGAAAGGGTGTCCATGATGTTGTACAGGTACACGGATAGTAGTGGTAGGGAAGATTGTTGAGGTGCTCTACTTCTCTATGTCCCCAGGAAATGTCACCCAATGAGTCATTAGCGAACTCAGATGGAGGCAACAGCTGGTATCGCGGCGAGAGTTCCGTCCCTCAGTGGCTGCATTGAAGCCAGCGAGTCACTGGAACTTTACCGATTGCCCTGATAAGATGCGAAGATAGTTTTAAATAGACTGTCTGTTGAACAGTCCGGATATGCAGACACTGTTGTTATGCCACATTGGTAAATGCACCAGGTTTGAGAAGTCGATCTACTGCTCCCCAGCTGAATGGGCGTCGTGGCTGAGGTCTGGTCTGCTCTAGACAATTCGGAGATCAAATATTGCCATATAGAACTCCAGGAATGTGCAGAGGAATAATTGTGATCACTATTCCCCCTGATATAAGCTGTTCTGCGATAATTATGTAAATACACTCACCTCATGTTGTTCTGCATGGAAATGTCCCTCCTTTGACGACATACATCTGAGTGTTTTCACCCCTTCTTCTATCCCTTGTTCCAGCCTGTTCCTGTAGCACTTCGTCAGTTCGTACAGTCCATATTCGTCCCACTGTGCCAGGATGGCAGAGATTGTAGACTCTGCGACTGCGAATATGAAAAGAAGAAAGCAGATACTAAACCAAATTACCACGTCTCCAACGCTCTCACCACACGCTGCAAACCATTTTGTATCGAAACTCCCGCATACAGCTACAAACGCGGATTATCTCCGAATCTCCAACACTGACCTTAAAATCTAGCCAACAATAATACGGGAATTACGTTACTAAAAGGACCATATTTGCCAGAAACTATACCGTCCCACTCCACTTACGCACCCAGTTCAATTTTGAATGAGCAGTACATGCTGGGATTGTCAATTATACTGTCTTCACAAAGATACTCTGTGTATCTAGGAGGCTACATGTCCCTTTAATCACATCCCAGAAGTACCCTCTTCGTCCGTCTTGCTCCATATGCCCTACTACCCATCCTGGAAACCCGAAGAACATGTACAACATTTCCTGTAGTGGGGAAACGTTTACCCCACTACAAGACATGCATCACACCCACACATTTCCCCCCTAACCAACTGACCAACCTCAAACAAGGAACCACACATTCTGCGACCACATCACCCTCGTATATCACTCACCCGCTCCTTGTTGGGGACTTGACAATTCCGTGTTCAATGAGCATCCGAGCTGACAGGCAGTGACCCCACTTGTGCCGATTCCAGGGTCCTGATCAGTGTCTCCTACATCACTCTCCCTTGGCTGAATCTGATCTCTGTCCTCCGCGGCGGGACTGCATTCAACTGGGACATTGCTCTCAATCCGACCCTGCGTTGATGTGTTGCTTCCCGTGTCCCGATCATCTTCTGTCGATAAGTTGCCTGGTAAAAATCTCTTGAATACTTTCCGTACCTGATTTTTCCGACCTGAAATAAATGATGAATTGCACGTTATACTATCCGTGATTTAGAGTTGAGCAGAACGTTTCCTGTCAAATTATTATTATTATTATTATTATTATTATTATTATTATTATTATTATTATTATTATTATTATTATTATTATTATTATTATTATTATTATTATTATTATTATTGTTATTATTATTATTATTATTATCATTATTATTATTATTATTATTTTTTTTAATAGAACAAGTGCATCGAAGTAACAACAATTACAATCTTACAATGCCTCAAAAAAGAATAAACTATCTTAAGTATTAAAATGTTTGTGAATAAAAAATCCCTACTAAGCAGTGAAAGTGAGGAATAAAAAAAGAAACCCATTGGAGGTACAACCCCGGAGCCCTGTGTCATTCCAAAAGCTTCTAAAAATAAACATCAAACCGCCGAGTTTAACAGAACTGATTGAGACATGATGAATGCAATGGAGCCGAGACGCTGGCTGACGCTGGAGTGGGACTCTGCTGGCTAATGTGAACCTTACTTCCTGCCAGATGACCATCCCGATAAGCCGGTGACTGGACACATCCACTCCCAGACAAAGAACAGGATAGACAATGACTACGCAATAGAAACATAGAAATCCTACAGCACAGTACCGGCCCACGACGCTGTGCCGAACATGTTCTTATCTTAGAATTTACCTAGGGTTACCTATAGCCCTCTATATTTCGAATCTCCGGGTACCTATCCAGAAGTCTGTTAAACGACCCTATCGTATTCGCCACCGCCTCCACCACCACCGCCGGCACCCCATCCCATGCACCCACCTCTCTCCGCGTAAAAAAAAACTTCCCCCCCGACATCTTCTCTGTATCTGCTGCCAAACAGCTTAAAACTGTGGCCCTCCTATTGGCGATTTCAGCCCTGGGAAAAAAGCCTCTGGCTATCTACATAATCAAAGCCTCTCATCATCTCATACACCTCTATCAGGTCACCTCTCATCCTGCGTAGCTCCAAGGAGAAAAAACCGAATTCACTTGACATATTCTCAAAAGGCATGCTCCCCAACCCAGGCAACAAACTTGTAAATCTCCTCGGCAGCCTTTCTGTGGTTTCTACATCATTTCTGTAGTGATGTGACCAGAACCGTGCACAGTACTCCAAGTGGGGTCTGATTCGGGTCATATATAGCTGCAATGCTACCTTTCGGCTACTGAACTCTATCCCATGATTGATGAAGGCCAGTGCACCATAAGCCTTCTTAACCATAGAGTCAATTTGCGCAGCAGCTTTGAGTGTCTTTTGGACTCCGATCCCAAGATCACTATGATCCTCCACACTGCAAAGAGTCTTACCGTTAATACTATATTCTGCCATCCTGAACTACCAAAGTGAACCACCTCACACTTATCTGAGTTGAACTCCATCCGCCATTTTTAGCCCAGTTCTGCATCCTATCAATGTCCCATTGTAAGCTGCGACAGCCCTCCACACTACCCACAACCCCACCCCCAACCGTTGTGTCATCAGTAAATTTACTAACCCAACCCTCCCCTTCCTCATCCAGGTCATTTATAAAAATACACAAAGCAAAGTCTACTTGGATACCATGCCTCCTTACTTTCTCAATAAGCCTTGTCTGGGGTGCCTTATCACATGTCCTTCTGAAATCCATCTACGCAACATCTACAGCTCTACCTTCATCAATTTGTTTAGTCACATCGTCAAATATCCAATCAGGTTCGTAAGGCACGACCTGCTTTTGAAAAAGCGATGCTGACTGCTCCTTATCATATTATACTTCTCCAAATGTTCACAAATCCTGTCTCTGAGGATCTTCTCATCAACTTCCCAAACACTGAAGTAATACTCACTGGTCTATAATTTCCAGAGCTATCTCTCCCTCCTTTCTTGAATAAGGGAACAACATCCGCAACCGTCCAATACACAGGATCCGTTGCAAGTCATCACTACAATCGCCAAGATCATTTTCCGTAGTGAATACTGAAGCAAAGTAGTCACTAAGTACTTCTGCCATCTGCTCCGGTTCCATACACAATTTTCCACTGTCACAGTTGATTGGTCCTACTCTCTCAGGTCTTCACATACTAGTAGAATGCTTTGGGGTATTCTTTAATCTTGCCCGCCAAGGCCTTCTCATGGCCTCTTCTGGCTCTACTAATTTCATTCTTAAGCTCCTTCCTGATAGCCTTAATATCTTCTGGATCTCAACCATTACCTAGCTCTCTGAACCTTCTGTAAGCTTTACTTTTCTTTCCTATTATTACTTAGTTTTTCGAACCATTCGCAAGCTCTTCTTTCCTTCTTGTTTAGATTTACAACAGCCTTTGTGCACACCGGATCCTGCACCCAAGCATCCTTTCTCCGTCTCATTGGAACGTACCTATGCAAAACCCCACGCAAATATCCCCTGAAGATTGATACATTTCTGCCGTACATTTCACTAAGAACATCTGTTCCCAATTGATGCTTCCAATTTCCTGCCTGATAGTTCCATATTTTCCATAACTCCAATTAAACGCGTTCCTAACTTATCTGTTCCTATCCCTGTCCAATGCTGTGGTAAAGGAGATAGAACTGTAATCTCTATCGCCAAAATGCTCTCCCACTAAGAGACGTGACACCTGACCAGGTTCATTTCCCAATACCGGATCACATACAGCCTCTCCTCTTACAGGCTTATCTAAATCGTGTGTCAAGAAACCTGCCTGAACACACCTGACAAACTCCATCCCGTCAAAACCCTTCACTCCAGGGAGATGCCAATGAATATTTGGGAAATGAAAATCTAACACTTCAAAACCCTGTTATTATTACTCCCTTCCAGAATCTTCCCTCCTATCTGGTCCTCGATGTCCTTGTAACAATTGTGTGGTGTATAATAAACACCTGGTCGAGTTACTGAACGCTTCCTGTTCGTAACTTCCACCCACCGAGACCCGGTAGACAATACCTCCATGATGCCCACCTTTTCTGCAGCCGTGACACTATCTCTGATCAACAGTGACACGCCCCCACCTCTTTTGACTCCCTCCATCTCCTTTCTGAAACATCTAAAGCCTGGCACGGAGTAACCATTCTTGCCCCTGACCCATCCATGTCTCGGTCATGGCCACAAAATCACAATTCCAAGTACTGATCCACGCTCTAAGCTCATCCGCTTTCTTCATAATACTCATTGCATTAAAATGGACAGATCACAATCCATCGGTCTGAGCGCGTCCCTTCTCTATCACCAGCTTGCCCTCCTCTTCGCACTGTCTACAATCTTTCACTATTTGTGAGCCAACCGCCTTTTCCTCCGCCTCTTCAGTTCCTTCACTTCGATTCCCACCCCCAGCCATTCTCGTTTAAACTCCCCAATACCTTGGCGAATATCTCCAACAGATTGTTAGTCCCTCTGGGAATCATGCAACCAGTTCTTTTTTTACAGACCATGCCTGCACCAAAAGAGGTCCAAATGATCCAGAAATCTGAATCCCTGCTACAAGCCCTCATCCACGGATTTATCTTCCACATCATTGAATTCCTATATTCACTGTCCTGTGGCACAGGCAGTAATCCCGAGTTCACTACCTTTGTGGTCTTGCTTCTCAACTTCCTTCCTAACTCCCCGTAACACACATAATATTCTGGTGGAACGCAGCAGGCCAGGCAGCATCTATAGGGAAAAGAACAGTCGAGGTTTCGGGCCGAGACCCATCATCAGGACTAACTGTAAGAAAAGATAGTAAGAGATTTCAAAGTGGGAGGGGGAGGAGCATATCCGAAATGATAGGGGAAGACAGGAGGGATTAAGCTAAGATCTGGAAAATTGATTGGAGAAAGGGGTACACAGCTGGAGAAGGGAAAGGATCTTGGGACGGGAGGTCGAGGGAGAAAGACAGGGGGAGGGGAACACCAGAGGGGGATGTGAGTCTAAACTCTTCTCGCTGTTAAAGTCTTCTCGTTGTTCTCACTGGCACACGCTCTTGCACAGTCGGGCCTCGATTGTACGCCGTAGTTGAACAAACGGATGACCAGAGAATGCTAATTTAACAGTGTCTGCTGAAACCGGGAAATATCACTGTGACTGTCTCCCACAAGCAAATACCAGAAGATGGCCAGTCACTCACAGACCAGCCATTGGATTACATACTGTTCAATACCGCAGATCACACGTTTCGGTCACGTGGGTTGAACATTGACTATTACCTTGAGACACACGGTGTCACATCCCCAGGGGCACAGACTGGCCTTTCCCTTGTGACGTACATTGCACATTTCCCTGGATCACAAACTGACCATTCAACTGAGAAGCGCTCTCTCCAGTGAACTGGGTGACAGACTGACCATTAGCTCAAGGTCCATGTTGGCCGGTTCCCTAGGTCCCATGCCATCCCCTGGATGATGATCGTCACGTAACAACTGTATAATTCATTGGCAACGTCTTGCTTAGGGAGTTGTGTTTGCAGTTCCTGTTGCTAAACTATAGGAAGGATGTCATTACGCTGGGAAGGGTGTAATGGAGAATGACCAGTATGGCACTGGATGAGTGTGTTGGGTTTTGTATTATATGGATTAGCAGGGACAGTTTACCCTGCAACACAAAAGCTTCAGGGATGACTTTATACATGTACATTATATAATCAGGGACGTATATAGGTTAGATTG
This sequence comes from Hypanus sabinus, assembly GCF_030144855.1. Lineage (NCBI taxonomy): Eukaryota > Metazoa > Chordata > Chondrichthyes > Myliobatiformes > Dasyatidae > Hypanus > Hypanus sabinus. The sequence goes on from NW_026781112.1 coordinate 160,579, forward strand.
CCGCAGTCTTTTTCACAGGGTACGGGAGACAAGACTAGAGTGCATATATTTAAATGGGTCAAAAGGTGCATTTGTTCATGTGAAGGGTAAAGGGAAGAAGTTACATGGAGTGACAGGAGGCAGAAGAACACAAATAAAATTAAAAGTTGAGAAGACGTGGGCTGGATAATATCGAGAATTAGTCTTGGAGGGAAATTTTTGCAAAAACTGTAGTAAATTGGGGTAAGATCAGAGCCACTTAGATAAGCACGATGTTGTTGGGCCGAGGGGCTCGTTTCCAGGCTGTAAGCTCTGTTTTATTCCACATGGAATCACAGAGACAAGCACAATCACAATGCCTGCAGGAGACAGAGACAGTTGGACACTGACTATATCGGTTTCCCCATCAAAGCTGCTGGGAATTTAAAGTCAGGTAGCAGATCATCTCAACACGGAGATCCTGGGAGAAATACAGTATCCTCAGTGGACATAATTATGCCACAGCACCCTCAGAAATCTGCTTCATCTTCCTCACAGAGATACCCCCATCTTGTCAGCAAATTACAAATCATCAAACAGGAGGAAATCTGCAGATGCTGGAAATTCAAACAACAGCACGTACAAAACTCTGCTGGAACACAGCAGGGCAGGCAGCATCTATAGGGAGAAGCGCTGTCGACGTTTCGGGCCGAGACCCTTCGTCAGGACTGACCGAAAGGAAAGATAGTAAGAGATTTGAAAGTAGTGGGGGGAGGGGGAAATGCGAAATGATAGGAGAAGAACGGACCGGGTGGGATAAAGCTAAGAACTGGAAAGGTGATTGGCGAAAGTGATACAGAGCTGGAGAAGGGAAAGGATCATGGGACGGGAGGCCTCAGGAGAAAGAAAGGAGGAGGGGAGCACCAGAGGGAGATGGAGAACAGGCAAACAACTAAATATGTCAGGGATGGGGTAAGAAGGGGAGGAGGGGCATTAATGGAAGTTAGAGAAGTCAATGTTCATGCCATCAGGTTGGAGGCTACCCAGCCGGTATGTAAGGTGTTGTTCCTCCAACCTGAGTTTGGATTCATTTTGACAGTAGAGGAGGCCATGGATAGACATATCGGAATGGGAATGGGGTGTGGAAATAAAATGTGTTGCCACTGGGAGATCCTGCTTCTTGTGGCGGACCGAGCGTAGGTGTTCAGCGAAACGGTCTCCCAGTCTGCGTCGGGTCTCACCAAATTACAAATCATACTGATTTTTACATCTTCTAGTGTTTTCACCGTAATATGGATTTGTAAAATTTACGGAGATTGACACTCACTGTTTTTCCTTCTGTTTAAAGGGTCACCGTGCATTATCAGTGAGGCGATTGACCTGCAGTGCATTCCCCACGAGCATTGTCAATGTTCATAATAAATTAATTGCCAATGTACGGTCAGTATACATATATTCACAGTAGAAGGAAGACATTAAATGTAATTAATGAAAGATTAGAGATAAAAGACTGACAAGCAAACAATCTGCAATCAAAAGCTTTGTCAATGCAGTAAACAGGCACACAGGTAGATAAATACATAACGGATATGAGAATAAGAGTCGGTGATCCATCTTAGGTTGTGTTCAGTGTGGAGGTGGGTAAGGTTATCCACACTGATTCAGAATCCTGATAGACAAAGGGCAACGACTGTTCCGGATCCTGTCAGTTTGAGACTAAAGGCTAATGTACCACCTGCCCGATAGCAGAAGTGAGGAGAGTGCATGGTCTGGATGGTGGGGCTACTTGTTGATAGATGCTGCTTCCCTTTGACAGCGCTCCTTGGTGAGCAGGGCAAAACTGTGAGGAAGGCTTTTCTTGTGATGGCCTGAGCTATATCCACCACTTCTGGCAGGCGTTTCCGTTCCAGAGCATTGATGTTTTCACAGTTCAGGATCCTTCCTGTCAGGATCCTCCGCACTGTGCTTCTTTAGAGGTTTTTCTAAACTTCTCACGTCACCACGGGCACACAATTTACCTTCACTTATTCGTACGCTTATTTCAACTACCAAGCTGGAATACACCACCAATACCTTTCATCTCCAATGATGGGAGGATCAAATGGGAAATTATTTTTTTCTGCTTCTTCCCCAAGATAAGGACACATAGATTGTGGTTTAATATTGTTCAGCAAAGGCATGTCAGGTAGTTTACTCGACAACATGGAGAACGGTTCATCTTGTCTGGATTCCCCCTTATAGCTCAAAAGCTTCACTCCTGGTAATATTCTCCGGATGATTTTCTGTGTCCTTTCCATCTTAATGACATCCTTCCTATGCCCTACATACGTATATAAACGATTCCAGGGAATCCTGAATCTTTGTTTCCCCGTTTTGTTCAACACTTTTCAGAGCCCCACTGTTGACCATGCAACTCCTGCCCCGGTTTGACTTTACCAAATGAACCCATTCCTTGGTGCACTTTCTACATTCGCCTCAGTCCCCTTGTAAACTTACAATACCCCTTTATCGTCCATTCTACCACCAATTTCGATGCCATCTGCAAATATATGAACAATGTTTATATCAAAGTTTTCAGAGAAAATAGCAAGCAATAGACTCAGTACCCATCCACACCACAGGTCACAAGCTTCCAATCTGAATAGCACTCCATTATTAGTACTCTGATTCTTTCCTCTTAGCAAGTTTTGTATTCAGTTGGCTAGCTCGCCCGCAAGGAAATGAATCAAAGTTATATATGGTAATGTAAGACCATACGATACTATGCCAGAATTATGCCATTTGGCGCACTGAGTCTGATCCGTCATTTCATCATGCCTGATCCATTTTTCCTCTCAGGCCCGATCTCCTGCCTTCTCCTCGTATCCCTTCATACGCCAAACAATCAAGAATCTATCAGTCTCTGCCTTGAATATACATAACGACCTGACCTCCACAGCTGCCCGTGGCAACAAAGTCCACAGATACACCAATCTAAAGAAATTCCTCCTCATCTCCCTTCTAAAAGACCACCCCACTATTCTGTCTCCTCTGTTCTTAAGCATTAACTCAGGATTCTGTCCACATCCTTCATCTTCTATGTTCCGGTGAAAGCACGCCCAGAACCATCAGAAGCTCTTCATATGACACTGGCAAAGGTTTCAATGCTAACGTACCGACCTTTCTGCAGAAGCAGTGTTTGGGTTATGGTTGGAGACAATAGATGTCTTGAAATGTGAGCTGGGTGTTTTGCCCGGCGTCGGATGAAGACAGGAGACGCTGGAGACAAGTCGATCAATCATGGAATCAGTTTTCTGAACCTTCGTTTAACCCTCTCAAGTTTCACTGCATGCTTTCTCAGATGTGGCCCGTAACTGCTCACAATACTCCAAGTGAGGCCCTCACCAGTACTTTATAAAGCCTCTTCATTACTCCCTTGCTTTCATTTTCTAATCCTTTGGAACTGCGTGCTAACATCGCATTTGGTTTCCGCACAATAGTTTCAACCTGAAAATCAAACTTCAGGGAATTTTGCACAATGACTCCCAATTCCTTTGCGCTTCACGGTCTTGTATCTTATCTCCATTTAGAAAAAAAGTTTACCCTTTCAGTTCTTCTACCAACGTACATTACTGCAAACTTCCCTAGATTGCACTCCATTTCCATTTCTGTACCCATTCTCCTAATCTAACTCCTATAGCCTCTCTACTTCTTCAAAACTACCTGCCCGTCTATCTAGCTTTGTATCGTCCGCAATCTTTGCCTCAAAGCCATCATTTTTTTGTCAGTAAATTCACAGTGAACTATGAACTCTCAATAAGTGGAATGATCAGGGGTGACTACAAGTAGAGTCGACATTTAGCGTGTTTACCGTCACGGGCTGCCGCACAGAACACAGGTGCAGAGAGACGTTTATAAACTGTTGGTTAAACCAGTTAGCATGCAGTTAAATAATGCTATAGGAAAAATGTACTTGTACTGGAGAAGGTGTAGACATGATTCAGCAGGGCATTGGTTGGGAAGAAAATTTCAGATACAAGTACAAGAGATTTGTTCGGATGATCACATTTTCTGTTCCAGAGTTTCGGCTCAAACTTGGATTATTCATTTCCCTCTACAGATGCTGCCTGACCTGTTGAGTTCGTCCATCTTTTTGTGTAAGTTACTTTGGATTTACAGCATCTGCAGAATCTGTTATGTTTATAATAGGTGGATCCATTTGATAGGCAGATGGCATGGGGGAGAAAGGGAATAGGAGAAGATGGGTGGATTACAAAAAGTAGGGTGACAAGGAGATTGAGGGGGAGAATAGCGGGAATTGCGACAAAGGCTAGGAGGTGTTGGGTGGATCAGGTGAGAAAGGATGACAGACTACCCGCTCGACTTTCCCTTTTGAAATGCCGTTCAATTCACTACAATCCTACTCACCAATGACATTACATTGTCCCGATTTTGATTCCATCTTTATCTCCTGCTATTTTATATTTCCTTGGCCATTTCATCATTGACGCTCCTTAAACGTCTTTTCAGAAACTCACGTTCACCATTTGTCCACAGCCCAGATATACACTGGGGTAATAAAATACGGAAGTAGATGTCAAATTGATCTACAATCAGCTGACCCCTAAACGCCAGCCATTCCCAACGCTGGCAACATTTTCGTCTCGGCTACAGGAAATAAATTTCTGAATTACGTCTCATTAGGCAAGAGAACCAGCCGGAATATGATAACTGTCCCTCGAAAACATGAAATGCTCTGCTGTCACACAATCCCAGAAATGTTCAAAGCATGTAGCTCTGACCTTTATAAATGTAATTTGGAGGCATCTTCCACAACAAGACCCGTCTAGACGTGAAAAAGATCCTGACTGTGCCCTGGACTGTCACATCACTCACAAAACCGCTGTCATATTCCTCTCTCTATTTCACTCACAACTACTTGATTGAGGACATTTTGCTCCTTTCACTGAGGTGAAATTTTGCACGGTGAGCAGAGCGATTGGACCATTACCGGAGTCAAGGTCCCTGCACTGGAACTCTTGGATTGTTGATTACCACAATCTGCTTTACCAGGGGGATCAATAACACTGTTTGATATAACTTTGCTGTGCCACGTTGTGCCTGTGTGAGTTTCTTCATCTGAACTATTGTGAACAAACGCGACAGAATTTTAATTATAAAGATCCCGGTGATCATACTTGTAGCCATTCTGATTCGGACTGACGATCGTTGATGGTCGTCTTCTTGCTTACGCTTTGGTCCCGGTGGAGGAAAGCTCCACCTGCTGGTGACATCCTGAAATACACACAAACATTCAATGAGTCAGAGGGAGAACGATTACTTTGTTAATATGACGGTACCTCCGTCCCAGCATCAGAGCAGCAGTTGGTTTAGGGACCAATCATTTTCTGTAAGCATCAATTTCATCACCATGTATGATCCCATCCCAAAAGCTGAAGTCAATATCAGATCCTGACAGTGAGAAACAACACTCTGGTATTGATCAGTTCACATTGTCATTAAACTTTACACTCTTCCCAGCATCATCTCTCCATCTGATCCCTGACGCAGGCATGTTCTGAATCACGTGTAGCCTCACTCAACACAGTAATATTCCAAAATAGGTTATTTTTAAATGTATTTTCAGGAGAGATAATGGCATATTAATGGTCATCGTTCAGTCCTGGAAAAACATAAGTCGTACAAGCAGAATTTGGTGATTTGGTCCATCGAGTCTGCTGCACCATTCAATCATGGCTTATTTTACCCCCAAAACCAAATTCCTGCCTTCCTCCTGACACTCTGGAGCTACTAGCAAGGGATAATATTTTAATTTCTGCCACGTATATGCCCAAATGACAGCTTCAAACTAACCTCTGCAGCAACAAATTCCACAGATCATGGAGACACATGACAAAATAGGCTGCAGCCGCTATAGTTTCCTCAAGGGAAAATCTTAGCTGACTAATATCTTAGAATTTATCAAAGAAATAACACGCAGGAGAGACAAAGGGGAATTAGTTGATGTTGTGCACTTGGATTTTCAGAAATCTTTTGACAAGCTAACAATGAAGCTGATTAACAAGTCACGAGCCAGCCCGCAGTATTCCAGGACATAGTCTAACATGGATAAAGTAGTGGCTGAAGAAAAGGAATTTGTGCCCGAATATTGTATAAATTTCTCTGACTTTAAATGTTGCTATTGGAGACTTTTGATTGATAGAAACCAAAACATTTGGAATAAAGGGAGCTTTCCAGGTTGGGTGCTGGTAGCTAATCCACAAAGGTCAGTGCTGGGACAGATTCTTTTTACATCTTATGTAAATGGATAACGGAATTGATGGTTTCTTTGCAAAGTTTGCAGATGATATGAAGGTAAGTCGAGGGTTTTGTAGTTTTGAGGAAATAGAGAGGCCACGGTAGGTATTAGGAATATTAGTAGAATAGGGAATGAAATGAAATATGGAATACGGTGCCGGGAAATGATCATGCTCCTTGGTACAAGAAATGAAAGGATTGATTATGTTCTAAATGGATAGAAATTACAAATAAAATAACTGAGGCGCAAAGGGAGTTAGGAGTCCTGCATCATTCTCCAAAGGTTAATTTGCAGGTGCTGGCATTCATTTCAAGAAGACTGGAATATAAATGCAAGTATTGGAGAATTATGAGCAGTTTTGGGCCATTTATCTGAGAGAATATCTGTTGAAACTAGAGAAGGCTCAAAGGCAGTTCATGGAAGTTATTCAAGGATTGAATGTCTTGTCGTATAAAGAACATCTGATGGTTCTGGGACTGTATTCACTGAAATTTAGAAGAACTACGGGTGACTTTATTGAAACTTATCGAATGGAGAAAGACTTTGATAGAGTGGATCTGGAACTCATTTTCCGATGGTGCGAGTCTAGGACCAATGGACACAGCCTGGAACTAGAAGGGAGTTCTTTTAGAACGGAGATGAGAAGGAATTTATGTAGACAGAGTGCTGAATCCATGGAGGTCAAGTCTTGGCCGAAGATGATAGATTCTTCATTGATTTGTTCAGGAAGGGGTTTGGAGAGAAGGCAGTAGGTTGGGGCTAAGAGCAATCTCGATGGACAAATGCGCTTATTCTGCTCCTATTTCTTAAGTCTTCTGATCTTATCCTGTTTATGTGTAGGTTGAAGTGGTGGTTAGCAAAGCAACTGCAATGTTAACATTAATTTCCTGAGTACGAGATTATAAAAGCTAGGATGTGATACTGAGAATATATAAAGCTCTGATGAGGACTCACTTGGAGTATTGTGTGCAGTTTTGGTTCCCTTATCGAAGGCAGGATGTGCTGACATTGGAGAGGCCTGCACTTGCGGGAATTGAGAAGAGTACGGAGTGATGTAATTGAAACTTTTCAAATGTTGAACGACCTCAATAAAGTGCATGTGGTGAGGATGTTTCCTGTGATGGGGGAATTCTAAGACCAGTAGCCAATGCCTCAGAATAGAGGGGAATCCTTTTTGAATGTGGCTCTGAGGAAGTATTCTGAGAGCACGTTGACACAACATTAGCTAAGAAGAGAAATCAAAGCCAATATAAAAACCAAAGAGAGGACATATAATGGAGCACACATTTCTGGAGAATTGGATTATAGATACGCTTTTTAAAAAGCAACTGCAGGCAAATAGTAACAGCCATTAAGAAGGACAAGACAGAATACGAATGTAGCTAGCCAACGATAATAGAATATCAAAGATGATCAAAAATATCTTAGAATATCAAAGACCATGTCGATGGTTCGTTGGGTACTTAAGGTGTAAAGGACAGGGCAGAGTGGACACCTCACCTGTAAAATGATTCTGGAGTAGTAGTACGGGAGATGAAGAAATGATGGAACTAGACATGCATTTTAAGTATGTCTTCACTGTGGACGACACTAACAGAATACCGGTGATATTAAAATTGATTCTTATTTCATTTCTAAAGGCACTTCGTGGATTAGTTCCGATTTGCATCATCGGACCAAGGGCCATTTCCTGTGCTGTTTTAAATTCCCGAAACAAGAAACTGCGTGGATCAAAGTTCTAAGATATCTGCCCCGTCCCTCGGATCGAGAAATATCGTGAGGCAGAAATGCAACTGCTCTTCCTGCCAGTGAAAGATAGCCATCTCTTTCGTTTCACTCTCTGCAAGCCGGACTCTGGGCACTTCCGGCGTGGCGCTGTGTTCATGGGGAATCCAAACCTCTTTGAAGCAATCTCGCTCCTGCTACCCTGACCGGACTCTTGCCGTGCGGACGGTGCTGCAACTGCCCCGGTGATACCAGTTCCTGGGCTCAGCCACTGGGCATTGAGCAACTACAAAACTCCACAATTTCACCCTCCACTTCATAACTTACATGGTTACTGTCTCCCCCAATCAGTGAAAGTAAAATCATCCATTTTGATCTACTTTCAAATATTGTCTGACGATTAGAACTCGGCATTTAGAACCATCATCCCTTCTTAACTAATCAGTGAAATCAAAGAATTAGGCCTCAATAGCGCTTAGTGAAGTTGGATCCTGGATCTCCTCACCTGTAGTCCTCAGTCACTACGATTTGTTCAAATAATCTCCTCCACGATCCTCATCAGCACAGGATCACCGGAGTGATGCGTACGTAGCCCCTGTTCTACTCACTCTACTGCTATAAATCTGTGGCTAAATACAGCTCCACCACCATTTACAATATTGCTGATGACAGAACTGTCGTGAGCCGTATCAAAGGGGGATGCTGATTCAACAAGTAGGTAGGAAATTGAAAATGGGTTGACTGGTGTAATAACAACCACTTTCCACTCAATGTAAATAAAACCAAGGAATTCATAGCAAACTGCGGGAGAAGGAAACGATATACTTGGCTAGAGAGAGATAGGGACAGACTGACAGAAGAAACTTGAGCCAAGTTACACATCGGTGTCCATCGTTCCAGCCACACACTTTCTAATCCTGCACTACTGTAGCATTAAATTCATCTGGGGACTCTCCGCGAAGTCTGTCCCTTTTCACAAATGTACAGTGGTTACAAATCTAGCTCAGGCCGTGTTCGGTTTATAGATCACCAGAAGCCCAGTGGCTCAGTCCAACCCGACTGAGCCTGATCCCGCTCCAGTGGCATAAAACCATTCGGAATTTCCATATGACTCATCCTTTGTTTCCCCGATAACTTTACACCTTCCTTTAAGAAGCAGGCTGCGAGATTCCGCAATTTGTGATAACCTTGGCAACTGGCTCGTCTGTCAATAGGTAGATTCAAGCCTGCAAGTGATATTTATATTCGTCGAATCGAGAGTTCATATTATGTGGTCTGTGACACTGTTCCAAAGACTATCACAAAATTTTGGAGGACATCAACACATCAGGCAGCATCGATGGGGAGGAGTAAACAGTTCACGTTCAGGGTTGAGAGAGTCCTCTCTATAGATGTTGCCTGACCGGTTGGGTTCCACCAGCATTTCGCATTTGCTACTCCTTATTTCCCGCAGCTGCAGACTCTCTCGGGTTTATTACTTCCAAAGGCGATTTCTCTGCTATTCATAATTTAAACTCAGCCCCATTGTGTATTAATACCACCTCGACATTCAGACTGACCAACAGTCGGATTGCATTCTTATCACCCACGCTGCCTCTGTCCGTTTGACCTGGTATTTTACAACATCGCGTAAACTGTAATAATGAGCAGCCAAAGCCGGTTACCTTCCAGCCACATCTCCGGAACAGCGATCAGGCCGGGCTCAAAGCTGATGCTTCCGGGAGTGTGTGAAAATGGGCAACTATTGTTAGAAAAAGTACAGCTCAGCAGACAGCTGAGAGTGGAGACAAATAAACTTTAGAGCGATTTTGATTTTGTGAGCAACCGCTGAGTGAAACGCAGAGATTAAAGTACAGAATACTGTGTGTGGGGGGGAGGGGGGGCATGGGGGAAAGGAGGGGAATAGCGGACCTGATCATAATAATTCTCATGGGACTGAGAGACGCGATACCCGCTCACTGCTACTCCCGGTACAGATTACCAATTGCTCTCCCACACCAGCTGTCCAGCTCACCGACTGAGTTACACGTTCGTTGCCCAAACCTGATGGGGAATAGAATTAACACACAATGCTGAGTGTAAATCGTTAATCAACGTTACGTCTGTTGTCAGTTCAACCATATTAATGGCATCATATGTACCTTTGTAAGCGGTCATTATATTGGCTCACACGTTCAATTGTCAGACGTTAACAGTGCGCATAAGTGGGCCACTCTGCCCTTCGAAACTGCTGCTGCAGACAATGATACCAAGGCTAATCTACTTTTCTATTTCCGTTCCCATGTCCGTTCCCGTAACATGTCAACTGCTAATCCGGAATTTGGGCCTTGAACAGAATGAAAGACGTTGCCTCCAGTGGCGATTGAGGTGAAGAGTTTAAAACAACCTCAATCAACACAGGAACATCAGATGGACATATCTAATAGAATAAAACATATCTGAAAGAAGAGCCGAAACATTGGCCCATGCTCCAGAACTGTTCTTAATCTTCACATAGGCTGTGGAAAATCAGAATCGCGTGAACACGAAACAGCAGGAACACAAGCGGTACCGCAGGCAGACGTGGCTTAAAACAGAGCAGATGACTCCTTGATCACTTACCAAAACATAAACAAAACTGAATTATTCCCTTTTTTATTTCCCCAAGAGAATTCTGAGAATGTGCATGTCAATTAAGTATCGATGAATGTATCTACATCCAGCAAGTCATTAATTCCGCTATCTCCGCCCACTGCCCCACACGCGTGCTCTCGCAGATCTATTGTTAACCACGGCAACAGATAAAGTGAGAGAAGAATTTGGCAGGACTGGCAGCATCTGTGCAGGCAAATAAACTGCCGACGTTTCGGACCGAGACATTTAATCAGGACAGGTTAGGAAGGCGGAGTGAGCCAGATGATTGTTTTGTGCGACTCGCAGCTGCCTGTCCGTGCACATTTCCTCGCACACGGGGTGGTCTTTCTGCTGAAAATAAATCCAACTGATCCGACAATTCACTCTCAGTCGGCTATGGCCAAAGTCGCGTTAACCCTTTCTACTGCAGGGCCAAAGTCGCGTTAACCCTTTCTCCTGCAGGGAAGACAGATAAAGCGTATACCTTACTACAGGAGGCGCCACTCACATCTGATGTTGTAACCAGACGGCTTTCGGTGCGGTCCCGGGGAACTACAGTCTGACTTCCCGGGAGAGCGATAATGGACCTGGTTCAGACTGAGCAGATTCCTAAATTGACATTTTCTAGGAGCTACATCATTCGCACTTCACTTGATGAGAGTTGTCTGGCAGACGACGGGACCGCAAGGTTTCCCTAATCGTCTCAGCGTGAGCCGGGGAGCGCGAGGGTGACGAGCCCCGCGAGAGGGCGCGTGTCGGGCAGCGGGCAGCGCGAGAGCCCAAGGGAGTCTGTGGCGGGTCAACAGGGAACGGGGAGCGTGTCTCTCGGTCCGATACCGTGCTGTCCAGCTCAGCATGTTATCATAAATTTAATCCCCTCACGCAGCTGGGGCACATCATTAACGCACAAATCTGCGTGTAAATGATTTATCGATGGAAACATAGGAACATAGAATTGTGCTGGAGTAGGCCATTCGGCCCTTCGAGCCTGCACCGCCATTCAGTGTGATCATGGCCGATCATCCAACTCAGTAACGTGTACCTGCCTTCTCTCCATACCCCCTGATCCCTTTAGCCACAAGGGCCATATCTAACTCAATTTAATGTGTGTTTTCATTTCAACTGTATAAATAAAATCATATCTCCCTTCGTATACAGACTTTATACTAGCTTGCACTAATTAAATTCTCAGAGCTTTTCTAGTCAACATACCAACACGCATTACTCGACCACACGGCCCCTGGAAACTGCTGCTGCAGATATGAGATCACCGCTGAACGGGTCTAAAATGTCATTAAGCATACTCATGTCCACCCCTGTACACACCAAACCCGCTGTTTATCAACAATCTCGGCCTTAAACAGAAACAAAGACTTGCCTCCACTGGTCATTGACGAGAAAAAGAAAAATCAAAACACACTCAATCGGCACAGGAAGAATAGTTGTATTCGTCTGAAATAAGAAACTCTGAAAACGGAGCAGTTGTTTGCTCGCACCCTTGCTTTGAAACATGTGACCATTGTTCTACAGCTTTTCTACATTTTTACTCAACTGGTGGAAAATGCAGATCGCATAAACAGGACACAGCAGGAACACAAGAAACACCAGAGTGAGAAGTGGCTTAAAACAGAACAAATATCTCCTTGATCGTTGATCCAATACACAAACATCTGGAAATAAAGATCCGAAATAAACAACAGAAGCTGAATTATTCTCACCTTAATTCCGCAAGAATATTCTGACAGTGTGGATACTGTGTATCGTTTCTTACAAATAGCCCTGCCGACGGCCCCACGCGGATCTCTGGTAAGCAGGGCAACACACAATACTGGAGGTACTCAGCAGGTCAGGCAGCATCTATCAATGGGTGTAAACAGTCAACGTTACGGACCGAGTCCCTTCATCAGGACTGGAATGGAATGGGGAAGAGGGCAGATGATTGACTGATTTGGAAGGTGCGGCTTGTTGTTCTGTGAGACTCGGTGCTCAGGGTCTGCGAGCAAGCAGCTGCCTGTCCGTCACATTCCTCAGAACAGGGAGCGGCCGTTCCGCTGAAATCAAATCCAACCGGTTCGACAAAACACTCTCATTCAAGGGTGAGGAAAGCTTAACCCTTTCTGCTACAGCGAAGAGCGATAAAATCAATGACGCGATGTAAAATACATTAGCTGGGGTCTCGAAGGTCGACTGTTCTTTTCTCCATAGACGCTGCCCGCCCTGCAGAGTTCCTCCAACATTTTGTGTGTGTTGCTCGGATTTCCAGCATCTGCTGATTTTCTCTTGTTTGAGAGAGATCGGTGGGATGTTTCACATGTCAGCACCGGGGTGAAAAGTGCCTTCTGCTCGCACTCAGTAGAAACCACCCTGGAGAGTAGTTCTGCTTCAGGGCAACGAAATCGTTTCTGTGAATCTATTTGGACAGTAATTGACTCGTAAACACGGACAAGTCCGGGATCCCTTCTCCCACTAAATTCTCTCCTAATCCCGATCAACGCCAAGTCTCGCTGTAAACGCTGAATCGTTGTGTTACACTGTTGGTTAATGACTGCATCTGTATCATATTAGATTCTGTAATGTGCCCTAGTATTGAATTCCCCCCCCCCCCCGGTAAAAACACTTTTACGGTTGGGGGCGGTATGTGTGATGAGAAATCCAGTTGGAGATGAGGTTCAGAGTTGAGCCCCCTGTGAACTATGCTGCTAAAGAGAGAGAGAGATGAAGGGTGGTGGGAGTCATCCTGTTGTAGATGGGAAAGAGAGAGAGAGAAGGATTAAAATGGATGATTTAGTATTATGGCTTCTTCGCTAATTGTTGACTTTAACGCCAAGGACATTTGACCTGTTTGTGCGGATCTCTACTGACACAGCAGAGTGATGCCAGGTTCCTGCTGAGACAGGAGGGAGTGGCCAGTTTGATGGACATGGAGTTGATGGACGGCTGATACCCCGTCAGGGGCGATAAAAGACGGGTCTGCTGAGACACCGGGAGACACACCACGGGACACTGCAAGAGTGTTGTGCACCCACAGGAAGGTGGGGTCTTGGAGGACCGAATCGGGAGATGTCACACTCACAGTGTGACGGCAGAGCCGGTGGGGCAATGTGTGTGTGTGTCCACTCACACTAGACTGACGAGTCCTCCGCGGAAGAACGGTCCAGCCGAGAACGGAGGGGTCATAACCGAATGTCCACATCAGTACAACGGAACAAGAAGACAACGGAAGGTTTGCCTGCTGCAGCTGCTGACATCTCGCTCACTCTCTCTCTCTCCAACGTCACAACAACAACTACCTCGACTTAAACTGAACTGAACTGAACTCTGCATTATCTTAAGACTATTCATTTACCCCTAGACTACGATAGACCTTGGTTTTGATTCTTAGTTATACGCTTCTGTATTTATCAGTGCGAACCTTATTTATATGTATAATTGCATTTTTGATACTGTATTACTTAGTTTACTAATAAACACTTTTAGTTACAGTACCACCAGACTCCAACGTATCATTCCATTTCTGCTGGTTTGGTAACCCGGTCACGGGGTACGTGACAGTATACTCACTTTGCCCTGTTTTCTGTCCTTGCTCGTATGAAGGTGGTTTACCAATTTATGCAAGTACTTCTCTGACAATCGATGTATAACAGCCTAATCTAACATTGTATGGAAAAACAAGATAACACTGACGCAGGCATATTTTATACGTTTAACAAAGGGCTTTATTAATGCAACAGAGTTAGTCAGTCTTTCAATGTTCGTCGTCAGCTGGGTCAATCTGTCATTGATCTCCCTGTCGGATGCTGCCGTATGCTCCAGTATTTGTTTTTTTTTTAAGTTTTAAGTTCTCCTGCAAGTGAGCCAACAGATGTCCGTCGTTTTAAGTTTTTCTAGTCTGTAACTACACAGACGCGCACTTCTACGGCGAGATTCGACACCAAACATGTCGCTTGCTTTCGAAAGATGTGTCCTGCGCATGCGCAGTAGGAGGAGATTCGCCGAAATCTCCGTTTCAGTGTGAATAGAGATGTTTTCAAAAACACACAGTGTGGACACCTATTGTTTTTACGCGAAACCGGCGTTTCCAAAATTATTCGGTCTAGTGTGGATGTAGCCCAAGAGTTAGCAATGTTATGCATATGTAGAGGTATAAATAAAGTTGTCAATCTCATTCAAGCTCAGGTGGCAGGAATTACGGTGTTACTATGGTACGTATAGAAGTTCCGTTCACTCCGCAGAACTGAGGCGAGAGAGAGAGGTATTTGTAATCCGAATGTCGCTGATCTTCCCGTTGCTCTCCGAATCATTCAGGTGAGCCAAATGTTGACTTCACTAAGGGTACCGTCTTCAGGTGGTAAAGCGACTGACCCAGTCAGGGGTTAAACACACCGGTAGTTCCCACACTGTGACAGCCACTGGTCCAGTTCCGCGACGTACGAAGTAACTCCAACAGTGACTTGCCTTCTTCAGTGAACTATCACGCCCAGACTAGGACAAACACGCAAGTGCTATTCACAATGGCTTCCCCCTCACGAGAGAACCCATCCTGTGGATTAACGGTGTGACAATCACACTTTCGTATTCGAACGGAATCGAAATCACCACTCACAGGCTACTTGGAGGGAGAGTCCAAACAGAGATCTCTTTGTCACGAGGTTTTCTCTGTTTCAAACCTTCCTCTCCTCTTGCTTCTTGCTGCAGCTTCTTCTTGCTGCAGCGCTTGTGAGAGTCATTTACCAACACTCTGGATCGTGCTCCACTCACCCCTTTTAAACTCCTGAAAGTTTAAACCAGCCACCCCACGCACTGGTGTCTTCCATTGGCCGAAACCATCTCGACTCTGACTGTGTCCTTGTATATTGCAACTCTACACATCTCTGGTGAGACTGCACTTAGAGTATTGTGTTCAATTCTGGTCACCTCATTATAGGAAGGATGCGGAAGCTAAGGAGAGGGTGCTGAGGAGATTGATCAGGATGTTGCCTGGTTTGGAGAACAAGTCATATGAAGTGTTAGCAGAGCTGGGACTTTTCTATTTGTAGCTTAGAAGAATCAGAGGGGACTTGATAGAGGTCGACAAGATTATGAAAGGCATAGATAGGGTGGATAGTCAGTACCTGTTTCCCAGGGCACCAATAGCAAAGACCAGAGGGCATATGTACAAAATTAAGGGAGGGGAGTTTAGGGGAGATATTAGGTGTATTTGTTTTTTACACAGCGGGTTGTGAGTGAGTGCCTGGAATGTCTTGCCAGGGATGGTGGTGGAGGCGAAACCATTAGGAGGATTTAAGAGCCTCTTGGACATGCACACGGATGAAAGAAAAATTGATTTAACGGTTCAATCTATCTATCTATTTATTTATTTACCTATCGATCTATTTATCTATTTATTTATTTATTTATCTATCTATCTATCTATCTATCTATCTATCTATCTATCTATCTATCTATCTATCTATCTATCTATCTATCTATCTATCTATCTATCTATCTATCTATCTATCTATCTATCTATCTATCTATCTATCTATTTATTTTCCTTAATTCTTTTTTGGAAAAATCTCTATCCATGAAGGTTCGGAGATGACTGGAAGGATGTTTTGTTTTTAAAAATGGGCTGCCCTGTCTTCGTTTTTCTTTTTCTTTTTTTTTTGTTTCAATTGAGTTAGAGGGTGTCCCCCCTTAATCAAATCAAATTTCCAATTTTTTTATGATTGCTACGAAGAGTTGTAGTTTTGTTTGACCGCTGTATATATAACAGCGTAACATTTTACCTGTCTGATTTTGACATAATATATATTCTGAATTTATTGCTGTTTATATGTTTTATAACCATATAACCATATGACAATCACAGCACGCAAACAGGCCATCTCGGCCCTCCTAGTCCGTGCCGAACTCTTAATCTCACCTAGTCCCACCTCGATCTCTCTGTTCCACTGCATTCCTCAATGCCCTACCATTTACCCTGTATGTTCTATTTGGATTATTCCTGCCAAAATGTAGAACCTCACACATTTCAGCATTAGACTCCATCTGCCGACATTCAGCCCATTCTTCTAACTGGCATAAATCTCCCTGCAAGCTTTGAAACCCTCCTCATTATCCACAACACCTCCTACCTTAGTGTCATTGGCATACTTACTAATCCAATTTACCACCCCATCACCCCATCATCAATGTTGTTTGTATATCACAAACAACATTGGGCCCAAAACAGATCCCTGAGGCACCCCACTAGTCACCGCCCTCCATCCCGATGAACAATTATCCACCTCTGGCATCTCCCATCTAGCCACTGTTGAATCCATTTTATTACTCCAGCATTAATACCTAACGACTGAACCGTCTTAACTAACCTTCCATGTGGAACTTTGTCAAAGGCCTTGCTGAAGTCCATATAGACTACATCCACCGCCTTACCCTCGTCAACATACCTCGTAACATCTTCAAAAATTCAATAAGGTTTGTCAAACATGACCATCCACGCACAAATCCATGCTGGCTACTCCTAATCAGATCCTGTCTATCCAGATAATTATAAATACTATCTCTAAGAATACTTTTCATTAATTTACCCACCACTGATGTCAAACTGACAGGTCTATAATTGCTAGGCTTACTTCTAGAACCCTTTTGAAACAATGGAACCACATGAGCAATACGCCAATCCTCCGGCACAATCCCTGTTTCTAATGACATCTGAATGATCTCCGTCAGAGCTCCTGCTATCTCTACACAAACTTCCCTCAAAGTCCTGGGGAAAATCCTGTCAGGACCCGGAGATTTATCCACTTTTAAATTTCTTAAAAGCGCCAGTACTTCCACCCCTTTAATTGTCATAGGTTCCATAACTTCCTTACTTGTTTCCCACACCTTACACAATTTAATCTCCTTCTCCTTAGTGAATACCGAAGAGAATAATCATTCAAAATCTCTCCCATCTCCCTCGGCTCCACACATAGCTGACCACTCTGATTCTCTAAAGGGCCAATTTTATCCCTCACTATCCTCTTGCTTTTAATATAACTGTAGAAACCTTTCGGATTTACTTTCACCTTATTTGCCAAACCAACCTCGTATCTTCTTTTTGCTTTTCTAATCATTTTCTTAAGATTCATTTTACATTCTTTATACTCCTCGTGCAATTCCTTTACTCCATGCTGCCTATATCTATTGTAGACATCCCTCTTTTTCTGAACCAAATTTCTAATTTCCCTTGAAAACTATGGTCCTTTCAAACCTTTAACCTTTCCTTTCCTAACAGGAACTTAAAGATTCTGTACCCTCATAATTTCACCCTTAAATGACCTCCATTTCTCTATTACATCCTTCCAATAAAACAACTTGACCCAATCCACTCTCTCTAAATCCCTTCGCATCTCCTCAAAGTTAGCCTTTCTCCAATCAAAAATCTCAACTCTAGGTCCAGTCCTGTCCTTCTCCATAATTATATTGAAGCTAATGCTATTGTGATCACTGGACCCGAAGTGCTCCCCAACACATAATCTGTCAGCTGACCTATCGCATTCCCTAACAGGAAATCCAACACTGCCCCATCTCTAGTCGGTACTTCTATGTATTGTTACAAAAAACTATCCTGCACACATTTCACAAACTCTAAACCATCCAGCCCTTTTACAGAATGAGCTTCCCAATCTACGTGTGGAAAATTAAAATCTCCTACAATCACCACCTTGTGTTTACTACAAATATCTGCTATCTCCTTACACATTTACTCTTCCAACTAACGCTCCTCATTAGCAAACTATCCGTTTGCTAAATTTCTCCTCTGATTTGTATATTCTTTATTTGAAGATCAATAAAAAGATTGAAAAATGAAAGGCAATGAAAAATGCAGGGTTATGGGGTAGTGTGGGTTTAGTACTATTTTTTTAAGGACTATATGGGTCGGCACAACATGGATGGCTGAAGGGCCTGTACTGTGCTGTAGTGTTCTATTCAAAACAAGCCGTAGGGAAAAACATTCATTGTCCATCGGATAACTCCACCCCCCTCACCATAGTAAACAAGTCTTTCTCCCCACCTCCCTTCCAATTTCTCTCTCTCTCCCTGTTCCTCTCTCTTCTTCCTTTCGACTTTCTGGCTCTACCTCTCTCTCCATCCCCCCCATCTCTTATCTCTCTCTCCCACTCTATTTCTGCATCACTATCTGTCTCTCACCCACTCTCGATCTTCCCTTTTCAATTCCTCTCCCACTCTCTCTCTCTCTGTCCCTCCTCCCGCACCGTTTCCACACACACATTCCCTCGCTACCCCCTCTCGCTGCTTTCCCTGTTCAGTTGGTCTACCCCTCTGTCACTTCCACTGTCCCTTTCAAACTTAACTCTCTCGCTCCTTGTCTCTCATCCTCCTTCTATCTCTTCCTTTCTCTCTCTCTCCTCCCCCCTGCCTCTTCTCAATTTATCCCACTCTCTGTCCTCCCACACTCACTCTCACTTTCTGTCTCTCTCTACGGCAGACCATCGCCTGCCTGGTTGCGAATGTGATCTGCGCCCTCGCCGGCACTCCCGCCGTCATCCTGTACTCGCTGAACGTCCGCATCTTCCCCTGCATCGGCTACTGCTACACCGGATGCCGGATGGTGAGTGTTCCGCCCGCCCCCCAACACACACACACACACACACACACACACACACACACACACGCCAGCGAGCCAGCCCTCATCCAGACACCCCCAACCGCAACCACGGCCTTCCCCCTCTCCCGCGGCGCTACCTTGCTCCCCTCGCGGTAACGCTCCCTCTCTCCAAGCCAAGCCTCCCCCGAACCGTCCCTCCCGACTGTTGTAGCGTCCCCTCCGTCCTTCGACCACTTCCTCCGGCAGCTCATTCCAGAGACGGACCACCCGTATCACTCTAAACCTTTCCTATCCGTGTCCCTGTCCGAGTGTCTTTAATGTACCTGCCTCGACCACTTCCTTTGGCAGCTCCTTCCACAGACGGACCACCCGTATTCCTCTAAACCTTTGCTATCCGTTTCCCTGTCCGAGTGTCGTTAATGTACCTGCCTCGACCACTTCCTCCGGCAGCTCCTTCCACAGACGGACCACCCGTATTCCTCTAAACCTTTGCTATCCGTTTCCCTGTCCGAGTGTCGTTAATGTACCTGCCTCGACCACTTCCTGTGGCAGCTCCTTCCACAGACGGACCACCCTCTGTATTAACAACTTTCATCTCGGGTCCCCTATTAAATCTCTAAAACCTGTGCCCTGTGATTCAAGATTCTCCGACCCTGGTTAAAAGTCTGTTCACATTCACCCTATCTGTGCCCCTCGTGGTTTTTACACCTCTGTAAGGTGCCCCCTACGCTCCAGGGAATGGAATCCCTCCCTGTCCGACCTCTTTCCGTAACTCAGCCCCTCGAGTCCCGGCGACACCCTCGTAAATCCCCGTGAACTTCCGCCTCCGGTACGCGGTGCCCTGTCCGGCGATGGCGGTGATGCCAAACGCCGCCTTCACCACCCCGTCTGACTGTGACCCCGCTTCCAGGGAACCAGAAATCTAGGAAAATCTAGGAATCTGGGAATAATGGTGCATAGTTCCCTGAAGGTGGAAGCTCATGTGGATAGGGTGGTGAAGAAAGCTTTTTGGATGCTGGCCTTTATAAATCAGAGCATTGAGTACAGGATTTGGGATGTGTTACAATTGTACAGGGCATTGGTGAGGCCGAATTTGGAGTGTTTTCTACAGTTCTCGTCACCGAATTATTGGAAAGATGTCAACAAAACAGAGAGAGTACAGAGGAGATTTACTAGAATGTTCCCTGGGTTTCAGCACCTAACTTACAGGAAAAGGTTGAACAAGTTAGTTCTTCAATCTTTGGAGCGTAGAAGATTGAGGGGGGACGAGAGAGGTATTTAAAATTATGAGGAGGATAGATAGAGTTGGAGTGGACAGGCTTTTCCCATTGAGAGTAGGGGAAATTCAAACTAGAGGACATGAGTTGAGAGTTAGGGGGCAAAAGTTTAAGGGTAACACGAGGGGAAGTTTCTTTACACAGAGTGTGGTACCTGTGTGGAACGAGCTTCCAGTAGAAGTGGTAGAGGCAGGTTCGGTATTGTCATTTAAAGTAAAATTGGATAGGTATATGGACAGGAAAGGAATGGAGGGTTATGGGCTGAGTGCGGGTCGGTGGGACCCGGTGAGAGTAAGAGTTCGGCACGGACCAGAAGGGCCGAAATGGCCTGTTTCCGTGCTGTAATGGTTATATGGTTATAAACCAAAACTTGGCGAGTTCCTTCAATCGAAGGCTAAAGTTCTCCCTCTTTCACCCCTCTCGGTCTCTCACCCCTCTCTCTCTTTCACCTCTCTCCGCCTCTCACCGTCCATGTTTCACCCTCTCTGTCTCTGCCCCCCTCTGTTTTCCACCTTCCTCTCCCCTCCCTGTCCGACCTCTCTCATCTCCTGCCTCTCACCTCTCTCCCCCATCTGACTCTCATGTCCCTCTCCATCAAATGCCCTTTGCGCCTTATTTCTCTCCCTTCCCTATCCTCATCTCTCTCCCACCCACCCGCTCTTTTCCTCACCCATTGCCTCCCTTCTCTTCCTCCCGGTGTGGGTCTCCCCACCTCCGCCTACCCCAATTCCCACTCTCACTCACTCCTCACTCTTCCCCAGCCATCGTCACCTATGCCCCTCCCTCCCCCCCTCTCTCTCTCTCTCTCTCCTCTTTCTTAACTCTCTCACCCCATTTCTCTCTCTCTCTCCCTCTCTCCACTCCTCTTTTTCCGTCTGGCTCTCTCCCCCCCTCATGCTCCCTCCGCTCTTTCCCTCTGCGAAACACCGAATCTCGCAGAGGTTTGTCAGCGGGATCACGGTGATCTGGCTGGTCAACTGCCTGGTCTCGCTGGTAATGTCCGTCCTCACGGCCATCGCCAACTGCAGGGACCTCAAGTGCTGCGCCGCACAGCCTCCGGTGGTACGTGGGATCTTCCTGTGCACGGGGAGGTGGGTGTAGGTGGCGAGTGGTGGGGCATGGGTACAAGAGATGGGGGAGGTGAAAAGAGGATGGGGAGGGAGCAAGAGAGCGGGAGGGGTAAAGAGACATGGGGCAGAAAAGGAATAAAACGGAGGGGAAGAGAGAGGATAGGGTAGGGAGAGAGAGGGGAGAGAAGATAGGGAGGGGAGAAGGATGGAGAGAAGAGGATAGGGTGGAGAGAAGAGGATAGGGTCGAGAGGGGTGGAGAGAGCAGGATAGGGTGTGGACAGAGAGGTGGAGAGAGGAGGACGGGGTGGAGAGAGGAAGATACGTTGGGGAGGGGTGGAGAGAGGAGGACGGGGTGGGGAGTGGAGGTTATATTCATAGTTATATTCATCCCCGTGGGAACCCCCCAGTTCCAGATCCCAGGTTATGAGCCGCCCTGTCCCACCCTCGGCTCCAGTCACGCCTGAAACACTCCACTGTCTGTCCCCTCGCTCTCCCCTCTATCACCGCCCATCCTACCCTGGCTGGCGGCCATTTTGTGATGGTTACCATTGACAACCGCTCTCCCAGCATCATAGAACGGGGCAAACCCTTTTCCTCTCCTTCCACTCACTTCCCTCCCTGTTTATTCAATCTCATCTCCTCATCCCTCCTCTCCTTCCCCTCGGTGCTCGCTCTCACAGCTTCTGCCTATAGTCATATTGTGACAGTGTGTGACCCTCCCAATTCCTCCACCACGAAGTGCCACTTCCTCACACTCACCATCTTGCCACCCTACTTTCCATTCCATCACTCGCAAGCCCCTTCCCTTTCTCCCCGCTCTCTCCTCTCCCCACCACCTCAATACTCTGCATCGTATGCTGGTTGGCGGCCATTTTGCGATGCCAATCTCTCTCTCTCTCTCTCTCTCTCTCTCTCTCTCTCTCTCTCTCTCTCTCTCTCTCTCTCTCTCTCTCTCTCTCTCTCTCTCTCTCCTCTCTCTCTCTCTCTGTAACCCACTAAGTCACTGCTCTACTCACCCCGCCAGCCCTGACACACTCCCCTCTCTGACCCCTTGCCATTTTTCCCGCCATCCACCCCATCCTGTGTGGTGAACATTTTCTGATAGGAAAATTCTACTAGGGGTCAAGAATAATGACAGTGCTGCTTGCTGCGCGTTCAGCAACAGTGAATTTTCTATTGCCCATGGTGGGTTAAATCACTGTTGAGGTGAGTTTAACGGGTGTCATTCGTTCAATAGCACAGCTAACGCTATTTAAACTAGCCGGCTGGCCGCTGAGGAGCTACTCTACTGCAGACATCCCACCTCTCCCGGGATTTCCGGGAGTCTCCCGCAAATCGATGGTGCCTGCTTCCCTGAAATGAGATTTTGCAGGGTGGAATTAATTGAATGATGGAATGGTGCAGACGGAGCTTCACTGTGTGTTTGGCATTGCAATTGTGTGATGGGACGGTGTGGAGGGAGATTCACTCTGTGTCTGACCCCGGGATGTGTGATGGGACGGTGTGGAGGGTGATCCACTCTGTCTGAATCCGGGAGTGTGTGATGGGTCGGTGTGGAGGAAGCTTCATTCTGTGTCTGACCCTGGGAGTGTATAATGGCATACGGTGGAGGGAGCTTCACTCCGTGTGTAACGCCGGTATTCCATCCCCCATCCGTCTCGTACTCGGGGCCTCAGTGGTCTGATATTATCATCAGTTTTATCTGTCTGCGGGGATCAATTAGCCTGGAAGGGGCTTTGGTGGAGATGAGGTCCTGGGCATCTGACCTCCCTCAGCCTGGAGCTGAGACGCTTCTGTGTCAGTGTGAGGAGCTTCGACCCACTGTTGCAGTGCACAGGGTGCGGGGGGGGGGGGGGCAGCAGAAACCTCAAATAAAACTCGAGTCCAGCACCAGGACAGGAAGTTACAGCGGTTTATTGATTCCATTATGACAAATGTAAGTTAAACAATGTGTGAGCTGCTGACGTGCGGGAATAAATAAGCTGCTCCCGACTCACTCACAGTCACAGACAATTAACTGCCCGACGACAAGGAGTGACCGGTTGAATAATCAGTCCCGTTTCTCACCGTCACTCTGCATCGGGGAACCGATGATTATAAAATCACACTTCAGGGCCGTGTCTGGGATCGCAGCAGATCCAGGGTCACTGCCGAGGGATTTGTCCATTTAACATCATTTTATCGGCCAGGCTGCCGAATGCACCATCTTCAGCAAAGGGAGCAAAAGGATTCTCTCCCGGGATAATTCCCCGCACCCCGGGATACCGGTGTCCCAGACTGAGCCCCGGCCCCCGGGCTCTTCCTGTCCGGGTAATTCTCCGGGGTGTCACGTGGGAGTCTCAAAATCGCACATCCGGCGGAAGTTGTCCCGCCGGACAACAGGAGGAAACACGCCACTGCGGGACCGTTCCGAGCGACGCACACAGCGCGAGGCCCGAGCCGGGTCCGTTAAAACCGTTGGGAATCAGCCCCAGCGCGCGGCCATTGAAGGTAAAGGCGGGAGTTAATGGGGGGGGGGGGCGGGAAGTCGGCCAAATGTCCCCATCCCGCGGGCGGGGATGTTCACACATTCAGATGTTCACAGGATCACTGTCAGTCTGGGTCTGACTCCCTGTAGAGATCCCAGTTCCTTCCTCCCGGTCTCACTGAACCGATTCACCACATTCAGATGTTCACAGATCCACTCTCAGTCCGGGTCTGGGTTCCTGTAGAGATCTCAGTTCCTTCATCCCGGTCTCACTGAACCGATTCCCCACATTCAGATGTTCACAGATCCACTGTCAGTCCAGGTCTGACTTCCTGTAGAGATCTCAGTTCCTTCCTCCCGGTCTCAGTGAACCGATTGTACTCCAGCCTGAAAGAGATGGGAGACTAAAGATGAAATAAACAGATCACACAACAGTGTCAGTGACAGGGGACCGGGGTTAATGTTTCAACAACACTCACAGACAAATATCACCAGAAAACCCGCGGATCCGCTGATATTATATCACATTGAACATTAACACAAACACTCACCGGATCCGCTTCAGATTCGGGAGGGTCAGTATGAGGCGGCGGAGAGCGGGGTGAGATCGGTCTGTCAGAGAGTTGTATCTCAGGTTCAGCCAAGTCAGTGATGGGTTTGTACTGACAGCGGAGACGAGATCCTCGGCACCAGAATCTGTGAGACCGACACTCCTCAGCCTGGAGATGAGAGAGAGTGAGGGTGAAGGACACAGAGAGACAGGAGACGGTACAAATCCCCAGTGTTTATCAGTAACATAATTACTGATCACATTAATGTTCAGTGTCAGACACCCAGTGACTGAAAACACAATCTCCCACAGTCTGGTACTTACACCAGTTTCTGTATTTTACACTCCGGGTTCCTCAGAGCCGCAGACACCAGTTTCACTCCTGAATCTCCCAGTTTATTATAACTCAGGTTAAGCTCCGTCAGAATTGGGTTTGTACTGAGAGCGGAGACCAGATTCTTGGCACCAGAATCTGTGATACCGACACTGTCCAGCCTGGAGATGAGAGAGAGTGAGAGTGAAGGACACAGAGAGACAGGAGACAGTACAAATCCCCAGTGTTTATCAGTAACACAATTGCTGATCACATTAATGTTCGGTGTCAGACACCCAGTGACTGTAACCACAATCTCCCACAGTCTGGTACTTACCCCAGTTTCTGTATTTTACACTCCGGGTTCCTCAGAGCCACAGACATCAGTTTCACTCCTGAATCTCCCAGCTTATTATCATTCAGCACCAGCTCCATCAGTGATGGGTTTGAACAGAGAGCGGAGGCGAGATCCTCGGCACCAGAATCTGTGAGACCGACCTTCCTCAGCCTGGAGATGAGAGAGAGTGAGGGTGAAGGACACAGAGAGACAGGCACGGTACAAATCCCCAGTGTTTATCGGTAACACAATTACTGATATTTTCTTCAGCACGACTGCGGAAGTCAGCCAGTGAGAACAGCGAGAAGAGTTTAAAAGGAAGACAGATATACAGAGCGAGCGTTAGAGGAGCGGGAGACAGAGTAGGAAGGCTTTGGCTCAACGGGGCTTCGGCGATAAAGGGTCGAGGCGAGGTAGGTTATCTGTTTACAATACAGACAGAGAGTATGTGTGTGAGGCTGGTTTTCTGTGCTCGGTGTCAGATGTGGGGGATCCTGGAGACTCCCAGCCTCCCGGACGGCAACATCTGCACCCGGTGTGTCGAGCTGCAGCTCCTTATAGACCGAGTTAGGGAACTGGAGATACAGCTCGATGACCTTTGTCTGGTCAGGGAGAGCGAAGAGGTGATAGAGAGGCGTTACAGGCAGGTGGTCACATGCAGTTGATAGAGAAGGGAGGCACTCAGTCCGATGGTTTGAGATGTGTCTATTTTAATGCAAGGAGTATGATGAATAAAACGGATGAGCTTCGAGTGTGGATCAGCTCTTAGAGCTATGATCTGGTGGCCATTACAGAGACTTGGATGGCTCAGGTGCTGGAACGGCTACTTCAAGTGTCAGGATTTAATTGTTTCAGAAAGGACAAGGAGGGAGGCAAAAGAGGTGGGGACGTGGCACTGTTGATCAGAGATAGTGTCACGGCTACAGAAAAGGTGGACATCATGGAGGGGTTGTCTACGGCGTCTCTGTGGGTGGAAGTTAGGAACAGGATGGGGTCAATAACTCTACTGGGTGTTTTGTATAGACCACCCAATGGTAACAGGGACATCGAAGAGCAGATAGGGAGACAGATTCTGGAGAGGAGTAACAATAACAGGGTTGTTGAGGTGTGAGATTCTAACTTCCCAAATATTGATTGACAGCTCTCTAGAGTGAGGGGTTTAGATGGGGTGGAATTTGTTAGGTGTGTTCAGGAAGGTTTCTTTACGCAATATGTAGATAAGCCTACAAGAGGAGAGGCTGTACTTGATCTGCTATCGGGAAATTAACCTGGCCTGGTGTCAGGTCTCTCAGTGGGAGAGCATTTTGGAGATGGTGATCAGAATTCTATCTCTTTTACCATTGGCTTAGAGAGGGATAGGAACAGGCAAGCTAGGGAAAACCTTTAATTAGAGTAAGGGGAACTCTGAGGCGATCAGACCGGAACTTGTAATCATAAATTGGAATCTGATATTCTCAGGGAAACATACCGAAGAAATGTAGAAAATGTTCAGGGGATATTTGCGTGGGGTTCTGAGTAGGTACGTTCCAATGAGACATGGAAATGATGATAGGGTACAAGATCCATGGTGCTCAAAGGCTGTTGTAAATCTAGTCAAGAAGAAAAGAACTTATGAAAGGTTCAAAAAATGATTATAATGCTAGCAGGAAGGAGCTTAAGAATGAAATCAGGAGAGCTAGAAGGGGTCATGAGAAGGCCTTGGCGGACAGGATTAAGGAAAACCCTAAAGCATTCTGCAAGTATGTGAAGAGCAAGAGGATAAGATGTGAGAGAATAGGACCAAACTGGTGTGACAATGGAAAAGAACTTATTGAACGGGAGGAAATAGCGGAGGTATTTAATAAACCATTTGCTTTGGCATTCATGATGGAAAAGGATCTTGGCAATTGTAGGGATGACTTGCAGTGGACTGAAAAGCTTGAGAATGTAGATATGAAGAAAGAGGATGTGGTGGAGCTTTTGGAAAGCATTAAGTTGGATAAGTCACCGGGACCGGAAGGTAGAGCAATGGATGTAGTGTATATGGCTTTCAGCAAGGCATTTGATAAGGTACCCCATGCAAGGCTTATTGTGAAAGTAAGGAGGCATGGGATCCAAGGGGACATTGCTTCGTGGATCCAGAACTGGCTTGCCCACAGAAGACAAAGGGTGGTTGTAGACGGGTTATATTCTGCATGGAGGCTGGTGACCAGTAGTGTGCCTCAGGGATCTGTTCTGGGACCCCTAGTCTTTGTGATTTTTATAAATGACCTGGATGAGGAAGTGGAGGGTAGTGTTAGTAAGTCTGCTGATGACACAAAGGTTGGGGGTGTTGTGGATAATGTGGAGGGCTGTCAGAGGTAACAGCGGGACACCGAAAGGATGCAAAATTGGGCTGAGAAGTTGCAAATGGAGTTCAACTCAGATAAGTGTGAAGTGGTTCATTTTGGTAGGTCAAACAGGCTGGTGGAATATAGTGTTAATGGTAAGAGATTTGACAGCGCGGAGGATCAGAGGGATCTTGGGGTCCGAGTACATAAAAACTCAAAGTTTCTATGCAGGTTGACTCTGTAGTTAAATAGGCGTATGGTGTATTGGCCTTCATCAGTCGTGGGATTGAGTGTAAGAGTCGAGAGGTAATGTTTAAGAGTTGAGAGATTATGAGGGGGATAGATCAAGTTGACATGGATAGGCTTTTCCCAATAAGAATGGGGGAGATTCAAACAAGAGGTCATGATTTGAGAGTTCGGGGGCAAAAGTTTAAGGGTAACACGAGGGGGAATTTCTTTACTCCGAGAGTAGTGGCTATGTGGAATGAGCTTCCAATAGAAGTGGTAGAGGGAGGTTCGGTATTGTCATTTAAAGTAAAATTGCATAGGAATATGGAAAGGAAAGGAATAGGGGGTTATGGGCTGAGTGCAGGCCGGTGGGACTAGGTGAGAGTAAGTGTTTGGCATGGACTACAAGGGCCAAGATGGCCTGTTTCTGTGCTGTTATGGTTATATCGTTATATGTTGCAGCTATATAGGACCCTGATCAGACCTCACTTGGAGTACAGTGCTCAATTCTGGTCTTTTCACTATAGGAAGGACATGGAAACCATAGAAAGGGTGTCGAGGAGATTTACAAGGATGTTGCCTGGATTGGGGAGCATGCCTAATGAAAATAGGTTGAGAGAACTCGGCCTTTTCTCTTGGAGAGACAGAGGATGAGAGGTGATTTGATAGAGGTGTACAAAATAATGAGAGGCATTGATCATGTGGATAGTCAGAGGCATTTCCCCAGGGCTGAAATGGCTAGCACATTGAAAGGGCATAGTTTTAAGGTGCTTGGAAGTAGGTACAGAGGAGAGGTCAGGGGTAAGTTTTTTTACACAGAGAGTGGTGAGTGCGTGGAATGGACTGCTGGCGGCGGTGGTGGAGGCGGAAACGATCGGATCTTTAAACTCCAGGAAGGCAACATGGAGCTTAGAAATATAGAGGGCTATGGGTAAAACCGAGGAAATTCTAAGGTAGTGACATGTTCAGCACAGCGTTGTGGGCCGAAGGGCCTGTATTGTCCTGTATGTTATCTATGTTTCTTTGTTTCTACTGATCACATTAATGTTCAGTTTCAAACACACAGTCACTACATTGTGACTGTAAACACAATCTCCCACAGTCTGGTACTTACCACAGTTTCTGTATTTTACACTCCGGGTTCTTCAGAGCCGCAGACACCAGCTTCACTCCTGAATCTCCCAGTTCATTCTGCCCAAGTCTAAAAACAAACAGACAGATTCATGAACAAGGTGATTCAAACCGTGGGTCTGAGGGAATTTCTCTTACTCGGATATTCCAGGAAACATTAAACCCATCAGTAAATCACTGATTGGAGTTCTCATCACTGTCAATGTCCCTCACAGCCCAGATCCAGGGTATTCACCAAATGTCAGTAATTTAGTCTGTCGGTGTGACCCTGTAAACTCCACATATTCTGTCCCATTTCCCGATGGAGATAAAAGTGTTCCTGACCGAAATGCCGAAATGTCAATTGGACACAGTGAAATAGACCCACCTGAGCTAAAGGGATGGGGAAGAGAGATCCCACAAGAAGAGTGGGGGATGGGAACAGAGGCCCCACACGAGAACGGGTGATGGTGAATAGAGATCTCACAGGAGGAGGTGGGGATGGGGAATAGAGATCCCACAGGAGGAAGGGGGATGGGGAAGAGAGATCCCTCGGGAGGAAGGGGGATGGGGAGGAGAGATCCCACAGGAGAAAGGGGGATGGGGAAGAGAGATCCCTCAGGAGGAAGTGGGATGGGGAAGAGAGATCCCACAGGAGGAAGGGGGATGAGGAAGGGAAATCCCACAGGAGGATGGGAATGGGGAAGAGCGATCCCACAGGAAGTGTGGGGATGGGAACAGAGGCCACACAGGAGAAAGTGGGATAGGGAATCACATTCCCTTTCCTGGTTTTAGATCACTCGTCCATCTGAACTCCTCTTCTGGGCTCTCTCTTCACCGTCCCCCTTCCTGCTGTTGGGTCTCTGTTCCCATTCCCCTCTTCCTGTGGCATCAGTCTTTCTCATCTCCCTTCCTCCTTATTGATCTCTCTTCCCCATCCCACTTCCTCCTCAGTGATCACTTCCCCCTCCCCCATACTCCTCTGGGATCACTCTTCCCCATCCCCCTTCCTCCTCTGGGATCCCTCTTCCCCATCCCCCTTCCTCCTCTGGGAGCTCTCTTCCCCATCCCCCTTCCTCCTTTGGGATCTCCTGTCCCATCCTTCCTGCTGTTGGATCTCCCTTTCCCTTCCCCCTTCCTTCTGAAGAGAGACCCCACAGCATCTGGGTGTATCCGACAGGAAGTGGCGGGTATTCGAACAGAGGCCCTACAGGAGTAAGTGGATGGGAAAGAGAGATCCCACAGGAAGAGCTGGGATGGGAAAGAGAGATCCCACAGGAAGAGGTGGGATGGGAAAGAGAGATCATACAGGAGGATGGGTGACGGGTCGGAGAGACACCTCAGGAGGAAGGGATTTGGGAAAGAGAGGTCACACAGGTTGAGGGGGCATGAGAACCGAGGACCCACAGGAGGAAGGGGTATGGAGAAGAGAGGCCCCACATGAGAAAGAGTGATGGTGAATAGAGATCCCACAGGAGGAAGGGGGTTGCTATGGACAGATCCAATAGTTGGAAGGAAGGGGGAGTGGGAACAGAGAGCCCAGAGGATGAAAGGGGGATGGGAAAGCCAGATCTCACAGGAGGATTGCTACCCGTGCCACGTGCTAGTGAGGCTAGAAATAGGAAGATAATGCAGCTAAATACGTGGCTCCGGGGATGGTGCATGAGGGAGGGGTTCATATTTCTGGACAATTGGGCTTTCTTCCAGGGGAGGTGGGACCAGTTCGAATTGGACAGTTTGCACCTGAACTGGAGGGGACTAACATCCTTGTCGGTAGGTTAGCAAGTTCTGCTCCGGTGGTTTTAAACTAGATTGCAGGCGAAGGGGGCAGAGTGTTAGAGCAGATAGTGAAGTGGAGGAGGATAAAGGACATGTCAGGACTGCTTTTATAAACAGATATCAATGGTTTGTACGTGGTGGAAATGTTCTCAGGTGCATCTATTTCACGGAGTATTGTAGGTAAGGCAGATGAGTTTAGATCGTGGATTGGCACATGATGATATCGACATTATTGCTATTAATAAGACGGTTGCAGGAGGGGCAGGACTAATAACTATATAACCATATAACAATTACAGCACGGAAACAGGCCATCTCGGCCCTTCTAGTCCGTGCAGAACGCTTACTCTCACCTAGTCCCACTGACCCGTACTCAGCCCATAACCCTCCAATCATATCCTGTCCATATACCTATCCAATTTTACTTCAAATGACAATACC
This sequence comes from Hypanus sabinus, assembly GCF_030144855.1. Classification (NCBI taxonomy): domain Eukaryota; kingdom Metazoa; phylum Chordata; class Chondrichthyes; order Myliobatiformes; family Dasyatidae; genus Hypanus; species Hypanus sabinus. The sequence goes on from NW_026781112.1 coordinate 191,651, forward strand.
GAACCAGCCTCTAACACTTCAACTGGAGCTCATTCCACACAGCTACCACTATCTGTAAAGAAATTACCCCTCATATTACAATTAAACGTTTGCCCCCTAACTCTCAAATCATGTCCTCTTGTTTGAATCTATTCTCAATGGAAAAAGCCTATCCACGTCAACTGTATCTATCCCCCTCATAAGTTTAAATTTCTCTAACGTCCCCCCTCAAACGTCTATGCTTCAAAGAATAAAGACCTAACTTGTTCAATCTTTCTCTATAACTTCTGTGCTGAAACCCAGGTAACATTCCAGTAAATATCCTGTGTACTCTCTCAATTTTGTTGACACCTTTCCTATAATTTGGTGACCAGAAATGTACACAATACTCCAAATTTGGCCTCACCGATGCCTTGTACAATTTTAACATTACATCCCATCTCCTATTCTCAATGCTCTGATTTATAAAGGCCAACATACCAAAAGCTTTCTTCACCACACTATCCACATGAGATTCCACCTTCAGGGAACTATGCACCATTATTCCTCGATCACTCTGTTCTACTGCATTCTTCAATTCCCTACAATTTACCATTTATGTCCTATTTGGATTAGTAGTACCTCACAGTTATCAGCATTAAACTCCTTCTGCCATCTTTCAGCCCACTCCTCTAACTGGTCAAAATCTCTCTGCAAACTTTTAAAACCAACTTCATTATCCACAACGCCACCTACCTTAGTATCATCTGCATACTTACTAATCCAATTTACCACCCCATCATCCAGATCATTAATGTATATGACAAACAACATTGAACCCAGTACAGATCCCTGAGGCACACTACTAGTCACCGGCCTCCAACCTGACAAACAGTTATCCACCACTACTCTCTGGCATCTCCCATCCAGCCACTGTTGAATCCATTTTACTACTTCAGTACTAATACCTAACGATTCAATATTCCTAACTAACCTTCTGTACGGAACCTTGTCAAGGGCCTTAATGAAGTCCATACAGACAACATCTACTGCTTTACCCTCGTCAACTTTCCTCGTAACCTTTTCAAAAAAACTATAAGATTTGTCAAACATGTCCTTCCACGCACAAATCCATGATGACTGTTCTTAATCAGACCCTGTCTATCCAGATAATTATATATACCATCTCTAAGAATACCCTCCATTAATTTACCCACCACTGACATCAAACTGACAGGCCGATAATTGCTAGGTTTACTCTTAGAACATTTTTAAAATAATGGAACCACATGAGCAATACGCCAATCCTTCGGCACCATCCCCGTTTCTAATGACATTTGAAATATTTCTGTCAGAGCCCCTGCTATATCTACACTAACCTCCCTCATGGTCCTACGGAATATCCTGTCAGGCTCCGGAGATTTATCCAATTTTATATTCCTTAAAACCTCCAGCTTCATATTTCGGGGTTCCGTTGTTTCAGACATGAAAGAGGTGAAGGATGAAAGGGGGAGGAGTGGCATTACCAGTCAGGGAGAATAATACAGCTGTGCGTAGACAGGACAGCCCAGAGGGTTTGTCTACAGAGGCCATTTGGGTGGACCTGAGGAACGGCGAAGGGTAGTATTATAGACCGCCCAATAGGCAGAGAGAATTGGAGGAGCAAATCTGCAGAGAGGTAGCAGGCCGATGTCAGAAACAGAAAGTTGTAATCGTAGAGGATTTTAAATTTCCACATATTGACGGGGACGCCCACTCTGATAAAGGGTTAGATGGTGTGGAGTTTGTCAAATGTGTTTAGGAAAGTTTTCTAAATCAATATATTGAGGTACCAACGAGAGAGGGTGCAGTACCTGATCTCCTATTACGGAACCAGACAGGTCAGGTGACAGAAGTATGTGTAAGCAAACATTCTGGATCCAGTGACCATAATGTCATCAGTTTCAAGATAATTATGGATAAGGATAGGACTGGTCCGCCAGTTAAGGTTCTGAATTGGAGAAGGGCCAATTTTGTGGAAATGAGAGAGGATCTGGGAAGAGTGGATTGGGATAAGTTGTTTTCTGGCAAGGATGTGTTCAGTAAGTGGAACGCCTTCAAGGGTGAAATTTTGAGAGTGCAGAGTTTGCATGTTCCTGCCAGGATTAAAGGCAAAGTTAACAGGCATAGGGAACCTTGGTTTTCAAGGGAAATTGGTGATCTGGTTAAATAGGTGTTTAGCAGGTACAGAAAATGTAAGGGATTACGAAAGAAGGAAATCAGGAATCGAAAAGAAGACATGAGGTTGCTCTGGCAGATCATGTGAAGGTAAACCAGAAGGGTTTCTACAAGTATATTAAGAGTAAAAGGATAGTAAAGGACAAAATTGGTCCCCTAGAAGATCAGTGTGGTCGTCTGTGTGTGGAGCCTCACGAGATGGGGGAGATCTCAAACAGTTTTTTTGCGTCAGTGTTTACTCAGGAAACTGACATAGCGGATATGGAATTAAGGCAAACAAACAGTCGTGTCATGGAACATATGGAGATTAAAGAGGAGGAGCTGCTTGCTGCCTTACAGCGAATAAAGGTAGATAAATCCCCCGGAACTGACATGATATTTCCTCGGACCTTGAGGGAGACTTGTGTAGAAATTGCAGGGGCCCTGGCAGAAATATTTAAAATGTCCTCAGCCAGGGGTGCGGTGCCGGAGGATTGGAGGGTAGCTCATGTAGTTCCGTTGTTTGAAAAAGGCTCCAAAAGTACACCAGGTAATTACAGGCCAGTGAGCCTGACATCAGTAGTAGGTAACTTATTGGAACGTGTTCTGAGAGATCGGATATACAAGGATTTGGACAGCCAAGGGCTGATTAAAGATAGTCAGCATGGGTTTGTGTGTGGTAGATCATGTTTAATGAATCCTGTAGTGTTTTTCGAGAAGGTTAGCAAGAATGCACATGAAGGAAAGGCTGTGGATATTGTCTACATGGACTTTTGTAAGGCCTTTGACAAGGTCCCACATAAGAGATTAGTTCTAAAGGTCCAGACACTAGGTATCCATGGAGAGGTTGTAAACTGGATTTGAATTGACTGTGTGGGAGAAGACAGAGAGTGGTAGTGGATGATTGCTTCTCAGACTGGAGGCCTGTAACTAGTGGTGTGTCGCAGGGATCTGTGCTGGGACCATTGTTGTTTGTTGTCTATATCAATGATCTAGATGATAATGTGATAAACTGAATCAGCAGGTTTGTGGATGACACTAAGATAGAGGCATTGTGGAGAGCGAGGAAGGCTTTCAAAGCTTGCAGAGGGATCTGGATCAACTGGAGAAATGGGCCAGAAAATGGCAGATGGAATTTAATGCAGACAATTGTGAGGAGTTCCATCTTGGAAGGACAAATCAAGATACGACATACCCGATAAACAGTAGGGCACTGAGGAATGTGGAGGAACAAAGGGACCTGGGAGTTCAGATACACAAGTCCCTGAAAGTGGCGTCACAGGGAGACAGGGTTGTGAAGGAGGCTTTTGGCATCCTGGCATTCATAAATCAAAGTACTGAGTATAGGAGTTGGAATATTATGATGAGGTTGTATAAGATATTGGTGTTTCCAAATTTGGAGTATTGTGCGCAGTTCTGGTCACTGAACTATAGGAAGGATATCAGTAAGTTTGAAACAGTGCAGAGAAGATTTACTAGGATGTGGCTGGGTCTTCAGGAGTTGAGTTACAAGGAACGATTGATCAGGTTAGGACTTTATTCCTTGGAGCGTAGAAGAATGAGGGGAGATTTGATAGAGGTTTACAAAATTATGAGGGTATAGACAGGGTAAATGCGAATAGGCTCTTTCCACATAGATTAGGAGAGATAAATATGAGCAGACATGGCTTCAGCGTGAAAGGGGAAAGGTTTAGGGGGAGCATTAGGAGGAACTTCTTCACACAGAGGGTGGTGAGAGTGTGGAACGAGCTGTCATCTGATGTGGAAAATGTGGACTCACTCTTAAGCTTTAAGAATAAATTGGATAGTTACATGGGTGGGAGAGGACTGGAGGGTTATGGACTGGGTGCAGGTCAATGGGTCTAGCGGAATAAGGTTTTGGTACAGACTAGAAGGACTGAATGGCTTGTTTTCTGTGCTGTAGTGTTCTATGATTTTATGATTCTATGGGGAGGAGAGTTCCCACAGGCAAAAGGGGAATGGGGATGGGGAAGAGAGATCCCACATGAGGAAGGGGGATGGGGAAGAGAGATCCCACAGGAGGAAGGGAGATTGGGAAGAGAGATCCCACAGAAGGATGGGGAAGAGAGATCCAACAGGAGGAAGGGGGATGGGGGTTCCCTCAGGAGGAAGGGGATGGGGAAGAGAGATCCCACAGGAGGAAGGGAGATGGGGAAGAGAGATCCCACAGAAGGAAGGGGGATGGGGAAGCGAGATCCCACAGGAGGAAGAGGGATGGGGAAGAGACATCCCACAGGAGGAAGGGGGATGTGGAAGAGAGATCCCTCAGGAGAAAGGGGATGGGGAAGCGAGATCCCACAGCAGGATGAGGCATGGGGAAGAGAGATCCCACAGGAGGAAGGGGGATATAGACAGAAAATAAACAGGATGAAGGGGGAAGGGGTTAAGAGATCGGCCAGGAGGAAGAGGGATGTGGAACAGAGTTCCCACATGAGGATGTGGGATTGGGAAGAGAAATCTCACAGGAGGAAGGGGGTTGGGGAAGAGAAATTCCACAGGACAATGGGGCATGCCAAGGAGAAATCCAACAGGAAGAAGTCGATGGGGGAGAGAGATCCCACAGGAGGAAAGGGGATGGGGAAGAGAGATCTTACAGGAAGGGTGGGGGGTGTGGAAAAGTCATCCCAAAGGAGGATGAGGAAAAGTAATAGAGAGCCCACAGGAGGAATGGGGAAGGGTGCGAGATTCCAAAGAATGGAAGGGGGTTTGGGATGAGAGGTCCCACAGGAGGATTCCAAGGGTAAACGATAATCCTACAAGATGAGAGGATGCAGACATTTTTTGTACGTGTATGTTGGGTCTGAACAGAGGCCCAGAGGAGATACGCCCTCGCTCTTTGCGAATCTGGAAGTCAGCAAAGTCACACACGGAGAAGGGCAGGAGAGGACAATCTCACAATGGTATTTCTTTCCTTCTCACTGGGACAGTCTGCTGACGGTCTCTTGTCCCTCACCAGGAAGGGGGTGTGAATCTCTGACCCACCTGCTACAGTCAGTGTCGGTCTGGGTGTCAGTAACAGTGAGAAGGAACATTGTCAATGGACGTGTCACAGGCAGCGAGAAACATGACCATTACTGTGATTTACTACAATTACACCAATGGCCGTTGTTCACTGATCTGATGAAGTCTCCAACATCCCTTCACAAGGAACCACAGAACACTCCCGTCCTTGGGGAATTACTGACCGATCCCCTGGGCATTTGTCACAATTCTTCACATTCTGATTTACTACAAAATTATGGAAATTCCTTTACATTGAAACAAAACAATGGGATAGTTTCACAGTTCATAGTGAGAGATAAACCAAGTTACCTCAACTCCTGGCACTTGTGCAGCCCGGGTCCCAGCCGCTGGATTCCTTCATACTGAATCTGGCAATAGTTTAGGTTGAGGTGTTTTATTGTATCACAGAATCCGATAACATGAGACAGGACCGTGCAGTCAATCGGGGTCAGTGTCATTTCACTGAATGAAAGTGTTTCCACAGATCCCAGTGCGGCCTGAGCCAGCCCACGATTCTGAGACTCAAACAGGTAGTGCAATGTGTTCAGGAATCTCCTTTTACCAGCTTCACTCCATGTGTTTCCACTCTGGCGTTTAACCTCTTCTTTCACCCAGTCAATCACCCGGCAGATTGTTTCATGAGGAAATGGACCCAGAAACTCCTCCAGGCACCGAGCTGTCATTCGGGAGGAAAAACCAGCAACAAAACGGAGAAATACCTCAAATCGCCCATCTGTCGTGTTGTGGGCTTCAGTGAGGAATTTCAGGATATCCCCGGGATGTGGATTCAGGAATTGTGCGACTGCAGCTACAAACTCTTGGATGGTGAGGTGTGGGAATGTGTACACCACGCTCCGGGCAGAATCCTCTCTCTCCAAAAGCTCCATCAGGAACCCGGACAGGAACTGGGAAGGCTGCAGATTGAACTTGATCAAATCTCCATCTGTAAACACAATCTTCCTCTCGGACACTCCTCTGAAGGCCATCTGACCAACCCTGAGTAACACATCACGGGGGTTCTCAATCTCACGGCCGTGGTTTTTCAGGATGTTGTAAATATAGTAGGAGTACAGTTGGGTGATGGTCTTGGGAACACGCTGTGGGTCCCTGACTCTTTGTGTGAAGAAGGGGCCCAGTGCCTGAGCGAGGATCCAGCAGTAGGAGGGGTTGTAGCTCATGGTGTACAGGATCTCGTTCTCCTTCACGTGCTTGAAAACAGCTTCTGCCACCGTCGGATCTTCAAAATGTCTGATGAAGTACTTCTTCCGTTCCTCACCAGAAAATCCCAGGATTTCCGCCTGGATACCGATTTGAGCGTTTTCCAATAAAGGTAACGCAGTGGGGCGGGTGGTGACCAGCACTGAACACCCTGGGAGCAGCTTGCCCTGGATTAAACTGTACACAATGTCAGACACTTCACACCACCACTCGGGATCTGGGCACTGGTGCTTGGGTTCTGTGTCTCTCTGACTGTCCGCAAAATCGATGGTGTGCTTGAATTCATCCAAACCATCGAATATAAACAGCAATCCCTCTGGGTTCTTCCAGACCTCTCTCAGGATATTCCCAAAGTAAGGATACTGATCCAGAATCAGTTCCCTCAGGTTTATTCTGTTGTTAATGGAGTTTAAATCACGGAATTTGAAACTGAAGACAAACTGGAACTCTTGGTATATTTCCCCAGTGGCCCAGTCATAAACAATCCTTTGAACCATTGTTGTTTTCCCGATCCCCGGGACTCCAGCCATTGCTGCCGAACTCCCAGATGTGGAGTAACGTTGAGAAAACCTGCTCTGGCATAGCTGATCAGTCTGGATGTTTTCCAGCTCTCCTTGGAGAAGTTTCTGTCTCCACTCCTCGTGGTCTCTGCCTCTTGCCAGCAGCTCATGTTCCACCAGTCTCCGATCTCGAACAGTAGAAATGACCGTGAGCTCAGCGTATCGATCAACCAGCTGGAAAACCTTCACCTTCTCCCTCATCAGGATCGTGTTCACTCTCAGTGTTTCAGTTTGTGCCCGCAGAGTCTCCTTGTGTTTCTGTTGAACACCTTCCATGGGAACAGACAGTGGACAAACTGTTAGATGCCTCAACTCAGAACTCAGTATTTAAGCACACAAGAGTTAGCTCAAAGCTATTGCCTTAATGGATTCATCAATGGATATTCGTACAGTATAGTAAATGTGATTAACAGACCCCTGACTGGACAGAGAGGCCTGGTCTAGATAAACACCAGATCATCACATTTCCACATTAACTGTGCTGTGACGGTGAGTATTTCCCTGGTAGTTTACTGATCCCCGATTGTCCTGCACTGAATAATCTCCCACGACTGTCACAACTGTCAATTTCTTCTGTGAAATAAACTTTTAATCGGATCCTGTCATGGGTGTGTGGTGTCTCACTCTGTGACTGGAACTCAAAGTGTGTCAGGACCCTGTCACGGGTATAGGGTCTCACAGTGTGTCAGGACCCTGTCAGGGGTGTGTGGTGTCTCACGGTGTGTCAGGACCCTGTCAGGGGTACGTGGTGTCTCACAGTGTGTCAGGAACCTGTCAGGGGTGTGTGGGGTCTCACAGTGTGTCAGGACCCTGTCAGGAGTGTGTGGGGTCTCACTGTGTGTCAGGACCCTGTCAGGGGTGTGTGGAGTCTCACAGTGTGCCGGAAACCTGTCAGCGGTGTGTGGGGTCTGGTAATGTGTCAGGACTTTGACAGGGGTGTATGGGGTCTCACAGAGTGACCGGACCCTGTCCGGTGTTTGTGGGTTCTCACACTGTGTCAGGACCCTGTAAGGAGTGTGGGGTCTCACATTGTGACTGTATCCTGTCAAGGGTGTGTGGGGTCTCACAGTGTGACAGGACCCTGTCAGGTGTGTGTGGGGTCTCACTGTGTGTCAGGAACCTGTCAGGGGTGTGTGGGATCTCACAGTGTGTCAGGACCCTGTCAGTGGTGTGTGGGGTCTCACTGTGTGTCAGGACCCTGTCAGGGGTGTGTGGGGTCTCACAGTGTGACAGGACCCTGTCAGGAGTGTGTGGGGTCTCACAGTGTGTCAGGAACCTGTCAGGGGTGTGTGGGGTCTCACAGTGAACCAGGACCCTATCAGGAGTGTGTGGGGTCTCACAGTGTGTCAGGACCCTGTCAGGAGTGGGTGGGGTCTCACAGTGTGTCAGGACCCTGTCATGGGTGTGTGGTGTCTCACAGTGTGACAGGAACCTGTCAGGAGTGTGTGGGGTCTCACAGTGTGTCAGGACCCTGTCAGGCCTGTGTGGGGTCTCACGGTGTGTCACGACACTGTCAGGGGAGTGCCGCATCTTAATGTTTGCCGTGAACCTGCCACGGGTGTGTGGAGTCTCAAAGTGTGTAAGGACCCTGTGAGGTGTGTGTGGGGTCTTACTGTGAGTCAGGTCGGTGCCAGGGGTGTGTGATGTCTGACAGTGCGACAGGACCCTGTCAGGAGTGTGTGGGGTGTCTATTCAATGTGTTCGGCTGTGATAGGGAGCGGAGGAAAACACTGATCCTGGAGATATTCACTTTAGAGAATGTGACAGTGGCAGAGATGATGTTCTTCAGTAATCAGTGACTGTCTCTGTTTCATATTCAGAAATGGGTTTGGAAATTTCACTGTCGTGTCTGTTCTCTCTGCAAACAGGATGAAGGACAATGAGGAACAAGCTTGTAGCGATTTACTAAACCTGTGTTCAGGGACACTGAGGGGTTTCATTGACCGGGTGTGGACTGGAGCAATATTTACAGAGGTCCCAGAAACGTCAGTAGTTTGTAAACTTCCTGATTCGTCCATCTCTGCTCCCATATTTAAATTATCATCGTTGGGATTTGTTATTGTAAATGAGAGAGACTGAACCAGGGTTCTGGGCAAGATTTTTGAAAGGACTTTTGGACAGTCACAATGATGGAAGCATGTGGACATGGTGAAGGAAGGAGAGATTAGTCTTCAGGTTTGTTTGATTTATTTCTTAGCTGATTCGGCACAATATTATTTGCCTAATGGCCTGTTCCTGTGTTATACTCTTCAATGTTCAATGCACGTTCACTTACCTTTCAGCTCACCGAGAAGCTTCAGTAAAAGTTGAGCGGGAATTGGTCGATGGGAAGGATCACAACCTGTTTGAATTTAAACAAATTGAGGAAATCGTTTTTGTAACATTTTCAAGTGTGCTGTATTCAATACAAATTTAAATTAATCTCTGATATTATCTCACCATATATCTGCATTTCCTTCAGTATTTTGTCCAACTTTGGGACACCCATCCGCATTTTCACAAAGGTTTCCCACATCACCCTCGGGGCGAGGGAGCCTTTCTCCATCACCAGGCTCAGGAGGAGTTTAGAACTGTCCGCCCGCTCTCCCTTATCAGCAAGATCAGAGATTTTCTGTGAAGAGTAACAGTGAACATATTCGGGACTGACAGATTCACGCAGAGGATGAGAAGTAAATGATGTGCTCTGTAACCGGATCACACTGAGCAGTCACCCGGACGGGTGCTGACCCTGTCTGGACATGGACTGTACATTCTGAGTGCAGAGCACACGGAGGGACATTCACCCTGAACCTGGTCCACCAGTCAATGAGATCCTGGCTGGTCTGTGCCTATTCGCCTCGCTCTGAACATTGAGCCACCAGCAGGGGCATTTACAACTTTTTCAATCATCGCTTGAGATTCACATTTTTAAGAATTTATTTATTTCTGATTTGTTTTTATGTTCTATTATTCGATGAATGAGAGTCCCGACACCCATGAGTCCTGTAATGTGTGAAAATTCAAACCCATTCTCCCTCCCACTCACCCGATGTTCCTCTCCGCTGAACTGATTCTCGGCCGTTAACGCCTGGCTCACTCCGTGCACCCCTCCTTCCATCGCCTGCTCCAGCCTGTCCCGGTAGAAGTCCGTCAGCTGCAGCAGCTGGGAATCGTCCCAGCTTGCCAGGAGCTCGGTGATCACTCTCAGAGCTGTGAAGGAAAACGGGGAAAATTAAAGGCATTATCAAACACCTAATGGACGGCAAATTTCTCTCTGGAGCCTAAAGACGGGGATTCTGTGCAGCACGTCGCCAAACAGAATCCGAAATAGACACACTAATGTGTTACAATTTGGAAGGACAGATCAGAGAAGGAATTTCACAGCAAAAGACAGGGCAGTGAGTAGTGAACTGAGGAACACGGATACGACCCCAAGGATTTTAATTGTTGAAAGTGGTGCCACGTGGAGTTAGGGGTGTAAACAAATATTTGATACACTGGATTTTATGAATCCAACCGTGAGTAGAGATATACACAAGCTGCTGTAAGAATTCAACAGTTCAGGCAGCAACTATGGAAATGTGTTACGGGCCGAGACCCTTCGCAAAATGTCGACTCTTTACTCTTTCCCATAGCTGATGTCTGGCCGCTGAGTTCATTTTGTGTGTGGTGTTTAGAATTCCAGATTCTACAGATTTTCTCATCTCAGAGTGTCAGGACCCTGTCAGGTGTGTGTGGGGTCTCACAGTGTGTCAGGACCCTGTCAAGGGTGTGTGGGGTCTCACAGTGTGTCAGGGCCCTGTCAGGCGTGTGTGGGTCTCACAGTGTGTCAGGGCCCTGTCAGAGGTGTGTGGGGTCTCACGGTGTGTCAGGACCCTGTCAGGGGTGTTAGGAGTCTCACTGTGTGTCAGGACGGTGTCAGGGGTGTGTGGGATCTCACAGTGCGTCAGGACCCTGACAGGGGTGTGTGGAGTCTCACAGTGTGTCAGGACGGTGTCAGGGCTGTGTGGGATCTCACAGTGTGTCACGACCCTGTCAGGGGTGTGTGGATTCTCACAGTGTGTCAGGACGGTGTCAGGGGTGTGTGGGATCTCACAGTGCGTCAGGACCCTGACAGGGGTGTGTGGAGTCTCACAGTGTGTCAGGACGGTGTCAGGCGTGTGTGGGATCTCACAGTGTGTCTGGACCCTGTCAGGGGTGTGTGGAGTCTCACAGTGTGTCGGGACCCTCTCAGGGATGTGTGGGGTCTAACAGTGTGTCAGGACCCTGTCAGGGGTGTGTGGGATCTTGCAGTGTTTCAGGACCCTCTCGATTGTGTGTGGGGTCTCACAGTGTGTCAGGACCCTGTCAGGTGTGTGTGGGGTCTCACTGTGTGTCAGGACCCTCTCAATTGTGTGTGGGGTCTAACAGTGTGTCAGGACCCTGTCAGTGGTGTATGGGGTCTCATAGTGCGTCAGGACCCTGTCAGGGGTGTGTGTGATCTCACAGTGTGTCAGGTCCCTGTCAGGGGCGTGTGGGGTCTTGCAGTGTGTCAGGTCCCTCTCAATTGTGTGTGGGGTCTCACAGTGTGTCAGGACCCTGTCAGGGGTGTGTGGGGTCTCACTGTGTGTCAGGACCCTGTCAGGTGAATGTGGGGTCTCCATTCAATGTACTCGGTTGTGATAGGGAGCGTAGGAAAACATTGATTGTGGACATATTTACTTTAGAGAATATGATAGTGGTAGAAATGATGTTCTTCAATAATCGGGAAGTGTTTCTGCTTCATATTCAGAAAAGGGTGTGAGAATTTCACTGTTGTGTCTGTTCCCTTGGGAAACAACATGAGGAATAGTGACGAACAAGCTTTTATCAATGTTGCTGGGAAAGTGTTGGGTTTCATTGAGCGGATGTGGACTGGAACAGCATTGACAGAAGTGACAGAGGCGTGAGTAGTTTGTAAACTTCCTGATTTGTCTGTCTCTGGTCCCGTGTTTAAATGATCATCTTTAGGATTTGTTCTTGTAAGTGAGAGACCCTAAACCAAGGTTTTTGCTGAAATTCCTTATATTTCTGTTAAGAGCTTCGAATAATCAGATAAGACATGGTCTGATACAATATTAATAAGTTTTTCGATATTTGTCTTTCCTACGCTCTCTCTTCTGTTAAATGTGCAGTTGAGTGATCCAACTCAGTCTGCGATGACGATGTCTTACAATCTCTTGAGACCATGCATTGGCCCGGGCTCCATATTCACAGACATGCTGGGCTTATGGATGTAGTGAGCTTCCCATCCAGACGGTCACAATTTAAATAATTGTAATATTATTTATAGATATTTTCAGTCCTCTGCACCATCCTTGCCGCGATCCCACAACCCTCGGTTTCCCTGTCCTGATTCCCATCTCTCACCCTTCCTCAGTGTCCATCACACAACACCCGCAGACAGGAATTTCAGCTTCTGTGGACTGAGCTGAGGAGTATGTCCCCCAGTCTCACCCTCTCTAACACTGTAGCAGTGTTTGCACTTGGGAGTGCAGATGTGAACACAGCGGGGTTCATCTGCTGCTTTGTGGTTGAACAGACCAGTTGGGATGTTCCCTGCTTTTCTAATTAAAGTGATGATATTATTACTATTCTGTGACTGGAACTTCAGTGGACGCCTAACTCTGAGAAAAGATAATCTGCGGGAACGAGGGGAGTTTGGAAAATGGTTCAGGATGAGGCTGTTCAGGAGGGGGCAATGGCTGGCAAGAGAAGTTTGACTTTTTTGTTGTGAATAAATATTTTTTCACCCCATTTCCAGATCCCCTCTTCTCCACTCAGACTCCGGTGGGGATCTGTAGTTCCAGGCGCAGAGCGGTGTGATCACTTTCCTCAAACTCGCCAGCTCTCTGCCTCTTTCCTCAAAATGTTCTTTGAAAACTCTCCCTCTAGCAAACACGTTTCCCCGTGTCTCACTGTGATCTCTGTCACAGTGCGAACATTTACCTGGTCAGATCCTCGTGGCTCAACAACTGAACCGCCCGACGCAAATTACAACCGTTGCTGGAAACAGAGGTCAAGTTTCGACTTGATGAAATCTGTTTCAGCCTCATCTGGGCCATTGCGTACCGTTCCGATTGCCCCAATACCGGAGGGATGTTGAAGCTTTAGAGAGGGAGCAGAAGAGGTTTACCAGGATGCTGCCTGGTTTAGAGGGCATGTGCTATCATGAGAGGCTGGATAAATTTGGAATGTTTTCTCTGGATCATCTGGATTGAGGGAGCTCTGACAACTATCCGAAATTATGAGACTTGGATAGAGTGGGCAGAGAGAATCAGTCTCCTGGGTTTGAAATATCTGTTACTAGAGGGCGTGCAGTGAAGATGAGCGGGGTTTGGATTAAGGGGGATGTGAGGGGTAGTTTTTTTTTTAAATCAGACACTCGTGGCTGCCTGGAACGCACTGCCTGGTAAGGTGGTCGAGGCAAATTATTAGAAGCTTTTAAGGGACTTTTGGACAGGCACATGGATGTAAGGAAGATGGAAGCATGTGGACATGGTGAAGGAAGGAGAGATTAGTCTTCAGGTTTGTTTGATTTATTTCTTAGCTGATTCGGCACAATATTATTTGCGTAATGGCCTATTCCTGTGTTATACTCTTCAATGTTCAATGCACGTTCACTTACCTTTCAGCTCACCGAGAAGCTTTAGTAAAAGGTGAGTGGGAATTGGTTGATGGGAAGAATCACAACCTGTTTGAATTTAAACAAATTGAGGAAATAATTTTTGTCAAATTGTAACCTGTACGGATTCAATCCAAATTTGAATTAATCGCTGATATTATCTCACCATGTTCTTGTATTTCTTTCAGTATCTTGTCCAACATTGGAACATCATTGCGCATTTTGACAAAGGTTTCCCACATCACCCTTTGGGCGCGGGAGCCTTTCTCCATCACCAGGCTCAGGAGGACTTTAGAACTGTCCGCCCGCTCTCCCTTATCAGCGAGATCAGAGATTTTCTGTGAAGAGTAACAGTGAACATATTGGGGACTGACAGATTCACACAGAGAGTGAGAAGTAAATGATGTGCTCTATAACGGGATCACCCGGACGGGTGCTGATCCTGTCTGGACATGGACTGTACATTCTGAGTGCAGAGCACACGGAGGGTCACTCACCGTGAACCTGGTCCACCAGTCAATGAGATCCTGGCTGGTCTGTGACCGCTTCATTGACGTGGTACCAAATGCATAAATAATTCCTCACCGGATTTGACGGTGTAAAACAGAAATCAGAAAATAACGATCACAGATGAAGAAAGAAAACAGGAGGGTTTTAATAACAGAGCGAGTTGCAGAGAAGTTTCAGAAAAGATGATGTGATTCATCTCCTTAATCCGCCAGTGTCCAACATGACAGCGGATTACCGGCTGACACCTGATGCCTTTCATTTGCCTTTTCCAGTGGAGCTTTATTCAGTGATTACACATTACAACATGGCAGTATTCCCCGATCCACACCGTTCGCAGTTACGGATTGAAACACTATCATCTCCACTCAGAACAGAACACATTCAAGCTCTTGTGACACCCACAGATGATATCCCAGTTCTCACTGTCATCCTGCCATCACGCTGCACGTTCTTCCCAAACCGAAACTTCCTGTAATATTTCAATTTAATACTGTAAGCCCACACAACTCAACTCACTCTGAACATTGAGCTGCTACCCACCATTCCGCGGGGTCTTTTCACCCCTTCCTATCACTGGTTCAGATTCACATGTCTGGGATTGTATGTGGAGCATTTATTTCCCAGTTGTTCCTTTATCTAATATAATATCTGATGAGTCAGAGTTCCGGCACCCATCAGTCCTGTGATTTGCAAACATTCAAACTCATTCTCTCTCCCACTCACCCGATGTTCCTGTACACTGAACTGATTCTTGGCCATTAACGCCAGGCTCACTCCGCGCACCTCTCCTTCCATCGCCTGCTCCAGCCTGTCCCGGTAGATATCCGTCAACTGCAGCAGCTGTGAATCGTCCCAGCTTGCCAGGAGCTCGGTGATCACTGAGCCTGGACCTGTGAAGGAAAATTAGGAGCATTAAAGAAATTTCAACACCATACTGGGTGGTAATTTCTCTCTGGAACCTGAAGATCACAACAAAACACAGTGGGGGCGGGGGGTCACGTGATGACGTTGGATCGAGACGCGGGAAACCAACTCCTGTAAAAAAATCAGTAGATTGATGTTTACGTGAAGAAAAGTTAGTAAATACTTTCTCAAAGTTATTATGAACTACTCCGGATTGTTTCAAACTATGTCTCACAAACAGAAGATGAAGAAAACAACTACCGTGAAGACAACGCAAGTTGGAACAGAATCAAGGCCCGCTGCTGCCAGAGAACCGCGGGCTCAGGTATCCTTTACCTGCGGTGATGCAGAACATGAAACTGCAGCAACATCGACCATTTCTAAAGAAAAAGACCAACGAGAACTGCGCAAACGTGAAGGAAGGAGCATGCCCAAACGCGAGCAACCTGAACTACAAATCCCAGTTACGATTGAAACCGGAAGTGAAAGTGAATCTGCGGCAGATTCAGATTCTCTGGATAAATCAAACGAAGATGGAGGTAAAAGATTTTCTGGAAATAAAGAAAAAACGTTGCTGCAAATAATGCGTAAATTAGAAAAATTAAACGCATTAAAAGAAATCAAATAACGATAAATATGGAGATTATGTTTGATAAAATGATAAAAAGACAGGAAATAATGGAAAAGAGAATTATAGTCTTGGAAGCCACAACAGAAGACATGGTTGAAAGAATGAATAAAATGGAAGATAATATCTCTGCCTGCACATTAGAAAGAAAACAGTTATTGGAAAAAGTGGATAAGCTAGAAAATTTTAGCAGTCGAAACAATATTAAGATTGTTGGCCTTAATGAAGATATAGAAGGCGAAGATCCAATAATTTATTTTTCAAAAAATGGATCCCTGAAAACTTGGAAATGGAAGAAGAAATTCTAATTGAAACTGAAAGAGCTCATAGAGCTAGAAGATCAAGACCTCAAGCTGATCAAAATCCTCAATCAATTTTGATAAAATGCTTAAGATACCAAGATAAAGAACAGATCCTGAAGGCGGCTGCCCAATGTGCCAGAAAGAGTAAAGGGACATTGGTGATAGAAGGGAAAGCAGTTCGCTTCTATCCTGATAAAAGTTATAACCTTTTGAAGAGAAAGAAGGAATTTAACCCAGTGAAAAAAGCTTTATGGGAAAAGGGTTATAAATTCATAATGCGTCAACCAGCAACACTGATAATTTTTTTGGAGGATGGAAAAAGATTTTTTACCGATTATCGAGAAGCGGAGGAATTCGCACGAAAACTCCTCGCTATTTGCTAACTACACATAGAGATTTCCAAGCGTAATGGATTAAAGATGAAGACAGACAGTGAATGGAATTGATGGACATTTACGGATGGTACAGGGGGCGAAAGGCAAAATTTGAAAAATATTAACGGCGAGTAGTATTTTTTTCTCATATATATATATATACTTTTTTATGTCGCGGGGGAGCTGGAGGAGCTTTGGAGCGATTGCTACGGGATTCACGTGTGTAATCATCGCGATTGCCATGACCCGTACAACAGAGGGGGGTAATGTTGTGTTCTTTTTTATCCACAACATTAGTGGGGGGTATTTTGTTTTTTTCTTTATAATCTATTTTTCTCCTATCTTTTTTTGCCTGGATGATTGGTGGGCACACATAGCAACATGGAGAATTTTTAAAAAGGTTCCCCAAGGTACCACGAAAGTTGAAAGATTAGGTATTATTATAGATTGGAGTAACCCAATTAAAAATAATGACTAATTTACTAAATTTTCAAAGTTTTAATGTTAATGGGCTTAATGGACCGGTGAAAAGAAAAAAGAATCTTAACACACATTAAAAAAACAAAAATAGGTATACCTTTTTTACAAGAAACACACTTAATAGAGAAAGAACATCAGAAATTAAAAAGAGATTGGGTTGGAAATGTTATTGCAGCTTCATTTAACTCATAGGGGAGAAGAGTTGCAATTTTGGTTAATAAAAATTTACCAATTAAAATACAAAATGTATTAATTGATTCGGTGGGAAGATATTTAATTATACATTGTCAATTTTTTTTTTCAGAACTATGGACTCTTATGAATATTTATGCACCACATGTAAATGATGTAAAATTTATACGAGATCTGTTTGAATTTGGTTAACGCACATGATAAAAAATATTAATAGGTGGAGATTTTAACTTTTGTCTAGATCCAGTTTTAGATAGATCAACAAGGGTTGTCACAAAATCAAAAGTAGCAAAATTAACTTTATCATTGATGAAAGATTGATATATGGAGAAGAATTAACACAAAAGTAAGAGATTATTCATTTTATTCAAATAGACATCCTATTAACGAATATTCAAGACAGAGTGAAAAATATGCAATATAAAGCAAGAATATTGTCAGATCATTGATAATGAAACATAATGATAGATGAAGAGAAATCAATTTATAGATGGAGATTTAATTCAATATTACTAAAACATCAAGATTTTTGTGATTTTATGAAAAGCAGATTCAGTTTTTTTTTAGATACAAATTCACATTCAGTTGATGATAAATTTATATTGTGAGAAGCAATGAAGGCATATTTGAGAGGTCAGATAATAGGATACAAATAAAAGTATGAAGGAATATATGATAGAAATAGATCAACTGGAAAAAGAGATTACAAAATTAGAAAAAGAATCTCAAAGATATATGACAGAAGAAAAACGAAGACAACTTGTTAATAAGAAGTTACTATATAATACGCTTCAGATATATCGAACAGAAAAAGCAATTATGAGAACTAAACAGAGATATTATGAACTAGGTGAAAGATCACATAAGGTCCTTGCTTGGCAGTTAAAAACAGACCAGACTTCTAAAACGATAAATGCAATTTAAACAAGACTAAATAAAATTACTTATAAACCTTTGGAAATTAATGAAACTTTTAAGAATTTTTATTCTGAACTGTATAAATCAGAACCACAAAATGATAATGTCAAGATAGAAAGGTTTTTATCACAAATAACTCTTCCAAAATTGAATTTGTAAGAACAGAAGGGATTAGATATGCCTTTTACATTAAAAGAGGTCGAAGAAGCTCTATGATCATTTCAAAGTAATAAA
Organism: Hypanus sabinus; assembly: GCF_030144855.1. Taxonomy (NCBI): domain Eukaryota; kingdom Metazoa; phylum Chordata; class Chondrichthyes; order Myliobatiformes; family Dasyatidae; genus Hypanus; species Hypanus sabinus. The sequence goes on from NW_026781112.1 coordinate 209,770, forward strand.
TCCCCAGGAGAAGATGGTTTTCCACCTGAATTTTATAAAAAGTTTAATGATTTATTAATTCCTCCTTTCATGGAGTTAATACACCAAGCGGAAAGAATGCACAAACTTCCAGAATCTCTTTCGACAGCTATTTTAATAGTATTGCCAAAAAAAGATAGAGATCTTTTAAAGCCAATATCATATAGACCTATTTCTTTGTTAAACACTGACTATAAAATAATAGCAAAAACCTTATCTAACAGATTATCTAAATACTTATCAAAATTAATACACATGGATCAAACAGGATTTATTAAAAATAGACAATCGGCAGAAAACGTAACTCAGTTATTTAGCATAATTCATTTGGCTCAAAAGAGGGAGGAAATGAGTGTGGCCGTTGCTTTAGATGCAGAAAAAGCATTTGATAGATTGGAATGGGATTTTTTATTCAAGGTATTGGAAAAATATGGATTAGGAGTATCCTTTATAAAATGGATTAAAACCTTAAATACTAATCCCAAAGCTAAAGTAGTGACAAATGGTCAAATTTCCACACCATTTCAGTTGACAAGGTCAACTAGGCAAGGTTGTCCATTATCACCTGCTTTATTTGTGTTGGCGATAGAACCATTAGCTGAATTAATTAGATGGACCCAGAAGGGTTTCAGAGTTAACCAGGAGGAATACAAGATTATCTTATTTGCTGATGATGTTCTGTTTTATGTACTCGTTGCATCAATTATCCTCAAGATTAGAAGAATATGGGAAAATATCAGGCTACAAACTAAATTGGGATAAAAGTGAAATTTTACCTCTGCCTAAAGGAGATTATTATCAATGTCGATTAATAACTCAATTTAGTTGGCCGATAAACGGTATAAAATATTTAGGTATAAGAGTTGACAATGATATAAAGAACTTATATAAATTAAATTATTTACCATTATTGAAAAAAATTGAAGATAATCTTGATAAATGGATGATATTACCAATAACATTAGTAGGTACAGTAAATACCATAAAAATGAATCTATTCACTAGATTATAATACTCATTCCAATCACTACCAATGCAACTACTCCAGAAGCTTTTTTCAAGAGTTAAATAAATATGTGAGGAAGTTCCTTTGGAAAGGTAAGATGTCAAAAATATCGTTGGAAAAATTGACGTGGAAATTTGATCTAGGGGGGGTTACAACTTCCAAATTTTTAGAATTATTATAAAGCAAATCAACTTAGATTTATTGCATCTTTTTTTGAGAAAGATAGACCGGCATGGATTAGAATAGAAGTAGATAAAATAGGAGAAAATACGAGAAAATACACCAGAAGATTTTATATATAAATGGGAATCTAAATGGATACGAGAAAAGAAAGAATCTCCTGTATTAAAACTTTTGATTGATTTCTGGAATAAGATAAATGTTGATGATGAGATAAAGAAATCTTTATTAGCAAAGAGATCTTTAATTCAAAATAGACTTATTCATTTTACAATGGATTATCAACTTTTATATAATTGGTTTCAGAAAGGGATTAGGTATATAGGAGTATGTTTTGAAGGAGGTATATTAATGTCATTTGATCAATTAATAAATACAAAATATCAAACAACACTTTTAAGGGCTTATTTAAGAAAAAAATTGGGTCAAACAATGTTATTGCCGAAATCTAATTAAATAGGAATTTTAATTCTAAAAGGAAAAACTAAAAAAAATATTTCTTGTATGTATAGTTTGATTCAAAAACAGGCAATTAAACAAGGAATCCATAAGTCAAGACAAAAATGGGAAATTGACTTGAATATTAAAAATGAAGAAACAAATTGGTCAAGACTATGTCTTGATAGTATGACAAATACAATAAATTTCTGGTTAAGATTAGTGCAATATAATTTTTACATCAATTATATATTACACCACAAAAAATAAATAAATTAAAAACAAATTTATCTGATCAGTGTTTCCGATGTAACCAAGAAATTGGTACTTTTTTACATTCTACTTAGTCTTGTTCTAAAATTCAACCTTTTTGGACAAATTTAAGAGTTTAACTGGAACAAATTATTGGAAAACAACTTCCACATAACCCGATATTATTTTTATTCGGCGATACTGAAGGGATAAAACCGAAACCCAAATTGAATAAAAATCAGAAAGAATTCATAAAAATTGCACTGGCAGTAGCCAAAAAGGCTATTGTATTTACTTGGAAATCGGATTCATACTTAAGTATAGATCGTTGGAAGAATGAAATTTCCAGCTGTATTCCACTTGAAAAAATTACTTATAATTTAAGAGATAAATATGAAACATTTTTGAAAATTTGGCGCCCTTATTTACAAAAGACAGGATTAAATATATAGGTGCTCCGAAGATAAAATAATTGATTATTTGTGGAAAGAAATAAATATATAAAGTTATTATGAATTCCATGGAGCATGTGGGGATCTTCCGATATCCAGGCGTTCTTTCTTTCTTTCTTTATTTTTTCTTCTTTTTTTAAATTTTCTTCTATAGGGATGTTCGGGGGGAGGGTAGATTTTTTTTGTAATCATTTGAAAACTCAGTAAAAATTAAAAAAAAAACAAAACAGTCCGAAATATATATATGGGAGAACGGGTTTGGGCCGGAGGGTAGGCGTCGACGGGGGTGTAGGAGGTGGTATAGTTCCATCTGTTGAAGTCAGTTCTTTCATGTCCCCAAGAATATACCTCCCTGTTTTGAAAGGACTCTGCGTATTGCTGAGAATATAGTGACCCATCACCATCCCTCTCCTGGTACTGCCCATCACCACCGCTTGGCTCTGGGTTACTGTCTGCCTGCCTGGTCAACCCCTTCCTCAGCAAATCTCTGGGATATCTCACAAAATGCTGGAGGTGCTCAGCATGTCAGGCAGCGTCTATGGAGGAGAATAAACAATCAGTGTTTCGAGCCAAGGCCCTTCATCGGACTGGAAATGAAGGGACAGAAATTCTAGATATTGTCACATTACTTTCTATTCCTTGTGGTCCTGATCTGAAATGTTGACTGTTTATTCCTGTCCATGGATGCTGCCTGATGCTGAATTCTGCCGATATGTTGTGTGTCTTTTTGTTGCCCGAAACTTTCAGCATCTGCAGAATGTCTTGTCTTCTGGAGTAACTCGCTATTTTAATGTGCATCACAATCTGTTAGAGGAGCAGGAGCAGACGGAAACTGTCCTCCTTCCACGTGTGACTGTGTTTCCCCCAGAGATGACAATTCTCTCTCTCTCATCTCTGTTCAGTTTTCACAAATACTTTGTGAATTGCCATTATTGAATTAAACCCAGACGGAGAATCCGCAGAGTATTTATAAATTAAAATAATTCGCCAACATACCCGTGTCCTTTCCTGATGTTGACGTCACTGGAGCTCCACCCCTGCTCGAACCTTGATCCATTTTGTGGACAGGAGTTTTCAGTTTTTGCTGCTCTGTAACAAAAAAAATATAACAGGAGGGTCAAACATTAATTGGGGTTTAAAGCAGAACAGTGTTTTGTTTTTAAACTGATTTGAACACTTCCAAACATCTTGGGCCGATCCACTGAAGCTTTGTCATGGCTGGATCCACCTGCACCCATCCACCCACAGTCACATAACGTCCATCTCCGCTCTACATGGATTGTACACTGGGCCAGGATTCTCCAGGGTATCTACTCGCTGTATTGCAGGCAATTCCCTTTTAGGAAACAATCTTGTGTCTTGGACCGGGAGTGATGAGTCTCCGGAATGGCAAGCCAGGTGGAACAGGCAACAGCCACTGCTTTGGTCCTCCTATCACTGGTGGCGCTGTGGTGAGTAATGGACATGTGCTCCAGCTGTGTGGAGTGAAACATTTCTGCTGACGATGAGACGTCTATTCCTCTCGTCACTGGATTATACAGACTTCTCAGTCACAACTGATCCCCACCGTCTCCTTTCAGTTTAACATCGACTGGCATTGACACCAATGGCAATATATGATTTGTGACTACACTCTAACAACCTGAACAATGCAATCTCACACACAGCATCGTGACATCTTCTCCTGAACCACTATAGTTTGTTTTTTTTTTTTCCGGCAGGACTTTAAAACTATTATTAGCACCAAAATTCAGTTAAGATTTATTTGAGCATATCACCTGGCTATTATCAGATAGTTAGTTATATGACACCTTGTTAAACACGATATCGACATGCGATACATCCAAAACAGTCAGTTCGGAAAAATTGTCAATATATTTAAAACAGAATGCTGGAATTATTCAACAAGACCAGAGTATGTTAATATTTCAGGAGGAGGACCCTGTATCAGAGCTGAGCCTCTGTGCAGGAGCCATGTATCTGTTCTCTATCAGCATTGTATTCTGCGTTGTGTATTTATGATGCTTTTTTATGGTAAATAGTCGCATCAGTGTGGATGTGGTAAATGCAAAGGGAATCAGTTACATTGTTTGCTTTTTCCATGCAGTACACAGCTGGGGACTGACCGATGTTATTGTTAACTCAAATACGATCAATTTACGTTTGGGTACAGTTCAGTTTTATCACTTCAAGATTGTATGTTTACTGATTGCTAATAAAGGATGGAATACATATCACCGACCTTTGTAACAATCATTATTGGAGTTGAGGGTACATCGTGCAAGTACAACAAATCCACGGGTGGTCGCCAGCAATGGCAAATTAGCTTAGTTAAATCTCACAGCTGGACTCTCAATAAGTGTTTCTCAGCCTGCCGATCATTGAAATATTCTGAGATACTGAGAATTTTGCTTCAGTATTCAACAGTGAAAAGGACCTTGGCAATTGTGGAGATGACAGAGCAGACTGAAACACATGAGTGTTTGAACTATAAGAAAGAGCATGTGCTGGATCTTTGGAGAGGTATTCAGTTAGATAGGTCACCGGGACTGAACGAGATATACTCCATGCTACTGTAGGAATAGAGGGAGGAGATTGCTAAGCCTCTGACGATGATCTTTGCATCATCAATTAGGTGAGGAGAAGTACCTGAGGATTGGAAGGTTGCAAATGTTGCTCTCTTGTTCAAGAAATGGAGTAGCGGTAATTCAGGAAATTACAGACCAGTGAGTCTTACTTCAGTGCTGGGCAAGTTTTGGAGAAGATCCTGAGAGGCAGGGTTTATGAACATTTGGAGACACATGGCCCGATTAGGGATAGTCAGCACGGCTTTGCCGAGGCCAGGTCACGCCTTATGAACCTGATTGAATTCTTTGAGGATGTAACAAAACACATTGATGAAGGTAGAGCAGTGGAAGTACTGTATATGGATTTCAGTAAGAGGTTAGCTAAGGTTCCCCATGGAAGGCTCATTCAAAAAATAATAAGTTATGGGATCCAAGGAGACATTCCTTTGTGAATCCAGAATTGGCTTGCCCACACAAGGCAAAGGTCCATTGTAGATGGTTCGTATTCTGCATGCATGATTGTGACTAATATTGTTCCGTTGGAATCTGTTCTAAGACCTTGATCAGACTCTGTTTGGGAGTAGTGTTCAGTTCTGGTCACCTCACTACAGGAATCGATATGGATGCTATAGAGAGAGTGCAAAGGAGATTGACAAGGATGTTGCCTGGATTGGGGAGCATACCTGATGAGAATAAGTTGAGTAAATTTGGCCTTTTCTCCTTGAAGCGATGGAGGGTGAGATGTGGCCTGACAGAAGTGTATAAGATGAGTGGCTTTGGTTGTGTCGACAGACAAAGGATTTTTCTCAGGATTGAACTGACAAAGAAGAGGGAGCATAGTATTCAGGTGCTTGGAAGTAGGTACAAGGGGGATGTCAGGGTAACGTTTTTCTCACAGAGAGGGGTGGGTGCGTGGAATGCACTGGCAGCGATGGTGGTAGGTGGATCCATTGCGGTCTTTTATGAGACTCTTAGATAGGTAAGTGGAGCTTATAAAAATAACGGTCTATGCTGCAAGGAAATTGTAGTCAATCTCTAGAGTAGGTTACACGATTGACACAATTTTGTGGGATGAATGGACTGTAATGTGATTTAGATTTCTATGTTCTATCTTCTTTACATTTTACCTACTGAGGTGCCAAACTGATCATCACTAATCAAATCTCACTGAGAGTTCTCAGGTCCTGTTGAATTTATTGCCAAGTGCACAAGTACGGGAAGGTACAGGGACAGAGAAACACTGACATGTGGCAGCATCACAGGCAAGTACATTCAGTTAACACACGGAACAGTAATTATCTCTCTACCCCTTTCTGTTTTTCGCAGGGATCGTTCCCTCCGCGACTGCCTGGTCCACACGTCCCTCCCCACAGATCTCACACCGGGTACTTATCCCTGCAAGCGTAAGTGCTACACCTTTCCCTACACCTCCTCTCTTACCACCATTCAGGTCCCCAAACAGTCCTCCCAGGTGAGGCAACACTGCACTTCTGAGTCTGTTGGGGTCATCTATTACATCCGGTGTTCCCGGTGCGGCCTACGCTACATCGGCGAGACCTGACGCAGATTGGGGGACCGCTTCGTCGAACACCACCGCTCCGTCCACCACAACGGACAGGATCTCCCGGTTGCCACCCACTTCAACTCTGCCTCTCATTCCCATTTGGATATGTCCATACATGGCCTCCTCTACTGCATGATGAGGCTAAACTCAGGTTGGAGGCGCAACACCTCATGTACCGTCTGGGTAGTCTCCGGCCCCTTGGTATGAACATCAGATTTACCTCTCTCATGATTCTGCCTTTTTCTACTACCGATATTGTTTCCCTTTACATTCCTTCTTCACCTCTCCTGCCTATCCCCTCCCTGCTTCCCCTCCCCCACCCTCTTGATCTTTCCTCTAATTGGTTTTTCACCTGCACCTTCCCCCTCCCCCCACCTACTTTATAGGACCACTGCCCCCTCCTTCCTCAGTCCTGACGAAGGGTCTCGGGCCGAAACGTTGACCGCTCATTTCAACGGATGATGCCCGACCTGCTGAGTTCATCCAACCTGTTTGTACGTGTTGATTTGACCACAACATCTGCAGTGTATTTGTCTTTAAATACTCAATAACATGTTGACCGGAGTTTAAGAGATAATAATGATCTTAAAATCCTTCCGGAGAAAATTGAGTGGTTCTGGACAAGAGGTCACCATGTTATGGGTGAGATTGCATTGTTCAGGATGTCAGAGTGAATCTACATAGACTCAAATCATATATTGCCATAGGTGTCAATGCCAGGGGATGTCAAAATGAAAGGAGACGGTAAGAATCAGGTTTGACTGAGAAATCTGTATAATCCAGTGAAGAGAGGAATAGAACTCTCATCGTCAGCAGCAATATTTCAACCCACACTGCTATAACTGTTATCCATTACCCACCATAGCGCCATTAGTGGTAGGAGGACCAAAGCAGTGGGTGCAGTCTGCTCAGCCTGCTTTGTCTTTACATTGACACATCACTCCCGGTCCAGGGTACAAGATTGGTTCCTAAAAGGGAATTGCCTGCGATATAGGAAGTAGATACCCTAGAGAATCCTGGCCCAGTGCACAATGCACGGAGAGCGGAAATGGACATTGTGAGACTGTGGGTGGATGGGTGCAGGTGGATCAGGCCATGAAAAGTGTTCGGTGGACAGGCCCAAGATGTTTGGAAGTGTTTGTCTCCGTTAACAAACAAAACCGAGTTTTTCAATTAATGTTTGACCCTCCGGTTATTTTTTTCTTTGTTACCTCTGCTGATTCTATGTCTGGGTTTAATACAACTTTGGCAATTCACAAAATGATTGTGAAAACTGACCAGAGTGATTACAGAGAGAGTTGACATCTCTGGGGAAACACAGTCACACGTGGAAGGAGTACAGTTACCGTCTGCTCCTGCTCCTCTAACAGATTGTGATGCACATTAAAATAGCGAGTTACTCCAGAAGACAAGACATTCTGCAGATGATGAAAGTTTTAAGCAACACAAAGACATACAAAATATTTGCTGAACTCAGCAGGTCAGGCAGCATCCATGGAGAGGAATAAATATATGATGTTTTGGATCAGGACCACGGTGAACAGAAAGTAATGTAACAATATCTAGAATTTCTGTCCCTTCATTTCCAGTCCGATGAAGGGCCTTGACCCAAAACATTGATTGTTTATTCTCCTCCATAGACGCTGCCTGAGCTGCTGAGAACCTGCAGCATTTTGTGAGATATGCCAGAGATTTGCTGAGGAAGGGGTTGACCGGTGGGAGATCTGTGGGGAGGGACGTGTGGACCAGGCAGTCGCGGAGGGAACGATCCCTGCGAAAAACAGAAAGGGGTAGAGAGGGAAAGATGTCCTTAGTTGTGGGGTGATGCCCTCACACGCATCTCCTCTATTTCCCGCACTTCGGCCCTCACCCCATCCTCCCGTCACCACAACAGGGACCGTGTTTCCCTTGTCCTCACCTACCACCCGTCAGCCTCCGGATCCAGTATATTCAGAGGCATATTCAACCTCCGCAACTTCCGCCACCTTCAACAGGATCCGATCCACCTCATATACCTCTCTCATGATTCTGCCTTCTACTACTCATAGTGCTTTCCTCTTACATTCCTTCATCACCTCTCCGGCCTATCCCCTCTCTGCTTCCCCTACCCCACCCCTTGATCTTTCACCCGTTTGGTTTTTCACCTGGCACCTATCAGCCTTCTCCTTCCCATCCTCCCCCCAGCTTCTTTAAGGGGCCCCTGTCCCCTCCCTCGTCAGTCCTGACGAAGGGTCTCGGCCCGATACGTTGACTGTTCCTTTCAACGGACGCTGCCCGACCCGCTGATTTCATCCGGCCTGATTCTACGTGTTCCTGAGTGTTTACCCGGCTATTAGCAGCTTGTAACATCGCACCTTTGTTAAACACAATGTAGACACGCCATACATACAAAACAGAAAATTTTCAAACATCTTAACATAATTAAACAAAACTGCTGGAATTATTCAACAAGACAGAGAGTATGTTAATATTTCAGGTGGAGGACCCTGTATCAGAGCTGAGTTCTGTGTAGGAGTCAGGTATTGTTCTCTGTCTGCACTGTAGTTTGTGTTGCATATTAAATATTTTTTTTTGTTTCTCAATCTGTTTCACAAAACTCCGTGCCCTCCCATTCACTATACCAGTCCCAGCCTGGTGACTGTCCAAATAATCCAACCCTCACTTGTTCGAGTTGAAAACCATTCGCCATTTCTCAGACCATCTCCATAACTAACCAAGATGTCTTTGAAATTTATTGTAACCTGTTGCCATATCAACCAGACTCCCAAACTTTGTATCAAACTTGATACCGTGACATGTACATTCAAACACAAATCAATGACATGAATTTCATATTAACGAGGTCTTGACACTGACACGCACGTCCCACTTGTCACAGGCCTCCATTCGCTAAATTCCTCTTCAGTCAACACCCTCTGCTTCTTGTTCTCGAACCCGGTGTGAATCCACCTCGACAGCTCCCCGTGAATCTCACGTGACCGAACCTTCCCGATCATCTGCCATGCGGGATATTGTTACAGACTTTAACAAAGTTCAAATGAACAGCATCACTGACCAACTTCACCCAACTCCCGAGTTAACTCTTAAATAATCTCCAAAATACTTGACAGATACGATGTCCTATTGGGCAGTGTAGATGGTGATTTCCCGATAACCAACGTCCAATCGCCCGAGTCTTCAGCTTCACTGCGGACTGAGGAATTTCCGATCCCAGCTGTCGAATTACCAACCTGGACTGAAGCCCGGATACTGTCAGTTCCATATCCTCAGAGTCACCGCCCAATATCATCACCCATACAAAGACGCTTTGGTGCCGGCGATTTACCGTGGTGTTCCTGCCATTTCCCATTCACAGACTAAGGTGGAATTGGAACCTAATGACCCTCTGCCGGGGCCGGTGCTCAGGCTGGTTCCCCGGTCTGTATAGAGGATGCGGATACACTTCAGACTGACCCCAGCAGCTAAACCGTGCACATTTGGTCACAATCTTCCTGCTGTGTGGGATCTTGCCCAGCACAGCTGGCTGCCATGTTCCCTGCAATGTAGCAGGAACAAAATATAAAATTATAAAGTAGAAAATGCTGGGAACTCAGTACATCAGACTACATCTCTGAAAGGAGAAATGGTGGAAGACCCAGTTCCAGAACTGAAACTGTCCGAGATGCTGCCGATCTGCTGAGCGTTTCCAGTAGTTTCTGCTCTTCACTTTAAATTTCCTGCAACTGTAGTATTTTCTCCCTCTTCATTTTAATGCACAGATAGTAACTGATTGCCACCCTAGACTGTAAATACCATCCCAACCCAACCACTCTGTTAGATCTGAGTTCATTCTGACCCTGGTGTAATACATCCCAGACAGTCAATGCTCACAGCATCCTTTCCTCCCACTATCACTCTGTTACATTTGCTCCCGAGGCCACTGTTTCTACGCTGAGAGGCGGTGACCACAGAGCGATTAAAAAACTGTAACACTTGTTTCAGCTCTGACGGGCTGTTACCCTGGAAACAGAGGAAGTGGCTCACCGAAAATAACCGAAAAAGGAAATAACAAACTCAACATCAGATGTTATGAGTTCAATTATGACAAAGATTAACTCTGCAGCCATTTTGTAACGGTGAAACTAAAACTGAAATGGCTGTTTTTACCCTGTCACGTGCTATGTCCAATTAAACCTCTGGCATTTCTAGCTTGCGAAAACCCAATTCTGATAAGGTTGCAAAAAAAAAAAACTTAACAATGAAGGCAAAGTTTGAAAGAGAGATTGTTGAAATATATCATTGCAGCAGTTGGGTACAGACTGGACAGAGGTTGAACAAGATGGTTGATATATATCATTGAGGTGGTGGGATACAGCCTGGACAGAGATTGACCAAGATGGTTGATATATTTTATTGAGGTGGTGGGATACAGACCGGACAGAGACTGAACAAGATGCTTGGTATATATCATTGAGGTGGTGGCATACGGACTGGACAGAGATTGAAGAAGATGGCTGATCAAAGGCGATCTCTGATGGTCCCCGAGCAATACGCAGATCTTGAAATAATAGAACACACTAGTAGATAACAAAGCCAGAACAAACAATAAGAACTTTAGTATATGTCCTTTTCCACTCCACACACTTTATCAATGCTCTGCAGAAAGTATCCCATCCCGATACTTCACATCTTCATACGGCTACTGCTCCTCCTTCAACTGACTGAAATAGCGGAGAACAGTGGACACAGCTGAGCACATAATAGAAACCAACCTCCCCTCCGTGGGCTCTGTCTATACTTCCCACTGACTCAGTAAAGCGGCCAACATATTGAAACATCCCCACAACCCTGAATATTCTCACTTCTCACCCTCCCATCGGGGCGAAGATAAAATAAAACAGAAACATGCCACCGGGCTCAAGGACGGTGTCCATTCTGCTGTTAGAAGTGAACAGCGTGATGAGTGGGGTCCTGACCTCACAGTCTAAATAGATGTGACCTTGCACCACATATCTACCCGCACTGCACTTTGTCTGTAACCAGAATGATTTGTTTTACCTCAGTGTACTGCTGCAATGTATTGATCTTTGTGGAGAATACCGAAACACGATTTTCACTCAACCTCTGTACATGGAAAACAAAATAAAGATCCCCCATTGCAACGGTGAAGGAATATTAGACAGCCTGAGTTGCTGCTTGGGAAATTCTGAAGGGAGTGTACACACTTCTGGTGGAAAGCGGCCAGTGAGTGAGTGGGCCAATGAAGGAGTGGAGCTTTGAGGCTTTGACTCGAGAGATTCTGGCAGTTTTGGCAGTTGGACTGTGCAATCAAGTCAATCAGGATTTGAATAGCTCAGCAGAAAGCCGCTGATTAGAGACAATCAAGATTTGAATAGCTCCGACTCAGCAGAGAGCAGCTGATTTGGCAATTGAGGTCAGGTGACCAAGCAGTTTGGAAAAACTCAAACGAGTAAATAGAGGGATAACTCAAGCGGAGCAGTCTGTGAAAAGCGGCCAATGAGTGATTGGGCCAGTGAGGGAGAGGAGCTTTGAGGCTTTGACTGAGGAGGCTTCAGCGAGATGAGGCGGAGGGCGAGCTTGTTCCCAGTTAGTCTTTTCAATGCCTCCTCAGACGGTGATGTGCCTCTCCTGTGAGATGTGGCAGTCCTGGGGGAACTCCCCTCTCCCGCAGAGTCAAATCTGCTAGAAGTGCATGCGGCTGGGCGATCTGGAAGACCGTGTGATGAATCTGGAGCAGCAGCTGGATGACCTTCGACTCATAAGGGAGAATGAGGCAGTCATAGATGACAGCAACAGGGAGGTAGTCAGACCTAGGCTGCCGGAAGTAGGTCATTGGGTGACAGCCCGAGGAGGGAAAGTGATGGTGAGTAGACAGGTAGTGCAGAGCAACCCTGTAGCCATCCCCCCGAATAATAAGTTTATGTCAGGTCGTGGGGACAGGGGTGCTGGGGAAGGACCCACAAGCAGGACACAAACACTTCTTTCTTAGGTACAATAAAATAGCATTTATTACTCGCTACACAGAAGATCAAAAATCGAGGACAAAGTGGAACACGAACCTCAGACAAGAGATTAGGGACTAGGATCCCCGCGGACCTTGGACTTGGAAACAGGGAACTGGGACAGCCGCGGACCTTGGACTCGGACAGGGGGAGCAATGGGTAGAAGGGGGGGGGGGAATCCCCGCCGGGCAGCGGCATTCTGAGGCAACGTCTGACGGGCCTCTCCCCGTCAGAGGCAACGGGTAGGAACATCGAGCCAGGACTCCGCCTTCAGCTCAGGCACCGAACCGGGGCTCTTCTTCTTGGGGGAGGGCGGTAGACACGGACAAGGGGCATAAACGTCGAGTCAGGACTCCGCCTTCAACTCACCCCTGGTAGATTGACCTTGGTCGGACCCACTCTGGCGGCGGAAGGTGAATTGCTGGTACTCCGATGCGGGCTAGATCTCTCTGGCTTGGCATAGCGGCAGCGACTTGTGACGGCTTCTTTAACGCTCTCACCCCGTACGGCTAAAGCCAGGGGCTTATAAGCTGCTGGTTCTGGTCGAGGGCAGACTACCTTGATTGCCGAGTTCAAGGGATGCGTGAAACGGAATTATACGGGAACAATGAGTCAATGGTCCGGATCGCAACCTAACTAAGTTTAAAGGGGAACTGATCCAGACCATGACAGTTTACCGTCCTGGAGACTGTTGCCGGAACGACCGGCCAGGTATGAGTAGCAGGGCCTCTGGCACTGAGCCTGACCCTGTGGTTCAGAAGAACGGGACCCGGAAGAGGAGAGCTGTCGACATTGGAGACTCTATAGTCAGCAGTGCAGACAGGAGATTTTGTGGACGTGAGAAGGACACCCGCATGGTTTGTTGCCCCCCGGGTGCCAGGGTCCGGGATGTCTCTGACCGGGTGCATGACATCCTGGTATGAGAGGGACAGCAACCAAAATTCATGATACATGTTGATACCAAGAACATAGGCAGGAAAAGGGATGAGGTCCTGAAGTGTGAGTTTCTGAAGACTGACGAACAGGACCACAAGGGTGGCGTTCTCAGGATTGCTGCCAGTGCTACGTGATAGTGATGGTAAGAATTGGAGGAGATGTCAGTTGAATGCGTGGCTGAGGAGTTGGTGCCAGGGGCAGGGTTTTAGATTTTTGGATAATTGGGCTCTCTTCAGGGGAAGTTGACCCCTGTACAGATCGGCTGGGTTGCACCTGAACTCGACGGGGAGCAATATCCTTGGAGGTAGGTTTGCTAGCATGGTTCAGGAGGGTTTAAACTAATTTGCAAGGCGGATGAGACCTGCAGCAATAGAACAGTAGAAGAAGTGCATGGAATAAAGCCAGATATAACATATAGAGAGGCTTTGATGAAAAAGAAGCAGAATATAGGGCGTAAGCCTAGTAAGGTAGAAGTGCTAAAGTGCTTGTACGTTAATGCAATAAGCATCAGGAACAAAGGTGATGAACTGAGAGCTTAGATACATACATGTAATTATTAAGTAGTGGCCATTACGGAGACTTGGCCGGCACCAGGGCAGGAATGGATTCTCAATATTCCTGGATTTCAGTGCTTTAAAAGGGATGGGGTGGGGGGAAGGAGAGGAGGGGTGGCATTACTGATCAGGGATGTTATTACAGCTACAGGAATGGTGGGTAATGTAGCAGGATCCTTTTTTGAGTCAGTATAGGTGGAAGCCAGGAACAGGAAGGGAGCAGTTACTCTAATTTAGGGTATTCTATAGGCCCCCTGGTAGCAGCAGAGATACCAAGGAACAGATTGTGAGGCAGATTTTGGAAAGGTTCAAAAATAACAGTTGTTATCATGGGAGACTTTAACTTCCCTAATATTGATTGGCACTTGATTAGTTACAAGGGTTTAGGTGGGGCAGAGTTTCTTAAGTGTGTCCAGGATGGATTCCTGTCACAGTATGTTGACAAGCCGACTAGGAGGAATGCCATACTAGATCTAGAATTAGGTAACGAACCGGGTCAGGTCACAGATCTGCCAGTGGGTGAGCATCTGGTGGAGAGTGATCACCGCTCCCTGGCCTTTAGTATTATCATGGAAGAATCAGAGAAGACTGGAATTTTTTTAATTGGGGAAGGGTAAATTATGAGGTTATAAGACTAGAACGTGCGGGTGTGGAATGGGTTGATGCTTTTGCAGGGAAATGTACAATAGACATGTGGTCGATGTTTAAGGATCTCTTGCCGGTTGTTAGGGATAAATTTGTCCCGGTGAGGAAGATAAAGAATGGTAGGGTGAAGGAAACATGTGTGACAAGTGAGGTGGAAAATCTTGTCAGGTGCAAGAAGGCAGCATACATGAGGTTTGGGTGGCAAGAATCAGACGGGTCCTTTGAGGAATATAGGGTAGCAAGAAAGGAACTTAAGAAGGGGTTGAGAAGAGAAAGACGGGGGCATGAGAAGGCCTTGGCGAGTAGGGTAAGGGAAAACCCCAAGGCATTCTTCAATTATGTGAGGAACAAAAGGATGACAGGAATGAAGGTAGGACCGATTAGAGATAATTGTGGGAAGATGTGCCTGGAGGCTGTGGAAGTGAGTGAGGTCCTCAGTGAATACTTCTCTTCGGTATTCACCACTGAGAGGGAACTTGATGACGGTGAGGACAATATGAGTGAGGTTGATTGTCTGGAAAATGTTGATATTAAGGGATAGGAGGTTTTGGTGTTGTTAAAATACATTGGGAAGGAAAAGTCCCCGGGCCTGACGCTGCTCCTCTTGTACTTCCCCAGGCTGTTCTGTGAGGCGTGGGAAGAGATTGCTGAGTCTCTGGCTAGGATCATCATGTCCTCATTGTCCATAGGAATGGTACCGGAGGATTGGAGGGAGGCAAATGTCGTCCCGTTGTTCAAAAAAGGTAGTAGGGATGGTCCGGGTAATTAGAGACCAGTGAGCCTTACGTTACGTCAGTGATGGGATGGGAAAGCTGTTGGAAAAGATTCTTAGAGATAGGATCTATGGGCATTTAGAAAACCATGGTCTGATCCGGGACAGTGAGCATGGCTTTGTGAAGGGCAGATCGTGTCTAACAAGACTGATAGAGTTCTTTGAGGAGGTGAGCAGGCATATGGATGAGGATAGTGCAGTGGATGTGATCTACATTTAATCATATGAGCATATAACAATTACAGCACGGAAGCAGGCCATCTCGGCCCTTCTAGTCCGTGCCGACGCTTACACTCACCACTGACCCGCACTCTGCCCATAACCCTCCATTCCTTTCCTGTCCATATACCTATACAATTTTACTTTAAGTGACAATACCGAACCTGCCTTTACCACTTCTACAGGCTCATTCCACGCAACTACCACTCTCTGAGTAAAGAAATTGCCCCTCGTGCTGCCCTTAACCTTTTGCCCCTAAACTCTCAAATCATGTCCTCTTATTTGAATCTCCCCTACTCTCAATGGAAAAAGCGTATCCACGTCAACTCGATCAATCCCCCTCATTATTTTAAATACCTCCATCAAGTCCCCTCTCAACCTTCTATGCTCCAAATAAAGACCAAACTTGTTCAGCCTTTCCCTGTAACTAAGGTGCTGAAACCCAGATAACATTCCAGTAAATCTACTCCGTACTCTCTCTATTTTGTTAATATCTTTCCTATAATTCGGTGACCAGAACTGTACACAGTACTCCAAATTAAGCCTTACCAATACCTTGTACAATTTTAACATTACATCCCAACTCTTGTTCTCAATGCGCTGATTTATAAAGGCCAGCGTACCAAAAGCTTTCTTCACCACCCTATCCACATGATATTCCTCTTTCTGGGAACCTTGAACCATTATTCCTAGATCACTCTGTTCTATTGCATTCTTCAATGCCCTGCCATTTACCGCCTATGTCCTATTTGGATTATTCTTACCAAAATGTAGCACCTCAAATTTATCAGCATTAAACTCCATCGGCCATCGTTCAGCCCACTATTCTAACTGCCCTAAATCTCCCTGCAAGCTTTGAAAACCTACTTCATTATCCACAACGCCAACTACCATAGTATCATCTGCATACTTACTAATCCAATTTACCACCCCATCATCCAGATCATTAATGTATATGACAAATAACATTATACACAATACAGATCCCTGAAACACTCCACTAGTCACTGGCCTCCAACCTGACAAACAGTTATCCACCACTACTCTCTGGCATCTCCCATGTAGCCACGGTTGAAACCATTTTACTACTTCAATTTTAATACCTAACGAGTGAACCTTCCTAACTAACCTTCCGTGCGGAACCTTGTGAAAGACCTTACTGAAGTCTATATAGACAACATCCACTGATTTACCCTCATCAACTTTCCTCGTAACCTCTTCAAAAAATTTAATAAGATTTGTCAAACATGACCTTCCACGCACAAATCCATGTTGACTGTTCCTAATCAGACCCTGTCTATCCATCTCTGAGAATACTTTCCATTAATTTACCCACCACTGACATCAAACTGACAGACCTATAATTGCTAGGTTCACTCTTAGAACCCTTTGTAAACAAGGGAACCACATGAGCAATAAGCCAATCCTCCAGCATTATCCCCATTTCTACTGACGTTTGAAATATTTCTGTCAGAGCCCCTGATATTTCTAGACCACCCTCTCTCAAGGTCCTAGGGAATATCCTGACCAGGATCCGGGGATTTATCCACTTTTATATTCCTTAAAAGTGCCAGTACTTCTTCCTCTTTAATTGTCATAGTTTCCATAACTTCCCTACTTATTTTCCTTACCTTACACAATTCAATATCCTTCTCTTTAGTGAATACCAAAGAATTGTTCAAAATCTCCCCCATCTCTTTCGGCTCCACACATAGCTGTCCACTCTGATTCTCTAAGGGACCAATTTTATCCCTCACTGTCCTTTTGCTATTAATATAACTGTAGAAACCCTTCGGATTTATTTTCATCTTACTTGCCAAAGCAACCTCATATTTTCTTTTAGCTTTTCTAATATTTTTCTTAAGATTCTTCTTACATTCTTTATATTCCTCGAGCACCTCAATTACTCCATGCTGCCTATGTTTATTATAGATATCTCTCTTTTTCCTAACCAAGTTTCCAATATCCCTTGAAAACCATGTCTCTCTCAAACTTATAACCTTTCCTTTCAGCCTCACAGGAACATAAAGATTCTGTACCCTCAAGATTTCACCTTTAAATGACCTCCATTTCTCTATTACATCCTTCCCCCAAAAAAAAAACAAATTATCCCAATCCACTCCTTCTAAGTCCTTTCGCATCTCCTCAAAGTTAGCGTTTCTCCAATCAAAAATCTCAACCCTGGGTCCAGTCCTATCCTTCTCCATAATTATGTTGAAACTAATGGTATTGTGATCATTGGACCCGAAGTGCTCCCCAATACATACGTCCGTCACCTGACCTATCTCATTGCCTAACAGGAGATCCAACACTGCCCCTTCTCTAGTCGGTACCTTTATGTATTGATGCAAGAAACTATCCTGCACATATTTTACAAACTCTAAACCAAGCCTCCAAGCCGTTCTACAGAATGGGCTTCCCAGTCTATGTGTGGAAAATTAAAATCTCCCACAATCACAACCTTGTGCTTACTACAATTATCTGCTATCTCCTTACAAATTTGCTCTTCCAATTCTCGCTCCCCAGTAGGTGGTCCATAATACACCCCTATAAGTATTCCTACGCATTTTCCCATTCCTCAATTCCACCCAAACAGACTCTGTAGATGAGCCCTCTAATTTAATCTGCCAAAGCACAGCTGTAATATTTTCTCGGACAAGCAGTGCAACACCTCCCCCTCTTGCCCCTCTGATTCTATCACACCTGAAGCAACGAAATCTAGGAATATTTAGTTGCCAATCACACCCCTCCTGCAACCATGTTTCACTAAGAGCTACAACATCATAATTCCAGGTATCAATCCATGCTCTAAGCATATCCACCTTTCTTACGATGCTCGTAGCATTGAAATAGATCAATTTAAGAAAATCTCCACCTCTTCCTCTCCGTTTATCCCAAACAATGTAATCAACTTTATTATCTTTTTCTTCCTTCTCCCCTACATCTTCGGTCGGAGCGCTCCCCTTCTCTATCACCTTCCTATCCTCCCTCACACACTGTCTACCAGCTTTCTGCATTTGTGAATTAACCTCTTCTCTTCAAATTGATTCGCACCCCCCCCCCCCAACCATTCTAGTTTAATGGTTTAACAGGCACCACATCAGGCTTCTCACACTCCCACTTCAGGATATCTTGGAGGGGATCAGTAATATCCCGAACACTGGCCGCAGTGAGGCAAACTACCATCCGGGTCTCCTGATCACGTCCACAGAATCGCCTATCTGACCCCATAGCTATCGAGTCTCCTATTACTACTGCCTTCCTCTTCCTTTCCCTACCATTCTGAGCTTCAGACTCTGTTCCGGAGGCAAGGCCACTGTTTCTTCCCCCAGGTATGTTGTCCTCCCCACAACAGTTCTCAAACAGGAGTACTTATTATCAAGTGGTACAGCCACTGGGGTACACTCTAGTACATTCCTCTTCCCATTCCCTCTCCTAACCGTGACCCACCTGTCTTCCTCCCGTGGTCTCGATATGACCACCTGCCTGTAACTCCTCTCTATCAACTCCTCACTCTCCCTGACCAGACGAAGGTCATCGAGCTGCAGCTCCAGTTCCCTAACAGGGTCCATTAGGAGCTGCAGCTCGGCGCACCTGGCCCATTAATGGACGTCCGGGAAGCTAGGAGACTCCAGGACCTCCCACATTCGACACCGAAAACAACAAGCTACCCTCACACTCATAATTCCCCCATTCCTCAAATAACAGGAAAAACTGAAACCTAAACCTAACTTGCCTTGCCCACTTCCACCTAAGCCCGTTGAACCCAAGCCCTTTAGCTTTCTCTGTGCTCCCGCCTCACTCCGCTGCCCGCTGCATAAGGCTGTGTGCTTTTTTCAAATCTCCCCCGCTTCACTGCCCGCCTTAACACGCCTGCGCAGTCCCACCTCTCTTAACTCCGATGAGATTAAGAAAAAATTCAAGATGGCTCCCGCCGCACTCCCATTTGGATCATCCTCCTTCTTTCTCCAAACATGGATTTTAGTAAGGCATTTGACAAGGTTCCACACGGTAGGCTTATTCAGAAAGTCAGAAGGCATGGGATTCAGGGAAGGTTGGCCAGGTGGATTCAGAATTGGCTTGCCTACAGAAGGCAGAGAGTCGTGGTGGCGGGAGTACATTCAGATTGGAGGGTTGTGACTTGTGGTGTCCCACAAAGATCTGTTCTGGGACCTCTACTTTTTGTGATTTTTATTAACGACCTGGATGAGGGGGTAGAAGGGTAGGCTGGCAAGTTTGGTGGTGTTTTAGATAGTGTAGAGGATTGTCGAAGATCGCAGAGAGACATTGATAGGATGCAGAAGTGGGCTGAGAAGTGGCACTCTCAGAGTTCAACCCGGAGAAATGTGAGGTGGTACACTTTGGAAGGACACACTCCACGGTAGAGAACAAAGTAAATGGCAGGATACCTGGTAGTGTGGAGGAGCAGAGGGATCCAGGGATACATGTCCACAGATCCCTGAGAGTTGCCTCACAGGTAGATAGGGTAGTTAAGAAAGCTTATGGTGTGTTAACTTTCATAAGTGGAGGGACAGAGTTTAAGAGTCGCGATGTAATGATGCAGCTGCATAAAACTCTGGTTAGGCCACACTTGGACTACTGTGTCCATTTCTGGTCGCCTCACTATAGGAAGGATGTGGAAGCATTGGAAAGTGAAAAGAGGAGATTTACCAGGATGCTGCCTGGTTTACAGAGTATTGATTAAGGGAGATTAAGGGAGCTAAGACTTCACCCTTTGGAGAGAAGGAGGATCAGAGGAGACATGATAGAGTTGTACAAGATATTAAGAGGAATCGATAGAGTGGATAGCCAGCGCCTCTTCCCCAGGGCACCATTGTTCAGTACAAGAGGACGTGGCTTTAAGGTAAGGGGAGTTCAAGGAGAATATTAGAGGAAGGGTTTTTACTCAGAGAGTGTTTGGTGCGTGGAATGCACTGCCTGAGTCAGTGGTGGAGGCAGATACACACAGTAGCAATCATATGACATTATGATCATATCCCGATGGCGAGTTTGCCGGGCAACCCATTCACTTCAGACATACATCAACCAACATCACATTTATTTTACAAGTACTTGTACCGTTCCTCGGCAGAGTACGATGGGGAAAAAAACGTTAATATCACTGCGTTTCTTATTTGTCAGAGTGTGCTGCTGGTTTGTTGAATTAGTAACAGGACATTCGCCCCCTCAGTCCTGTTCCGCCATTCTCTAAGATCACAGCTGGACTGAGATCTTGGTGACACAGCACTGGGACTGTCTGGACCAATTCACACCCTTGTCTGTCAAGAATCTCCACGCTGCGGAATTAAACTCATTGAAAATAATTCCAGCTTCTTGTTTCCTTTGAGAAAGAGAATTCCAAACACTCACTAGTTCCACCACATAGCGTGTGGAATTAGTAACAGGACATTCGCCCCCTCAGTCCTGCTCCTCCATTCGCTATGATCACAGTTGGTCTGTTATCTCAGTGACACATCCCTGTGACAGGCTGCAACACTTCACTCACTTCTCTGTCCAGAAACTGTGCCCTGCGGAATTAAACACGTTGAAAAAAAAACCTCTGCTTCTCATTTCCTCTGAAAACTGTTTTGCACCTCATAAAGATAACCTCGTCTATTTTCATCTGTTTCAGCTTCCCCTGAAACAGCAACTGATAGTATTGATACGGTAGAAAAACTGGAAATACTTGCCGAGACGTGAGGTTATTGAAACACCATAACACAGCCCAGTACAGTCTCTGTTCTTACCCGGTGCTGGACTCATGGCTGTGGTTTGAGCGAATCCGAGCATCTGAATTTTATCTCCCTAACAGTAAGTGAACACACCATGAGCAATGTTCAGTTGATAACACGCTAATAAACCTGAACTTCAGTCTATTCAGCATGTAACGCCACACCTTGTTCCGCAACGCTTGAAGTGAAGAACGCAAAAACTCGTTTCTAACATGTAGTTCGAGCCAAACTACGAGTTAAGTGCGCGACCTTTCTCTGGAAAATTTGATCTTCTCCGGGGAGGGAACAGAACCCGCATTCAGGTTCGGTTCTGTTGGTGTCGTCCCTTTGATTTAATGTTCACCTTGGGACCAGTTTATTGTCATTTTATAAACTCCAATCTGCAGCTGAGAGCAAAGATCGCTGTGGGTTTATTGCACAGAGAAAGCAGGAGGAAGGGCGTTGTCAACTCTTATAAAATATTATGCATTTGGAGTCATTTCTATTTATTTTCGTTTTGAACACTGGGCATTCCCTAAGAGTGTCCCAGCTGCCTGGAGCTGCCTTGAAGGTCAGCCTGTTTAGAAAGAACCAGTTTTTATCAGAATTCCGTAGTTGGTCCATTACTGTAATGGGCCGATTGTGGAGCAACTGTGCCGAGATAATCACCTCCCAGAGGTAACAACCGGTCAAAGTCAACAGCAATATAAGCACGCCCTTCCCCTTCAGTGCATTGCTCACTTACTGGAAACAAGTTACCACATCAGAGTAGCAATCATATGAAATTATGATCATATCCCGCTGGCGAATTTGCCGGCCAACCCATTTTCTTCAGACATACGTCAACCAGCATCGCATTTATTTTACAAGAACTTGTACCGTTCCTCGCCGGAGAACGATGGGGGAAAAAGAAACGGTAATTTCACTGCGTTTCTTATTTGTCAGAGTGTGCTGCTGGTTTGTTGAATTAGTAACAGGACATTCGCCCCCTCAGTCCTGTTCCGCCATTCTCTGTGATCACAGCTGGACTGTGATCTCAGTGACAGATCTCTGCGACCGTCTGGACCAATTCACTCCCTTGTCTGTCAAGAATCTCTCCGCTGCGGAATTAAAATCACTGAAAATAATCCCTACTTCTCATTTCCTTTGAGGAAGAGAATTTAAAACACACACTACTACCACCCCAAATAGCGTGTGGAATTAGTAACCGGACATTTCCCCGTCAGTCCTGTTCCGCCATTCTCAGTGCTCACAGCTGGTCTGTGATCGCAGAGGCACATCCGTGCGACCGCCTGGAACACCTCACTCCCTTGTTTGTCCAGAAACTGTGCCCTGCGGAATTTAAAACATTGGAAAAAAAAACTCTGCTTCTCATTTCCTTTGAAAACGGATCCACCTCATAAAAATAACATCATCTGTTTCAGCTTCCCCTGGAACAGCAACTGATAGTATTGATACGGTAGAAAAACTAGAAATGATTACCGTGACAAGTGGGGTTATTGAAACACCATAACACAGCCCAGTACAGTCTCTGTTCTTACCCGGTGCTGGACTCCTGGGTCTGGTTTCAGTGAATCCAAGCATCTGAGTGTTATGTCCCTAACAGTGAGTGAACACACCCTGAGCAGTGTTCAGTTGATAACACGCTCATAAACCTGAACTTCAGTCTATTCAGCATGTAACGCCACACCTTGTTTCACAACTCTTGTGTTAAACCACACAAAAACTCGTTTCTAACACGTGGTTCGAGCCAAAAGTACGAGTTCAGTGCGCGACTATTCTCTGGAAAATTTGATCTTCTCCAGGGAGGGAGAACAACCCGCATTCAGGTTCGGTTCTGTTGGTGTCGTCCCCTTGATTTATTGTTCACCTTGGGACCAGTTTATTGTCGGATTATAAACTCCAGTTGCAGCTCAGAGCAAAGATCGCTGTGCGTTTATTGCACAGAGAAAGCAGGAGGAAGGGCGTTGTCAACTCTTATAAAATATTATGCATTTGGAGTCATTTCTATTTATTTTCGTTTTGAACACTGGGCATTCCCTAAGAGTGTCCCAGCTGCCTGGAGCTGACTTGAAGGTCAGGCTGTTTAGAAAGAACCAGTTTTTATCAGAATTCCGTAGTTGGTCCATTACTGTAATGGGCCGATTGTGGAGCAACTGTGCCGAGATAATCACCTCCCAGAGGTAACAACCGGTCAAAGTCAACAGCAATATAAGAACGCCCTTCCCCTTCAGTGTATTGCTCACTTACTGGAAACACGTTGCCATGTCAACGTAGAATCAGATGAAATTATGCCCATATCCCGCTGGCCAATTTGGCAGGCATTGCCCTTATTTTACAAATACATCTACTGTTCCACGTCTGAGATCGATGGAGAAACACCAAAAACTAAATTCACTTTGCCTGATCTCTCAGAGGGTGCTGCTGGTATGTTGAATTAGTAACAGGACATTCGGCCCGTCAGTCCTGTTCCGCCATTCTCAGCAGGACATAGCAGGACTGTGATCTCAGTGACACATCCCTGCGACCGTCTGCAACACTTCACTCCCTTGTCTGCCCAGAATCTGTGTTCGGTGGAATTAAACACATTGAAAGAAAGCTCTGCTTCTCTTTTCCTTTGTGGAAGAGAATTTCAAAGAGATACTAGTTCCAGCTCAGAAAAATAACCTCATTTATCTTTATCTGTTTCAGCTCCCCCTACAATAGCAAACGTGTTCTGCACATTCCTGTCTAGACTCCTTGTGATATTCAATGTCCCCAGCAAGGGCTCAACTCAATGGATCTAACCACCAGTGGAAAAAATCTCCTCAGCTCCTAAATAACAGCGAATGCAATCAACTCCCCGTCTTATTCGAATGCCAGCGAATACAGCGCAGTGGTCAGCGTTGAAGCGGACGGACAATCGCAGCGGAAGCCCCCTGATATGCACTCAGAGGCCACATTATTAGGTAGAGCGGGTTCATAGTAAAGTGCCCAATGAGTGTAGAATTTGCTGTTTTTCTCTACGCCCAGTGAGAACTACCAGAATATCTGTTAATATAAATATCACTGCCGGATGTACCTCGTCATCCCTATTAAAACAACATATACAGAACAATCGAGCACCCAGATCCGTAAAGCCATGCGATTTCAAAGATAATATTGATAGTACGAAAGAGCACCACCACCACAGCACAGTACAGGACATTCAGCCCTCCATGTTGTGCCATCTCATGTAATCCTTAAAAAAGTACTAAACCCACACTACCCCATAAACCTCCATTTTATTGATCTGGTAGAAATATTAGAAATACTGCCGTTACAAGTGGACTTATTAAAACACCATAACACTGCTGAATACGGTCCAAGTTCCCACCTGATGCAGAACACCTGGGTCTGGTTTCAGTGAATCTGATCATCGGAATTTAATGTCCCTAACAGTAAGTGAACACACCCTGAGCAATGTTCAGCTGATAACTCGCTCATAAACCTGAACGTCACCCTATTCAGCATGTAACGCCACACCTTGTTCCACAACGCTTGTGTTAAACCACACAAAGACTCGCCTTGCTTGAATTAGTCTTTCTAACTTGTGGTCCGAACGAGAATTAACACTTCAGTGCGCGATATTTTAGCACCACCAGAGAGGAATCACAACCCGCATCCTTGTACGTTCGGTTGGTGCCTGCCGTCACTGGGATTTATTATTCATCTTGTGACCAGTTTATTGTCAGATTATAAACTCCAGCAACAGCTCAGGGCAAAGATCGCTGTGGGTTTATTGCAGAGAGACAGCAGAAGGAAGGGCGCTCTCAACTCTGATGGAATATTATGCATTTGGAATAGTGTTCTTTTTGAACAGTAGACATTTCTTTTCTCCGGATTTTACTGTGCCCCCTCAGCCTGGACTTGCAGTGATTTTAAATTGCCCCTTTTAAAAGCCATCTTTAGCAGTTACCCGCAGTTATAACATTAGGGCAATGGACAAGTGGGGAGCGGCTGTGCCGAGATTACCATCTCCCAGAGATAATTAACAATCAAAGTCGAGAGCAAGATATGGATGCCCTTCTCCTTCAGTTTATCGTTCACTTACTGGAAACAAATTGCAGGATCACAGCGCCATCATATGAAATTTAGACTATTTCCCACTGGTGATTTTGCCTGACATCGCATTTACTTTACACATACATCAACCGTATTTCATCAGTGAGCGATGGAAAAACTCGAAACATTAAATTCACGGGGTCTCTTATCTGGCGAAGGGTGTTGCGGGCATATTGAATTAGTAGCTGGATATTCGGCTATTTCTGTTTGAAAAAATGACAAGCAGGTTAGAGAGAGGTGAATACGTTGATGTTGGGTACTTGGATCTTCGAAAGGCCTGTGACAAGGTGACACACTCGAGGCTGCCTAGCAAGCTACGAGCCCGTGGTGTTACAGGAAAGATTCCAGCATTGATAAATCAGTGCCTGATTGGAAGGAGGTCTTATGGTCTTATGGAAATGCAGCTTCCCTGGAGGTGGAGGAAAGAGGTGGAAAAGGCAGTGGGAAGACATGGGTTGTCAGCTCTGAGAACGAGTTGAATGTACCATAACCTTCAGACTGAATCAGAAAAGTATTCTGTGAGAATTGGAAATGTCAGAAGCAGGAGCGATGTGATCGCATGTGTTGAGGGCAGGGGTTGTGTCTCCAGCAGACCCTCAGTGAGATGTTTCAAGTTACAATGTGCAGGGATGAAAGCACAGTGTTTGGTGCCGGATTTAATCACTGATTCTGACACAATGAGAGGGTTGGTTTTGCTGTAAGGCAGCCACATTAATAGAAGAAGACACAGGAACTTCATCAATTGCCAGTTGTTTAGCTGACGTGTCCAATCTGTATGTTTCCTTGACAGAAACAGCTATTTCCAGTGGTGACAAAGGGGTTCAGTCTGCTTTATTTCAGGATGGAGAGGGGTGTGGAGTTTTGAAATCAATGCCATCGTTAATTTAGCATGTCCAGAGTGGCGGATCACACAGCACGGAAACAGGCCTTTGGCCCGCCATACCTGTTCTGACCATCCACTCACTGTCTACACTGGTCCCATTTATCAGCACTTGGTTCATAGCCGACTGTATCTCGGCAGTTTCAATGCTCATCAGGATTATTCCCTGGATCACGTCTTGAACGACGGAGCAACATGAGGTTCTCACCAGTTCAAGGCCCCAGCAATCTCTTCACTTGCGTCTCTCTGTAACTTGGGGTATTTCCCATCAGGGCCCGGAGACCTATACACCTTAATGCACTTTAAGAGACCCAACACTGTCTCCTCCTTTACTTCAAAATGCCCGTGTATAGTTGTACTCTCCGCACTGATCTCCCTATCCTCCATGTCTTTCTCATCAGTAAATACTGATGTAAGTTACTCATTAAGGACCCACACACATTCTCGAGGGCTCTGTTTGATTCTACCTTCCTGAGCTTTGCATATTTTTCCTTTTCTTGATTGACTAAATTCATCACTTCTCAAGATATTTAAGGTTCGCTGACGCTGCCAATCTCGTCATTTCTTCATACTGGAATATACCCGTCCTATACTCCGTGCAGATGGACTATAAACACCCTCCACATGTCAGATGTGGACTTGACAGAGACAGTTGTTTCCCATTAACTCTCCCTAGTTATTGCTTACTGATTTCGTAATTTACCCTAATCCAATTCTTTACTCTCTCGCAAAGTCTACACTTTCCTTCTCTATAGCTCTTTTAAACTTAAGGAGTTCTGCCCTAACCGTTAACCCACCAAGTGGTCGGATATCTAGCTAGCATAATTACCCAACATCAGGTCCAGTACAGCTCCTGCTTTTGTTGGACTATCTACATCCTGATTTAAGATATCATCCTAGATAACAAAAATAGTTGAAGCTAGAGAATCGGGGAGCTTTTAATAATCAAAGGAAGGCAATAAAAAAAGGAATAAGCAGAGAATAGGTGAAATATGAAAGCAAGCTAGCTAATGATATAAAATAAGTTACCAAAATAAAGTATCATAATGAAGCACTGTAATTTATCATATTCAATCGTGATTAATATGTATAAAATCTAACATTGTCCGGTCCCCAATATTCCCACTAATTGCTATTTTTGCCATTGCATTGATCAGCCATTGCTCTGAGCCAGAAATTTTCACACGGCCTGAAAAAAGCGTTGCATCTCTGATATGTTCCTTCTTGTAATGCGCATCTGTGAATATTTAGAATGGACTGACAAATAATATATACTTTTACCTTTATCTATTAATGGAAGGATATGATAAATTATAGTGCAACAAAGAAAAACTCTCAGACTTCATGAACTTTTTTCCAGCTGCATTATAATCCATCTGCACTGCAACAAAGGTTCCGTGACGAGAGCATTTTAATCACAGAGCAGCCGCACACCGGCGCAGCGCAGAAGTAACAGTGACAGTCTCTCTCTCCGGGTTACCCCAAACTGCCTTGTCAGTGACAAACTGCTGTTCGAAACAGGAAAATCGCAAAAATCAGCATCACATCTCACCCATATTCAAATTCGAGATAGTTGAGGGCCCATCTAAATGGTAAATGCATAAAATGGCCATGTTATTAGGTACAACTGTACAGCCGCTCATTAATGGGAATCTGTTAATCGCGTGGCAACAACTCAAAGGATAAAACATGGAGATATGGTCAAGGGGTTCAGTTGTTGTTCAGGCGAAAGATCCGAATCTGGAATCATTGTGGACTAAGTGATCTTGACTGTGGAATGATCGATGGTGCCAGACAGGGTAGCATGAGCATCACGGAAACTGATTATCTTCTTGGACTTGCATGTACAATTTGATCGGTTTACAGCGAATGGTGCGAAAACAAAACGAAAGGAAATCCAGTGAGCAGCAGTTCTGAGGGTGAAAATGCCTTGTTAATGGGAGACATCAAGGGGATTGACCAGACTGATGAAATCTGCCAGGAAGGTAATTTAAATAGCCATGTGGTCCAAAAGCCAGGGTGCAGAAGAATGTCACTGAACGCGGAACATCAGATGTGGATGGGGTACTGCCGCGGTAAACACCGAACATACACTCAGAGGCCATATTATTAGGTACATGAAGTAGATAAGAATTGCCCACTGAGTATAGACGTCCATAATTTTAAACACTGCCAGTGAGATTTACTACAGGATTTTTTATTTTAAATATCACTGCCAGATATACACTGTCTTTGCTCACAAATTTACACAGAATTTAAAAAAAAACACACATCATCCAAGGACACACTGTATCGAAAGGACAGGCAGGTCGGCAGAAAGGGTGACAAGTGGGCTAATAAAACACCATAACAACCCGATTTTACCACGTTAAAATATCCCATTACTATCGTAATATTGCCCTTCTGACTCACATTTTCTATCTCCCGTTGTAATTTTCAGACCATGTCATTTCTACTGAGTGGGAGTCTATATATTCCCCATCAGGGTCTTTGTACCCTTGCAGTTTCCTAGCTCTACCCACAATGATTCAAAACCTTCCTACCCTACGTCACATTTTTCCAATGATTTGATTTCATTTTTCACCAAGAGTCACGCCACCCTTTCTGCCGACCTGTCTGTCCTTTCGATACAGTGTGTATCCTTGGATGTTAAACTCCGAGCTAAAATATTTTTTTCAGCCACGATTCAGTAACGCCCACATTGTCATGCATGCCAATCTGTAACTTTGCTGCGTTGGTCCATTATTCCATTTACTGCTCGCATTCAACCGTGTAACACCGTCAGTCTTGTACTCTCCTTTTCCCATTCTGTCTGTCTTTCACACTGCAGCTCATTCCTTTGACTGCAATTTTGCCCCATCACCAGCCTCCCTTTTCTAACAGTATCACGGCACATTGATTCTGTTTGTGAACCTGCTACCCCATTCTCAGCATTATAACTCCAGGTCCCATCCCCCTGCAAAATTAGCCTTCCTGAGTTGTTCTGGAAACCCTGCCGGCAGGGATCTTGGTTCCCCTGGGATTCTGGTCTAACTCATCCCTTTTGTACAGGTCATACCTTGCCCAGCCTAGACCCCAATCGCCCATATATCGGACCCTCTGCCTCCTGCACCAGTTCCTCAGCCACTGCCAAATCATTCTATGCTTGTCCTCGCTAGCCCATGGCACAGCAGGCAATTCAGAGATGACTACCCTGTAGGTCCTGTTTCTCAGCTTTCTATCTAGCTTCCTATATTATCTCCCAAGAACCCCTTCATTTTTCTGACCCATGTCATTGGTGCCAGTATACACCAAGACATCTGGCTGCTCGCCCACCCCCTATAGAATGCCATGGACACGATCTGAGACATCCCTGACTCCGATGGCACTTTGGAGGCAACATAAATCCAGAATCTCGTCCCTGTTTCTCTGACAATGGAATCTTTTATACCTACTGTAGACCTCTTCACTTCTGTTCTCTTCCAAGCCAGAAACGCAGAGGTTGTGCTTCCAGCAGGTAGGTGGGCTCAGAGTGGTATACAGTATTGAGGAGCACGTCCATGGGGCTTGTCTGCACTGGCTGCTCATTTCGCTTCCTTCTGCCGACAGTCACCAAGTTACTCTCCTCCTGCAACCTCAGGTTGACTAACTCCTTGTATCTCTGAACTGAAACTTAAACCATACCGATACCCAAGAAGTGTGTGGTTAAATTCCTCTGTGGTTAAGTTCCTCAATGGCTATCGCCCAGTGGCACTTACATCCACAGTTGAAGTATTTTGGGGGGCTGGTGTTGAAGCATATCAGCTCCTGTATGAACAGTGACCTGGATCCACTCCAATTTGTCTACTGAAACAACAGATCTACCGCACATCTTCTACGTCTTCATTGATCAACGTTAATTCTGAATAGTAATGCAATTGAGCCTGATCGCCTCACAGTACAATTCCCCTGACGAGGTCAATTCAGTTTCTGTGTGCTACACATTACCATTTCCATGATACCCATGCGTCACCGATAAAACAGTTCTGGTTTCTCTTTTCAGCCTCAATATCCCGTCTGTTAGAGGGAAGTGCAATACTGTGCCATGTTCAAATGCGTTTGTACTTCATGATTAGTATGCATAGATTCCAGGATTTTATGTTAAATTAAGATTAAATGACGAAACACATTGATGAAGGTAGAGCAGTAGATGTCGTGTATATGGATTTCAGCAAGGCATTTAATAAGGTACCCCATGCAAGGCTTATTGAGAAAGTAAGGAGGCATGGGATGCAATAGGACATTGTTTTGTGGATCTCGAACTGGCTTGCCCACAGAAGGCAAAGAGTGGTTGTAGACAGGTTATATTCTACATGGAGGACATACAAAGGGTGCAGAGGAGATTTACAAGGATCTTACCTGGATAGGGGAGCATGTCTTGAGAAAAGAGATTCAGTTAACTCAGCTTTTTCTCCTTTGAGCACCGGAGGATGAGAGGTGATCTGATAGAGGTGTATAAGATAATGAGAGGCATTGATCATGTGGATAGTCAGAGGCTTTTTCCAAAGGCTGAAATGGTTTCCACAAAAGGACGCAGGTTTAAGGTGATGGGCAGTACGTACAGAGGAGATGTCAGGCGTAGATTTTTTTTTACGCAGAGTGGTGAGTGCGTGGAATGGGCTGCCGGCAACGGTGGGGGAGGGGGATATGATACGGTCTTTTAGGAGACTTTTGGATAGGTTCATGGATCTTTAAAAATAGAGGGTTATGGGTAAGCTTAGTAATTGCTAAGGTAGGTTTATGTTCGGCACAACTTTGTGGGCCGAAGGGCTTGTATTTTGCAGTAGGTTTTCTATGTTTCCATTAACCCACCCATGTCATTACGATAATTTTTAGTTCGCAGTTGTGCCATCCAGTTGTGGGAAACACGGGGATCAATAAACAGATCCAGATCTCATTTATGATAACACCGAGTTGGATGTGAGAGGGTTCTCGAAATCGGAAATAAACTCTATGGTAATTTTTCAAAGTGCACCTGTACACCAGCTCATTAATGCTGATCAACAAATCACGTGACACCAGCTCTGTCACTTTAATACAAACATGCAGAAATGGTCAAGAGGTCCAGCTGGTAATGGTACGAAATACAAACAAGAAACATCCAATGAGTTGCAGTGATGTACGGGAAAACACATTGTTAATGAAAGAGACGAGAGGAGAATGGCCAGACTAATTCAAGCTGCCGGGAAGGCGACAGTAACTATAATAATCACAGGCTGCAACTGTAGTGTGCAGAAAAGTGTCACTGATCACTGAACATTTTGAACTTGAAAGTGAACGGGCTACGGCAGCAGAAGACCATAAGACCTTAAGACATAGGATCATAATTAGGACATCTGGCCCATCGAGTTTTATTTTAACTATCACTGCCAGATGTATGCCTGTTTTCCTTAAAAACACACAACACAGAAAAGAGCATTCATGTCCGTAATGCCACACAGTTTTAAAGACAATATTGAACGGGTAGAAACACTAGAAATCCTCTCATGACGAGGGACGTATTGAAACACCACAACGTTCCCCACCCAGTACGGTCTCTGTGTGTACATGGTGCTGAGCTTCTCTTTCTGTTCCAGCGAATCCGAGTCCCTGAACTTAGTGGGTGCAAACAGTAAGTGAACACACCGTGAGCAAGATTCAGTTGATAACACACATGTAAACCTGGGCATCACATCATTCAGCATGTAATTCCACACCCTGATCCACAGCGCATTAACTATATGACACAAAAGCTGATTCAAGCAAATGATTTCATTGTGCTGTTCGGTCCAGGCTTCCTATTGTGCCTCAGTGCACGGTGACACAGATTACATCCAGTATCTGTCCACAATTCGATCTGCTCCAGGGAGCAAACGCGACCCACATCCCGGCTCCGTTCAGTCGGTGTCATCACACCGATTCATTGCAACACGCTCAGAATGCTGGAGGAACTCAGCGGGCCAGGGCCAGGAGGCATCTACAGAAAACAGTCGACATTTTGGGCCGAGACCTTTCAGCAGCACCGCTTTCCAGAACACCTACACTCCGTCCGCCAGAAAAACCGGCATCTCCCAGTGGCCGGCCATTTTAATTCCACTTCCCATGCCCATTCTGACATGTCAATATATGGCCTCCTCAGCTGCCGTGATGAGGCAACGCTCAGACTGGAGACGAAACACCTTATATTCCGTCTGGGTAGCCTCTTACCTGATAGGATGAATATCGATTTCTCAAACTTCAGGTAATAACGCACCACACCCCTTCACCATTCCCCATCCCCCTTTCCCTCTCTGGCCTTATCTACTTACCTGTCCATCACCTCCGTTGGGTGCTTCTCCCCACTTTTCCTTTTCCATGGCCTTCTGCCCTCTCCTATCAGATTCCCACATCTCCAGCCTTGCATCTCTCACCAATCAATTTCCCAGCACTTTACTTCATCTCTCCCCCTTCCAGTTTCACCTATCATTTTCCACCTCTTCCTCCACTCCCCTCCCCCTCCTTCTAGCTCTGACCCTATCATCTCTTTTTTTGTCCGGTCTTGCTGAAGGGCCTTGGCCCGAAACATCGTCTGTATCTTTTCTGTAGATGCTGTTTGACCTACTGAGTTCCTTCAGCATCTTGAGTTTCTTGCTTGAATTTCCAGCCTCTGCAGATTTTCTCTTGGCATTAAATTATTGTATATTTGGGGGATCAATTTATTTTCAGACTATAAACCACAGCGATAGGCGAGGACAAAGATCCCCGTGAGCTTATAGGAAAAGCTCAGCAGCAGGACGGGCGCTGTCAACTCTGGTGAAAAGTTATGATTTTGGAATAATATTTTCTTTTAAACACCGGACATTCCCTTTCGCCAGATTTGACTGTGCCCCAAATGTCTGGAGCACTGATCTCAGAGTGAGCCCTTTGATAAAGCAAACTTCAATATTTGTCCACAATGGGGCCATTACAATAATGGGCAAGGCAGCAATTGTGTCGAGATTACAAACTGGAGATAACCACAGCCTAACGAGGACAGCAAGATAAGAATATATTTCACGTTGACATTAGTGTTCACTTATTAGAAATAAGTAACCTGATCGATCAGATAAAATTATGACTAATGGGTCTGTTTACTTTACTCCCGTCGGTGTGTTTCCTCGCTATCACTCATACTTTACAAATAGCTGAGCTGTTTCCTTTTACTGAATGATGAAAATCCCCTTAACATTAAATTCACTGGATGTGTTTTGTCAGCCAAAGGATGCTGATGGGAGATTTAATAAAAGTCACGTGCTGAATTTACTGTGACCGATCTAGGTCTGTCTGTGATCTCTGCGCCTTACTCCTGCTTCTTCATCTGTAACATCTCACTCACATGTCCTTCAAAGACCACTACACTGCAGAGATTACAGAATTAATTGTAATAATCTGCTTCTCCTGAATATTGAGGAGGCCATTCTAATCAGACGAGAGAGAGGGAGAGTAAGAGGGAGAGAGAGAGAGAGAGAGAGAGAGAGAGAGAGAGAGAGAGAGAGAGAGAGAGAGAGAGAGAGAGAGAGAGGGAGAGAACATCTCAATTGTCAACTGGCGGTGTCTGCTTTCAGTTCAATCTGATATATTTAGTTTTAATTTCCCCCTCCCTTTCTCTCTCTCTCTCTCTCTGCCCATCACTCTGCCTGTTCTTCATCTCCCTCTGGTGCTCCCGTTTCTTTCTCCCTTGGCTTCCAGTCTCATCATGATCCTTTCCCTTCTCTACCTCTGTATCCTTTCTGCCAATCACCTTTCTGGCTCTCAGCTTCACCCCATGCTCTCCGGTCTTCTCCTATTATTTCGCGTTTTCCACTCCCCTCCTACTTTCAAATCTCTTACTATCTTTCCTTTCAGTTAGTCCTAAAGAAAGTTCTTGGCCCGAAACGTTGACAGTGCTTCTCACTATAGATGCTGCCTGGCCTGCTTCATTCCACCACCATTTTGTGTGTGTCTCTCTGTCAAACCTTCTTTTGATCTCCCACCTATCCACTCACTTCTGACAGAAGGGAAACAACACTGCAGGCGGTGAACCATAACATGTCTCACCAACCGACTATATAATGAAACCATCACATCTTTACACCCCTCCCAGCCCCCACCCCCCGCTATAAACTGCAGAGTGGGTAGTTCTCATAATTTCGCCCTCTCCCTGCAGCTACCTACCGAAATATCGTAAATGGTAGACAGATAGTGTCAATCCCGCCTGCGATGGAATAAGCAAAGCGAATCCTCAGTTCACTCGGTCGGGGATCGGTAAAGCCCCGAGTGTGGACGGACCGGCTTCCTGTTACTGCAAGCAGTAGCCCGGGGACAGTTCCGAGATGCGGGAAGCTCGCACCTCCCGAGCCTTTGCTGATGATTCGCAGCTGGGTTGAAAGTGCGACGTTTCCGATAACACCTCCAACTACACCGGTTTCCCGCGGGACATGTACAGGAAGTCGGTGTATTCAATTAGACGAAAGGAATTATTAATTCATTTAAAAGCAATTCGGTACAGTTCTAATATCGATCAACACAATACGTTATCAACCCCATTCGTGTTCATAAAAGTGGCTAACAGTCTTTGTGATGTTTATATTTCAATATATAGAGCTTCTTACCTTGTACAGCAGCTCCAGGTTCGGTTACCACCCTGTCCCAGAGAGGCTGTGTTACTGTGTAAGTAATGAACACACCCTGGTTAATGTTCAGTCAGCTCCTGATGATAATCATTAACTAAACACACAGCCTTATCAGCGGTTCTCTCCCTATCCTGTTCTTTTGTACAAGGTACGTTCTGTCTCCAACAAACATCTCCATGGAGATGAAATGTGATCTCATGGATTTTGAGAGTGGAATGTTTGTGGGTGCCAGAGGGAGCAGTTTTATAGACAATGGACAATAGAAAATAGGTGCAGGAGTCGGCCGTTCGGCCCTTCGAGCCAGCACCGCCATTCAATGTGATCATGGCTGACCACCTACAATCAGTAACCCGTTCCTGCCCTCTCCCCATATCCCTCGACTCCGCTGTCTTTAAGAGCTCTATCTAACTCTTTCTTGAAAGCACCCAGAGAATTGGCCTCTATTGGCTTCTGAGGCAGAGCATTCCGTAGATCCATAACTCTCTGGGTGAAAAAGTTTTTCCTCAACCCTGTTCTTAATACCCTACCCCTTATTCTTAAACTGTGGCCTCTTGTGGCCTCGGGAACATGTTTCCTGCCTCCAGCGTGTCCAATCCCTTAATCACATATGTTTCAATCCGATCCCCTCTGATCCTCCTAAATTCCAGTGTTCCAGTGAAAACACTGTCATTCAAGCGTGAAGAAAGTTTAACTCTTTGTGGTACAGGGAAGAGTGATAGAACCAATGACGTGATGTAAAGTACATTAGCTGGGGTCTCGAAGGTCGACTGTTCTTTTCTCCATAGACGCTGCCTGGCCTGTAGAGTTCCTCCAGCATTTTGTGTGTGTTGCTCGGATTTCCAGCATCTGCTGATTTCTCTTGTTTGAGAGAGATCGGTGATGGGTCACTGCCCCGTGGGATATTTCACATGTCACTACCGGGGTGAAAAATGCTTTCTGCTCACACTCAGTAAAAATCACCCAGCAGAGTATTTCTGGTTGACGGCAAAGACATTGTTTCTCTTAATCCATTTGGACAGTAATTGACTCGTTAACATGAACATGTCAGGAGTCCCTTCAACCACTAAATTCACTCCCGATCTCGACCAAAGCCGAGTCTCGCTGTAAACGCTGAATAGTTGTGCAGAATCATAGACAACACTTACCTCTGATGTTTAACCGGCCGGCGTTCAGTGTGGTCCCGGGAAATCACAGTCCGACTTCCCCGGTGACCAACAATGTTCCTGCCCGAGTGTCCTCACTCTGTACGGAGAGTTGAGTCTGAGCTGCTGCTCCCGGGGCCGCTGGGCTGTGATGTGTCCGCCGCTCATTACAGATGGACAGGGCCGGGTGAGCCGGGGCAGAGCGGGACTGCCGGAGTCCGGGTCACACTAACTCTCACCGGCTCAGGACGGGTCTGACAGCGGGAGGAGGCGGGAGTGGTCACTCATTACAGATGGACAGGGCCGGGTGAGCCGGGGTAGAGCGGGACTGCCGCAGCCCGGTCACACTGACTCTCACCGGCTCAGGACGGGTCTGACAGTGGGAGGAGGCGGGAGTGGTCACTCATTACAGATGGACAGGGCCGGGTGAGCCGGGGTAGAGCGGGACTGCCGCAGTCCGTGTCACACTAACTCTCACCGGCTCAGGACGGGTCTGACAGCGGGAGGGGGCGGGAGTGGTCACTCATTACAGATGGACAGGGCCGGGTGAGCCGGGGTAGAGCGGGACTGCCGCAGTCCGGGTCACACTAACTCTCACCGGCTCAGGACGGGTCTGACAGCGGGAGGAGGCGGGAGTGGGGTCAATGTAGCAACCCTAAAGAGGAAAACAAACAGGCTGCGTTCACCATTCTTATTTCCTTGTGGATCTCCCCTTTTTTTCTTTCATCGTAACCAGTGGGGCAGAGTTATTCTATTTAACACAGCGAGTCCCAGGCTGAGAATTTGATCCAGTCCGGGTTCTGGGAGGGTCTGAGCTCCGCCCTCTGTGTAAGAAAGACTGCCCGGCGTGGATAGAGTTTCAGCTCAAATGTCCCTCGCCTGTTCAGGTCCAGGGAGCCGCATTTCTGCTGAAATTAAACAAAACACGTTCGACTATATATTTCCACTAACTGGAAAAAAAACTGGGAGAGATGTTTGCATTTCCATCTGGACAACCATTGTCACAAGAACCCTCCTCACCCATGGTTTCATTCCACACCCCGCCGGAAATACTTGTTGAATTTATTTCTCTTAAAAGTCGTTTATTCCAAATGGCCAGAGGTTTTACCGAGGGAGGGAATGATGTACTCACTGAAAATCGTCACATACATTAAAATAATCAACGGGGAGGGAAGGACGCACTGATTGAAATGAGCATGGGGGAGGGCGGAGTTGGTCGTCGATTAAAAATGGTACCCTCACTTCCCTCCATCCCCTGACCTAACCCTCACTATCCCATCTACCCTGTGTATACCCCTCATAATTTTGTAGATCTCTATCAAATCTCCCCAAATTCTTCTGCGTTCCAAGGAACAAAGTCATAACATATTCAATTTTTCCCTATAACTGAGGTCCATCAATCGCAGCGACATCCTTGGAAATTTTCGTTGTACTCTGTCAACCTTGGGTAGGTGCCGTAAACTGCAAAAATCCTCCAAGTTAGGCCTCATAACTGCCTTATACCATGCAGTCTCCTGTACTGAATACATTAATTTATGAAGGCCAATGTGCCAAAGATTTCTTTAATACTGTTACGTATTCAGGCAACAATAAATATGTGAGTTCGGCAAAGGTTTCTTTTTTTTTTTAAACTTTCTTTTATTGCATTTTTAAATGGTTACAAAGTATGAAAAAACAATGTATATAACCCTTACCCCCTCCCCTTAACCCTTCCCCCCTAACTGCCCTATAGAAAAAAAAGAAAGAAAGAAAGAAAGAAAGAAAGAAAGAAAGAAAGAAAGAAAGAAAGAAAGAAAGAAAGAAAGAAAGAAAGAAAGAAAGAAAGAAAGAAAGAAAGAAAGAAAGAAAGAAAGAAAGAAAGAAAGAAAGAAAGAAAGAAAGAAAGAAAGAATGCCTGGTTGTTGGAAGATCTCCACATGCTCCATGGAATTCGTAATAACTTTAATATGTATTTCGGCAATGTTATTGCCGAAATCTAATGAAATAGAAATTTTAATTCAAAAAGGAAATATCAAAAGATTTATATCTTGCATGTATAACTTGATACAAAGACAGGTAATTAAACAAGGAGTCCATAAGTCAAGACAAAAATGGAAAAGTGATTTGAATATTAAAATTGAAGAAACAAATTGGTCAAGACTATGTCTTGATAGTATGACAAATACAATAAATGTTCGGCAAGGGTTTCTTATAACAAACAACACTTTTATTAAACACAGAAAACAAACCCCCCAAAAGTAAACAAACACTGCCGTAACCGGAAACAGCTGCTGAGCGGCTGTTCAAACAGTTCGTAAAGTGATATTGCAAAAACAGTTCTTTAAAGTGGTATTGCTAAAAGTTCGATATGCTCACAGTCCATTTAAAAGGAGAGACTTTACAGGACGATTTGAATTCTCTTTCACGTCGCTTGCTTCGATCCCCGACGTCGAACTTCCCACGAAGAATTCACGAAACAGAACGGCTTAAAGGCACTGACCTTTCCTTCTCCACTACCTCCAATCCTTTCTAGGTAAACCTAGGGATTAACACGAAGATAGTCAACGAAATCCTTCCAAATAAGGATCAAACAAAGGTCGCCCCCGTTTCACCGTAGAAAGCGATTCTCCTCGATCTTTAACTTCCAACTTCGAATCTTCACTCTCCTCTAATTTCCTCGAACTAACAGAATCATAAAGAACCTGCTGGCAATGACCTTTTAAACTTTAGGCATTAAATAAAAACTTCATCCTTCAACTAAACTGCGTCATCACTTCAAACACGCAGTGGCCTGAAGTCAACCTGGCAAATCCAGCCACGAACTGCCCCTCCTCACAGGGTGGGGTCTACCTTTTATAACCTGTAAAAAAAAAACCGTCACATGATCTCTACTGGCGGGAAAATGACATCATTCCACCATCACAAGACCATCACCTCAAGTCCAGTACAGCTTCAACCCCAGTCACATGACAAGGGCTCCACTGTCATGTGTCACGAGTACGTAACACCTCCCTCCAAAAAAACATTTTTGGTCTGACAAGAACAAAAATTTTTAGCAATTGCTTACAAGAAAAACAAAGGTATAAATTTTATAACATATACAATACACAACACCAGCGTATAACAGCTTATAAGTCACAATACAGTAGGAGTGTTACAATTGAAAAAAAACACTCCATAAAAAAAATTACAGTGTACATTCAACATCAAGATAGACAATCAGCAACTACATTATCTTTACCTTTAATATGAGTCATCACAATATTGTACTCTTGTAACATCAAACTCCAATTTAATAATCTGTTTTTGTTTTTCATCTTACTCAGAAAAAATAACGGATTATGATCAGTGTAAA
Organism: Hypanus sabinus; assembly: GCF_030144855.1. NCBI lineage: Eukaryota > Metazoa > Chordata > Chondrichthyes > Myliobatiformes > Dasyatidae > Hypanus > Hypanus sabinus. The sequence continues at coordinate 249,152 of NW_026781112.1, forward strand.
CAATAAGTGGTTTCTGAGTTGTACTAACATATACCTCAAAATATTCCAAAGCTAAAACAAGAGATAACAATTCTTTCTCTATTGTCGAATAATTTCTTTGATGCTTATTAAATTTCTTAGAAAAGTAAGCTACTGGATGATCAACCTCATCACCCTCATTCCTTTGCTCCTGCAGCCTCATCACTAGCATCCACAGCCAATGAAAAAGGTTTTCCAAAGTCAGGTGCCTTAAGCACAGGTTGTTGACATATCATTGTTTTCAATTTTTCAAATGCTTCTTGACAAGGCACCGTCCATACAAACTTCTCATTCTTCCGCAGAAGGTTAGTTAATGGAAGGGCAACATTAGCAAAATTCTTACAAAATTTCCGATAATATCCTACCATTCCCAAAAACCTTCTGAGAGTTTTTTTTTTCCCCCGTTGGAGTGGGAATCTCTAAAATTGCCTGAACTTTTGCCTGAACAGGAGCTACCTTACCTTGACCCACAACATAACCAAGGTAAGTCACAGTGGCATGTCCAAATTCACTCTTAGCTAAATTAATAGTTAAGTTAGCTTTTGAAAGCCTTTCAAACAATTTCTCCATTGCAATAATGTGTGCTTCCCAAGTATCATTTCCTGTCACTAAATCATCAATATAATCATCAGTATCTTTCAATCCCTGAATCACAAAGTTAATCATCCTCTGGAAAGTACCTGGGGCATTCTTCATCCCAAATGGAAGAACATTATACTCATATAACCCAGATGGAGTTACAAATGCAGAAATCTCTCTACCTCTGTCCGTTAATGGAACACACCAATACCCTTTCAATAAATCAATCTTTGTAAGGAACTTTGCCTTTCCAACTTTATCTACACAATCATCTACTCTAGGAATTGGATATGCATCTGTTTTCGTTACAGCATTCACCTTCCTATAATCCGTACAAAACCTAATACTACCATCTGGCTTCAGCACCATAACACATGGCGAACTCCAATTCGAGTAAGAATGTCTAATGATATTATTCTCTAACATATATTCAATTTCTTTCTCAGCAAGTTCACATTTTTCCATGTTCATCCTATATGGATGTTGTTTAATAGGTTTGGCATCCCCAACATCTACATCATGTGAAGCTATAGTAGTCCTTCTCGGAACATCTGGAAACAACTCCCTATATTTAAAAATCAACTCCTTCATCTGTTGTCTCTGATCTAACTGTAAATGTGCTAATTTTTCATCAATATTTTCCAGTATGGTTGAATTTGGTAACCTAACAGAAACAATGTTGGATTTAGAATGAAAGTCAGATGAATCATCTATCATGTTCCTAGTTAAATCAAACTCATTCTCACTAACCACAACAGTCACAGTATCAGATTGTTTCTCAAAATATGGTTTCAACATATTTATATGGCAAAGTTGTGTTGACCTTCTACGATCTGGAGTTTTTACCACGTAATCCACATCATTGATTTTAGACACAATTTCATAAGGACCATGAAATCTAGCTTGTAAAGGATCTGTCTGCACTGGGAAAAGAACCAACACCTTATCTCCAGGCTTAAACGTCCTCATCCTAGCGACTTTATCATACCAAGTCTTCATTTTCTCCTGAGCCAACTTTAAATTTTCCTTAGCTAAGCTACAAGCTTTATGTAACCTGCCCTTAAATTTCAACACATAGTCCAACAAATTAGTGTGTACTTCCTTATTAATCCACTGTTCTTTCAACAAAGCTAAAGGTCCTCTAACTCTATGCCCAAACACAAGTTCAAATGGACTAAAACCTAAAGATTCCTGTACCGATTCCCTCACTGCAAATAAAAGTAAGTTTATACCCTCATTCCAGTCACTTTCATTTTCCACACAAAATGTCCTAATCATATTCTTGAGGGTAGAATGAAACCTCTCCAAGGCACCCTGCGATTCTGGATGGTATGCAGACGAAGTGATTTGCTTAGCTCCCAATTTATAAACTATCTGTTGAAACAATCCAGACATAAAATTACTGCCTTGATCAGTTTGTATCTCCTTAGGTAATCCAAAATAAGTAAAACAAATTATAAGGGCCTTTGTCACAGTCTTAGCTGTTATATTCCTAAGTGGTACTGCCTCTGGAAACCTAGAAGAAGTACACATGATAGTCAACAAATACTGATAACCAGTTTTTGTCTTTGGTAATGGACCAACACAATCTACAATAACTTTAGAAAATGGTTCACCAAATGCTGGGATAGGCTGTAATGGAGCTACTGGTGTAACCTGATTTGGTTTATCCACAATTTGACAAGTATGGCACGTTTTACAAAACATCGCCACATCTTTTCTTAGACCAGGCCAGTAAAAATGTTCTAAAATCTTGTCCACAGTTTTCCTTACCCCTTTATGTCCACGGAAAGGCACACTATGAGCTAAAGTTAAAATCTCATTTCGATAAGCTTTTGGAACAACTACCTGGTAAACAACATTCCAATCCTCACTTGCAGGAATTGTAGGTGATCTCCACGTCCTCATCAACACTCCTTTTCCCAAGTAATATCCTACTGGCACCTTATCAATTTCACTATCTAGTAAAACCTGTTCTCTTAATTTTAAAATCTCAGAGTCTCTATTCTGCTCTGCTATCATCTCCTTCCGAGACAAAGATAAATCTTTATAGTCCGACTTACTCCCAGAATCTTATTCAAACAACGAAGATAAGAAAGTCTCTGACACATCCTCAAAACTCGAATCCTGAGTCGAACAGTCCTGAATAACAACCTCATTCTGCGCATCAATCTTTTTAGCCATAGCTCTAGTCACAACACAGGAAGAATATGTGTTAGAATTCAACTCTGGTTCCTCTGACTCCATTGTCAAATGCTCTTCAGGAAAAACTTGTCCACCTGCCAAGTCATTACCTAACAATAAAGAAATACCCTTCACAGGTAAGCTATGCTGTAATCCTACTTTAACAAATCCTGTAACTAACCCCGACTTTAAATTTACTTTTTGTAAATGTACAGGCATAAAATCACTTCCAACACCCCTTATGTAATTTACCTCACCAGTATCGAACTCTTCATTAAACTTCAACACACTGTCTAACATCAATGATTGAGAAGCACCAGAATCCCTAAGGATTTTTATTGGCACCAGAGTAGATCCTTCCTTCAAGGATACAAACCCTTCAGTTACAAAATGATCATATCCCTTTCTAACTTGGTCAGACTCTAACAAAGCCTCATTTATGTTTATCAAACCCTGTAACTTTACAGGTGCTTCAGTATGTTGCACACAAGCATCTGGAACTGCTTCCTTCTCTTTCTTTTTCAATTTGAAACAGTTAGCTATTACATGGCCAGGCTTCTTACAATAGTTACAAGTAAGACCAAACTGTCTTTCCTTCACCGTCTTTCCTTTCTCATCAACTTTCTCATTAACGTCCGATTTAATTTCAAATTTACCTGGAGTTTCCGTGTTATTTTTCCTCTTAAAAATTCTGCCCTGAGGAAATCTGTTCTTATGGATCAAAACATACTCATCAGCTAATCTAGCACAGTCCTGCAATTTATCAGTATCCTTCTCATTTAAGTAGGTCCTTACTTCAACAGGAATGCTTCTTTTAAATTCCTCCATTAAAATCAGCTCTCTCAATGTATCATAGTCCCCATTTACATTTTTAGAAGAAACCCATCTCTCAAAACACATAGCTTTATCATAGGCAAATTCCACATAAGTTTTTTCCACAGGCTTTTTCAAACTTCTGAATCTTTCCCTATATGCTTCTGGGACTAAATCATATGCGTTTAAGATATGCCTCTTTACAATATCATAATCAAGTGCTTGCGCAGCTGTTAAAGCTGTATAAACGTCGTGATTTGCCTTTAATTACACTCTGTAACAACACTGACCATTTATCTTTCGGCCACTCTGACATCCGAGCAATATTTTCAAAATGTTGAAAATACCTTTCCACGTCTGTTTCACTAAATGGAGGGACCAATTTAATTTCTTGACTAGCAACAAACGTTTCTTTAGAACCAGCTGATTTCCAGACCTTAATTCCTCCATTGCATATGTAAATTCTCTCTGCTTTTGTTCCGCCTCCAATTTACATCTCTCCAATTTCATTTGTTCGATTTGCAACTGCATCTCCAGATTACTTATTGGAAACGATTCTAAAATCGCTTCATCAATAACACCCGAGACCACATAGTGTGACGCGATTTTTCTCTGTATTGCAGCCTTAGATGTAGTCTGCAAAATACCTTTAAGTTGCAATCTACTAGCTATCTCAAACACCTCAGTCTTTTTCGCCTACGCCAACACCTCCGCAGCTGGCGAAGCCAGAAACTTATCAATATTCATTGCTGCCGAATACCACAACAAGCCAAACACAAGAACCGAGTAACCCCGTTTCCAAAACACCGATTTAAAAGTTAGCAAGCATTTAAACTCAAATGATTCAATCCCGGACGAGCCCCCATATTTAATGTTACGTATTCAGGCAACAATAAATATATGAGTTCGGCAAGGGTTTCTTATAACAAACAACACGTTTATTAAACACAGAAAACAAACCCCCGAAATGTAAACAAACACTAACGTAACCGGAAACAGCTGCTGAGCGGCAGCCCAAACAGTTCTTAAAGTGATATTCCAAAAACAGTTCTTAAAAGTGGTATTGCCAAAAGTTCGATATGCTCACAGTCCATTTAAAAGGAGAGACTTTACAGGACGATTTAGGTTCTCTTTCACGTCGCATGCTTCGATCCCCGACGTCGAACTACCCACGAAGAATTTACGAAACAGAACGGCTTAAAGGCACTGACCTTTCCATCTCCACTACCTTCAATCCTTTCTAGTTAAACCTAGGGATTAACACGAAGATAGTCAACGAAATCCTTCCAAATAAGGATCAAACAAAGGTCGCCCCCGTTTCGCCGTAGAAAGCGATTCTCCTCGATCTTTACCTTCCGAACTTCCAATCTTCACTCTCCACTAATTTCGAACTAACAGAATCATAAAGAACCTGCTGGCAATGACCTCTTAAACTTTAGGCATTAAATAAAAACTTCATCCTTCAGCTAAACTGCGTCATCACTTAAAACACGCAGTGGCATGAAGTCAACCTGTCAAATCCAGCCACGAACTGCCCCTCCTCACAGGGTAGGGTCTACCTTTTATAACCTGTAAAAAAAAAACCGTCACGTGATCTCTACTGGCGGGAAAATGACGTCACCACCATCACAAGACCATCACCTCAATTCCAGTACAGCTTCAACCCCCAGTCACGTGACAAGGGCTCCACTGTCATGTGTCACGAGTACGTAACACTCTCTAAACGGAAACACACTCACTTTGGCCTGAAACCTTTATATATGATTACTATCGGACATGGTAGATATTATAATATCTCGCTATTCTGCTTAGACTTTCTTCAGACTTGTAAACCTCTATCAAATCTCCCGCCAGTATTCGCCCCTTATGCATACTGATAAACCTCTTCTACACCTTCTGCATTCTTTTTTTTAATGCAGCGAAAATAATTGGATGAAGTAGTTTCAGCCTAAGTGGCGTTTTGTAAAATTGCGCCATAATATCCCAACAAGTTAAATCATTTGCTCAATTAATAAAGGCAAGCTCCCTGGAAGCAGCAACGTTCCAGATCAGGAAAATTTATTGTGTCATAGAGACAGTACAACGCAGCGGACTGGGATCAGTAGCAATCAACCGACCGGAAGATTTTATATAGTTTCTACTGCGGCCTGAACCACCCTACGGCTCTGAGACCACAAAAGGTAACGCGATGTGTGCAGGAGGCTCTTGTGACACGCTTACTGTCTTTCGGTTTCCATTTTGATGTTCAACCTCTCTCTTTACCGAGTCATCATGTGGATGAGGAAATGGACACGGAAACTAATCCAGACGCTAAACTGTCCCCGGAAGGACAGACTAGCATACCAATGTAGAAATGCCTGAAATTGCACACCCATTATACACTTGGCTTCGGTTAGGAGTTCCAGGATATCCCTGCCAAATGAAGTAAAAATGTGAGAGTGCGGCTCCAAACTCTTGGGTGGTAAGGTACGGGAATTTTGTGTCTGTGCAATTACATGTCAATAAAATAAAATAAAAACACACACGCGGGTGACAGCTTTAACCGGTGCATTCAATTGCAGAGAGAAAGAAAGAGGAGAGAGAGAGAGAGAGAGAGAGAGAGAGAGAGAGAGAGAGAGAGAGAGAGAGAGAGAGAGAGAGAGAGGGAGAGAGAGAGAGAGAGAGAGAGAGAGAGAGAGATGCGCATGTGCAAATTTCCACACAACAGATCAATGCGCATAGGTACTATCAGTCCACAAGTAGCGGGAGTCAATAAATTGATCAACATTACACTTCCCCCGCTTTCGGTTAATGTAACATAGAACTGTATATGTACAGCGTATCATTTTCTTTCCATTTCTTGTTGATTACTGTACTCCAAGGGGAAATTCAGTGAGTTGGAAATTTTCTGTACGCATCTCTGTACTTGTGTTTTACAGTACCGTTTGGCGGAGTAGCGTGACTGTTCCTTTGTGTTCATGGTTTAGCTTTCGCCAGCATCCTGACGCACCATGAGTTGGACCTTCCAGACATATGTGTATTTGTAGCACAATCAATTTGTTTGTGTATTTGCAGTACATCTTGTCTGCACACTGTGTTCCCCTTTGAAAAGATTATGTGACATCTAAAAATTTGCTGCACCAGTAGTGATTTGGTCTGTATATTAAAGGGGGTCAATTATCATGCAATCAGAGTCAAAAGAAATCCAGATTAAATCCGATGTGACTCAACGTTTGTAAAACATACACAACAGACATGAAAACTTCTAAGGGGTGAAAGTACAATTCAGGTTGTCAAATATGTAAATCTGACTAACTACTCGCCGTCAACATCCTCACCACTTTAGTGCATCTGGAAACCAATTGTCATTGTGGTAAACATAGAAACACAGAAAACTGGTGCTGGAGTAAGCCATTCGGCCCTTCGAGCCTGCACCGCCATTCAGTATGATCATTGCTGATCATCCAACTCAGAACACTGTACCTGCTTTCTCTCATACCCCCTGATCCCTTTAGCCACAAGGGCCATATATAACTTCCTCTTAACTATAGCCAATGAACCGGCCACAACTGTTTCCTGTGGCAGAGAATTCCACAGATTTACCAATCTCTGTGTGAAGAGGATATTCCTCATATCGGTACTAAAAGGCTTCCCCTTTATCCTTAAACTGTGACCACTCGTTCTGGACTTCCCCAACATCAATGTTGATGCTGGTATACATTTAAGAATGCGGATGCTTTGTCGCTGTCAGCATTTTCAGTAGTTCGAGGGGTATCAGTACTCTGAATGAATGTCGCTGCTTCGTACCAGTACGAAACTTGATGGGATCTGGTTTACCATCCGAGGGACTGCTTCAATGTGATGCGCATACAAAACGCGGGAGGAACTCTGCAGCTCAGACAGCATCAATGGAAACGACTGTATGGGACACGTTTCTTGATGAGTACCAGAGAGGGGAGAGGGAAATGGACAAAATAATAATGTTGGGAGAGGTGGAGAACGGGAGGAGGACAAGCTGGAAGCTGATAGGTGATGATAGGTGTTTGGGGAAGGTGGGCGAGATCAGTAGCTGCAAGTTATGTGGAGAAGGAGAAGAGCTGAAGAAATAGGAAGCTGACTGAAGAGGAAAGTGCATCATGGGAACACGGGAAGGATGAGGGAGGTCAGAGGAAAGTGAGGAGAATATTAAGAGGCTAGAGCGGGGAAGTGAGAAAAGGGAAGGGGCACCGAGATATACCGAAAGGAAGAGATTTCCATAAGTTTGCAGATTGCCTAGACAGTGTATAAGTTGTTAGTCCTCCAGCCCGAGTGTGGCCTCGTCGTGGAAGTAAAGCAGGCCATGGACCGACCTGTCGGACCGGAAATGGAGACAGCAATTGAAATGCTTGGCCTCTGGGAAATTCTGTTTTTTGTATTTGGAGCTGGGGTACTCGACGAAGAATTAATACATGTGAAGAATGGTCTCTGCCAGAAACATCGACTGTTCATTCAATTCCACAGATGCGCCCGACCTGCTGAGTTCCTCCTTCGTGTGTGTTCCAATTAATTTGATTAACCGTTTTCATTCGTTAAGTATCTTCGTATGACTGGATGCGATATTGGATTAAGGCTCCTCACAACATAACGGGAACGTACAAGCAACATATTCTTTTTTATATTCCTGTTGCATGATCTATAACTGAGACAATTTTGAGAGTGAAACAGGGCAGCCCAATGACAGTGCAGCATTGGTCTATGATAACAATGTCTATGGAGTCTTGGGATGGACAAGATCAACAATAACAATCATCAAACCGAGAGTCGAGCCTCAGAGTGTCTCACAACAACATTCACTGACTTCTCCGATCGTCATTTCTTTGTCTTTGAGGTTTTGCAATTTGTTGTCAAATTATCCATACCTCATCACAATTGGGATTTGAATGACATGATTTTTATTTTTACCCAGCTGTTCGAAGACACGTCAGCCTTGTGTAGTATTGAATATTCAGTGTGCTGGAGAGAATATAAATGAATGACCGTGGAGATTCATCAGCTCAGAGTTTCTTCAGCGAAATCGCGGGCAGCTGGAAGACAGGCTGAATCTCAACAACATGCTTGAGACATTTTTCCGTGTGAGAAAGTTGTATTTTTTGATCATTTCCGTCATTGGTGCTCCTGGTAAGATCATGGGCGAATTGACATTTACAGTTCCGTGTGCGCGGTCTTTGAACTCGGTGAGTTACCGACACCGTTGTGATGCCGGTGTATCAGTGAGTGCGGTGCAGACATTGTGACAAAACTCTGTGTACTTTCGGAAGTTCCCTTGCAGTTTAACCCGCAGCCTCGGCTGAAATTCAACCGGCAGGTGAAACAGATGTAGAGTGGAAGATCGGAGAGATGGATTCATTTTGTTCACGAATGGCTGACAGTCGTGATTTATCAATGTAAAGCATAAACTCCGAGTTGATAAACTCTGATAATGCAGCGTGCTCGACGCCCTTAAGGGGATTCTGTACCAATCGCGCGACATGATTTAGATTGAAATTTAAAGGCATTGTACTCGTTTTTTAAGAAATTACTCTAACTTTGAAACGAACGAGGGAAGCGAATCACTCTTGAGATTCAAGGACTACTGGTAGTGTTCACTTGTGTGTTAGCTCGATCCATAGGGAGATTCGAAAATTCAAAGGAAAGCTGGGTGGGCGTCCTTGCACCAGTGTTTGTTTCCACGCGCTAATATCGGTGAAGTGAGCAGTGTCAGTTAGACGTCAGACGGGGTAAAGTACAAGCGATACTCCGCTCTGGAATAATAAGTATCGAAGCATCTAGAATAATACTGAAGTAATTTGGAGCAGCACCTAAAATAGGAGATGTTCTGAGGTACCCATTGAGTTTTTCCTTGAAAAATAGTATTCTTAATCACTACCGTGAAAAATACCTGAAATTTTTACGAGCCAAACTTGGGAATTTCTGATCCGATTCCTCGACATAGTGTGAACCCTCCCCAATCAAGAGTAGCCATAGAATTTGAAAGAAGCGAGCTCGGCGCGGCCCCTGTGGGCGGGTGACAAATGAGAGTCAAGAAGGAGAGGAAGACACACGGAAGCGCGAAATAAATTTCTTGTGAGATTTGCGGGGCGCGGGGGGAGCCAGTCTTCGCTATACGCGGGGAGCAACAGAATATAGGTGTCGTAAGAGCGGCAAACGCCATTGCTGAGAAAGTTGCCGAGGTGACCAGGCTTTCCAGTCGAGTCGAAAACCTGAGGTTTGCAGACTTATATCGATTTCTCCAAGTTTCCCTCGGTAATCAGTTGACAATGCCTCCTTCCCAACCACTTCTCCCCTTCCTGTACCGAGCACCGTGACGTTTTACATCTTCTAAATCTCCAGAAATGGTTTGTCTGGAAAGTTTTATTCTTCTCAATTTCCAGCTTCTTTCTGTGCTGAGACAGACGGAACGGCGAGACGGTAATTCACTCATTCTTTCTGCTGTTTCCCCAGTGAATTTAGTGGCGATTGTGATCCTGTCCCGGGGAAAGTGCGGCCTCTCCATCTGCACCACTCGCTACCTGGTGGCCATGGCAACGGCGGATCTACTAACCATCACCTTTCGTGTCATATTATGGCGGGTCAGTTATTATTACTTCCCCGGGACTTTCCTGGACATCACCCCCGTATGCAGCGCGATCGCCGCCCTGGGAATGGCAGCAACAGACTGCTCTCTCTGGTTCACTGTAACTTTTACGTTTGATCGGTTTGTCGCCATCTGCTGCCAGAAGCGGAGAGCAACGTATTGCACCGGGAAAACTGCGGCTGTAGTTCTGACAACAGCTGGGTCTCTGCTGTGCTTTAAAAATGTGCCCTTCTTCTTTACATTTCGTTCTGTGAACGTGATTGATAATATACCCTGGGACTGTATTCGAGAGCCGGGCTACTATACGGATCCCGGGTGGGTGGTGTATCGATGGCTTTCTACCGTTCGAACGCCATTACTCCCTTTTTTGTTGATCTTGTTGTTCAACACTTTGACAGTCAGACACATTTTAGTGATTAGTCGCGTCCGCAAGGGGCTGAGGGGTCAGGGCTTGACGGAGAACCGCAGAGACTCGGAGATGGAGAGGAGGACGAGGTCTGTGATCTTACTTCTCAACATCTCCGGAAGTTGTATAATCCTGTGGTCAGTGAATGTTGCCGAATTCCTATATTATATCATTGCCGGAGTTGACCCAAATAGTTACAACGATTCGGAGTACATATTTCGGCACTTGGGATATATGCTGGCGATATTAAGTTGCTGCACAAACATGTTTATTTACGGGGTAACTCAATCCAAGTTCAGAGAGCAGTTCATCAGCGCAGTGAAATATCCGCTCACGCCAATTATTCAATTAATTAATAAACAGAATGTCTGACCTCTTCTCAGAGGCGCTCGGGGTGCTTTCCATCGTGACACTACATATATGCTGATTATGAAACAAAGTCACAGCGGGGAAAATGAAACTTGTTTAGAGCCATGGAGAGATGAAACGCGGGAACAATCCCTTCGACACCCGCTGGCCGCGATTTCACCCGCCCAACAATTATTGAAATGATCTTGCATATTAGTTTAATGTTATCCCCCATCTTCCCGCCTGGTCACCGCCACGCCCCTTCCGATCATGATAGAGCATGCCGGGATCTGAGGACATCCAATACCATATCAGTGGAAATGCGTCTCAAAGGTCCCAATGTTCATTTTATTATCAAAGGACACAACTCTGAAATTCTTCAATTCCCCAGGTAGCCAGGAAACCAAGAAAGTGAAGGAAATAGGTAGCATGATCGTCAATCTCCAAATCTCAGCCCCTCGATAAAGAGCGAAACGACCAAACTGAATAGGCACATCACCAACTTCCATGCCGGCGCAAACACAAACGAAAACCTGTCAGGCACAACGACCGTTCCGCAAACATAAAGCGTTACTCATACATTACTTTACATTTTGCATGGGGTTAAAAACGACAAGAAATGTTAACAGTCAACACAGCAGTAAATCTTGCATTTATCCGTCATATTAGATGAACATGTTAAACATTTAACTCTACAGAACTCGTGCATTCTGATCATAATTGTGCAATTTCTATGGAAACCCCTGATGCCTACTCTCCTTCAAGGAAAGAATGTTATCTCAGTTCCTGGTCACTAATAAATTTGCGTCCGAGCAAACTGCATGTTTAATCTCCTCTACATTCATTTCAGTACAATCGCATGTTTATGATTTTACTTCCTCAGCGAAAACTAGTAAAACTTGAGGTATGGACAGAGACAAGAACAGTGATTACTCAATTGTTCGGAACTTTCGGACTATTCTGGTCGTGTTTATTATTGTGGCTTTCCGGAGACTTACATGCGTATAGCTGTGTTCAGATGTATTCATTGTTCATATGCATTGTTAAATAACTTGGGATGAAAGCAGCAGTAGATATTACAAATGCCGCAATATATACAGTTTATGTGCTATGACTTTTCAGTTTCTTAAGTCAGCATATTTCTGGTGTTTTTAATTTAATGATTTCACTGTGTCCTGTGTGTCGGAATGGCCAGACCTATAAAATAAAACCGAAAAGCCTTGAAAATATCGGGGTGCTTTCCAGAGATGATGCCTGAGCAACTCCAGTCTGGGGTTACTTATAAGCAAGTAATCCGTCCCTCCTCCACGAATCCGAGGATATGATTGAGCAGAATACCGTAGTAACTTGGCTTACAGTACTCAATATAAGTAATGGAGTTTGGTCTATTCCATTGAAAGGAGAGTGTCATTTTCAATAAGCTTTCACTTGGCAAGGACAGCAGTATACTTCGACTGTTTTGCGGCAAGGTTTTCAGAATTCGCCGACAATTTGTTATCAGCTGTTGGCAAACAGGCTGAAAGTTTTTTCAGCTCCCCCGTGTTTAATTCAATATGTAGATAGTCTCCTGTTGCAAAGACCTGAAAGGAACATTATGAATTACTTAAATAATTACTGGAACTATTACTGGAGATCGGTTTGAAATATAGAAGTAACCGTCAAACGGGATTAGAGCAAGAACAGTGGAAGTAGACAAATCAAGTGCATGTCCTCTTGCCATGTGCTTGAAAGAGCGAAGGCGGCCACTTTGTTAATGTGAACGTTAACATGCATTTTGTGAACATTCCTTCTCCCCAGGCTCTCTCTCCCTAGTCTCCAGCCCATTGCCTCTCTCCTTTCATTTTGTCTCCCTCAACTCTTTACTCTCTCATTCTCTCTCCCTCAGCCCTTTATTCTTCGCTCGTCCCTCGATCCCGTATCTGTCCCGTTCTCCTACTCTCCCTGTCCCTCTCTTCCAACTTTCTCCCCACATACTTTTTCTCTCTTCCTCCGATTTCCCGAGCTCTTTCCCTCCCTCACTCGCTCTCTTTCTTTTCCTCTCCCTTTCTCCTATTTCTCTCTCTCCCTCTGTCTTTCTCCTTCTCTGTCTTTTTCTCTCCCCCTGTCCACTGTGCTACATCTTCCTCTGAATGCCACCCAAGTTCTGATATCCAAACACAGCACGAAGGATATTTATCTTGTAGACAACTGTGTCTCAGTCACCATTACTCATTGAAAGGAATGGGTTGCATCCTGCAATGAACACGTGTGGATTAGTGAAGAGAGGGGGTGAGGTTGTAGACAGAAAGGGAAGGATGTGAGAGTGAGAGGTAGTGGGTCTGAGGAGAGTTAGAGGGCGATGTGAGGTAGAAGGAGGGCGAGTATTAAGGTGAGAGGGGAAAGGGGTAAGGAGACGAGGGTAAGAGAAAATAGGAGAATGAGAGAGGACAGTGTACTGAGAGGGTGAAGAGTGGGGAGAACAGCGGAGACAGAGCACGTGAGCGCACCATGGAGACAGGAGGGAAGAACACTGGGATAGAATTGCACATACTCAGACAGGGTGTTGAGGGAATCCCACCACCTCTGTCCCACTCACAGTAAACCTTCGAATGGTGTATGTTCAAAAAACAAAAACAGAATTCATCACTCAAAGCGAGCTTGTGCTATTCTGGTAAGAAGTACACACCAAGAAATTAAAATGAAAGTCAGCCCAGAAATATGAAGATACAGTATTTATCGATATAGCAATCAGTCTGTCCGAATGCAGGTCAACTGTTGCTACTGTGCTCACAGGTGGCGACGTGGAGATACGTCTTCAGCAAAGACGGCGTGAGGCGCGCCTTCACTTCGCTTCACTGCAGTCCACCACTGGAAAAGATTGCGGTGGGGGGTGTCACCCCACGATCATGGAAGCAGGTGGTGGGTGGTCCTATGAGCAGTTGGAGCACTTCGCAGATACTTCGTATGCGACCACTGACGTCAGGTGGACTGCCTTGTAAAGGCATGCCACTTGTTTGCTAAGGCTGTTCGGGAGAGTTTAAACTAGAATTGCTGGGGGTGGGAACCGAACTGAAGAGACGGTGGAAGAGGCGGTTGGCTCACAAATAGAGAAAGCTTGTAGACATTACGAGAGAGAGGATAGGCAGGTGATAGAGAAGGAACGCGCTCAGCCCGATGGTTTGAGATGTGTCTATTTTAATGCAGCCAATTTTATGAGCTTAGAGCGTGGACCAGTACTCGTAGCTATGACGTTGTGGCCATTACAGAAACTTGGATGGCTCAGGGGCAGGAATAGCTACGTCGAGTAACAGGCTTTAGATGGTTCAGAAAGGACTGTGAGGGAGGCAGAAGAGGTTAGGGTTTGTCACTGCTGATCAGAGGTAGTGCAGCGGCTGCAGTAAAGGAGGAAGTCATGGAAGTATTGCCTACGGAGTTTCTGTGGGTGGAGGTCAGGAACAGGAAGGGGTCAATAACTCTACTGGGTGACTTTTGAAAAACCACCCAATAGTAACAGGGACATCGAGGAGCAGATAGGAAAACAAATTCTGGAATTTGTTGTCTTGGTGGGAGATTTTAATTTTGCAATATTGATTGGCAGCTCCCTGGAGCAAAGGTTTTAGATGGGGTGGAGTTTGTTAAGTGTGTTCAGGAAGGTTTCTTGACATAATATGTAGATAAGCCTACAGGAGCGGAGGCTGTACTTGATCAGGTATTGGAAAATAAACCTGGTCAAGTGCACTGTCAGATCTCTCAGTGGGGGAGCAGTTTAGAGATAGTGATCAAAATTCTATCTCCTTATTGGAAAAGGAGAAGAACACACAAGTTAGGAACGCGTTTAATTATAGTAAAGGGAAGTATGAGGCTATCAGGCAGGAATATGGAAACATAAAATAGGAGCAGATATTCTCAGGGAAACGTACGGAAGAAATTTGGCAAACGTTCAGGGGATATTTGCGTGGAGAGCACAGGAACGTTCCGATTATACAGAGAATGTTGTGGAGGGTACAGGAGCAGTGGTGTATAATGGCAGTTGTAAATCTAGTCAAGAAGAGAAGAAAACCATCGGAAAGTTTGAAAAAATCTTGAAAAACTAGCAGGAAAGAGTTTTAGAATGAAGTTAGGAGAGCCAGAAGGGGTCATGAGAAGGTTTTGGCGGGCAGGGTTAAGGAGAAGCCCAAGGCCTTCTAGAACAATGTGCAGAGCCAGAGTGTAGGACGTCAGAGAACATGACCAATCAAGTGTGACAGTGTAAAAGTGTGAAAAGAACCGAAGGAGATAGCAGTGATACTTAATGAATACCTTGATTCAGTATTCACTACGG
The DNA here is from genome assembly GCF_030144855.1 of Hypanus sabinus. Lineage (NCBI taxonomy): Eukaryota > Metazoa > Chordata > Chondrichthyes > Myliobatiformes > Dasyatidae > Hypanus > Hypanus sabinus. The sequence goes on from NW_026781112.1 coordinate 264,392, forward strand.
GAAAGGATCTGTTCGATTGTAGGGACGACTTAGAGCGGACTGAAAGGCTATGTTGATGTTGGTTAAGAATTCGTTGAGGCTTAATTTGGAATATTATTGCAGGTTTTGCTCGGCTACCTGCAAGAAAGATGTAATTAATTTTGAAAAAAAAAGCAGAAAACTATTACACGGCTATTGCTGGGACTGGATGTTTTGCATTAAAAGGAACGATTAGATATTTTAGCACATTATTCCCGAGCGGGTAGAAGACTGAGGGGAGATTTGATAGAGGTATACAACATCATGAGGCGTATAGAGAGTGTAAATGCATGTGGGCTTTCTCCACTGATGTTGGGTGAGAATACAACTGGAGATCACGGGTGAAGGGTGAAATGTGAAATGTTTAAGGGAAACATGAGGGGAAACTTCTTCACCCAGAGGGTCGACAGAGTGTAGACAGTGCGAACAACGCAAATGGTAATTGAGATTCCGATGTCATATTTTAAGAGATGATTGGATAAGTTAATGGATGAGAGGGATATGAATGGCATATCGATGGGAGTAGGCAGTATAAATAATATAAATAAATCTTCCTGGACCTGACGGGCTGGCGATCCTATTTCTGTGCAGTTGTTTCTTGTGGCTGTCTGATTTTACAAACTTTGTATATCTGGGCTAGAAATTCAGTGTTTCACTGCACCGACCAGTCTAGAGAGTTGTTGATACTGTTCGATCACTCTGTCCTTGCACACACTGAAGCAATATGACTGAGTAAAATGGATGGCTATAGCAGGAGAAGATGGAAGTGCAGATGTGAGATGATGAAAGGAGTATCACAATACAGGAATATACCTTCACTCATTCAGTAAGGCGGTAAAGATAGTAGTTCCGGGCTGGAGGTGGGTGTGAAAGTGATCCCAGTACAGTGAACAAATCTGTTGCTTCAGCGGTGGTAATGTGGATCATTCGCCCCGATACTGTACAACAAATGGTTCATTTAATCCGAATCCTATCCTTAGTCCGAAATTGGAGGCGAGAAAAGTTGGCAGTCGTTGGAGTCGTCATCTTTAACTGTGTTGAATATTTACTCGTGTGCGATATATTACTTGCTGCGTCTCTGTCTTGGAGTCAAAAGGCTTGTTAAATGTTGAATGATTGACAATACAGAACAAATAAGGGCATGTCATTTTTTGCGATATTTAAAAAAAATATGAATGCATAGTGGATTTAAAATATTACACCAGGTGTGGGCATCAGTGAGTTCAATTGAAAGAGAAATATAAAGATTACAGTCAGAAATGACTATATGGGAGCCATGTGTTTTTTAGTTTGTGTTGGCTGGATGACGGATAATCATCCTTGTGCAACACGGCTGCCCGCTGTCTTCCGGACAGAATTCACTGTCTACGACATCATCTGCCTTCTGTTAGGAAGCCAATCCTGAATCAACGCAGACAGGTTTCCCCGGATTCCAGGCCTCCTGACTTTCTGAATGAGTCCACTAGGGGGAACTGATCAAACTCCTGACCATAATTAATGCACCCACATCGACTGTCCAGGTTCATCTGTTTGTTTTATTTTCACTTTTTGAAACAATTCAGTCTGACTTATAAAGGACAACATGCCCCTCAGAAAGCCATGTTCACTCTCCGTAGCTGGACCGCGGTTCTCCAAATGCTCATAAATTCCCTCTACAATAATCTTCTCCAATAGTTTACCCACTACTCACATAAGACTCACTGGTCCATAATTCGAAGGAGTATCCCTGTTACTTTACGTCACAAAGAATAATATCTGCCACCTCCAACCTTCCCGTTCTACTTCCGTGGCCAACAAAGACACAAATATCCTGCCCAAAAGCGCAGCAATATCTTCACTCGCCTTTCAAAATTACCTGGGCTATATCGATTCTGACACCGGGGAATCATCTATCATGATGTGTTCCAAGTTTCTATCGCATCCTCCTTCTTAGCGTTGGCATGTTCTGGCATGTCTACCTTTTGACGCTATGTTCAGATTCAGCAATGTATTCAGTGAGGAGCTTCACCGCCTCCTTGGACTCCAGACACGTTTTCCTCTTTTATCTCCGATCTGCCCGCACTTTCTCCAGTCAGCTTCCTGTTTTTCACAGTGCAACTCGCCAAGGACTTCCCAAGTCCCCTCCTACCTGTTCTAAGTCCATTGCTAAATTCTTTCTTGCCTGCATTGTGACTCCCCAAAGCCCAACCTTTTCTTCCAAAACATTAAGTATCTTTCTTTTCTGCTCTTGACGAGTTGTTCCAGTTTTCTTGTAACCCAGGGTTACTTTACGCTATTATTCTTTCCCTGCCTGACTGAGACAAGCCTATATCGAACCCCATGTCGGTTGTCCCTAATCAATCTCCACATATCTGTTGCTCATGTCCCTGAGTACATCATTTCCCAGTGTACGTTCCCAAGTTCCTGCCAGGTAGCACCACACATCGCAGACCCCAACTAAATACATTCCACGCTCCCTGGTCCTACCCTCTGCAAGGTAAATGTCGGGAGGGTCTTCCTTATCGTTCCGAAATGCTGACCGGCGGAGAGAACTGTCACCTGACCCGTTTCTTTTTCCAATATAAGCTCAGGTCTGAGCTGTCCGCCTTTCTTCTGATAGTGACATGAATCCTTCCAGGGCACAAGTGAGAAATTATGCCATAACTAAACATTGCACCCTGGGGAGGTGCCGAAGAATATTATAAATGTTTCAGTTCCTCCTGCTGATAATATGGCACATGTCCAACTCCCGCTTCCCGATCGGTTCCTCACTGTTCCCGTTGCAGTTTTTTTTTGTACAGAGGCGGCTGTATAGACACTCCAAATGGGGTGATCATGTTTCTGTGCTCGTCTTACAGTCTATTAATAAACGAACGCTCCATGTTGTCCATCTTTTCGGCAGCTCCGATGCCATCCCTGGTTTGCCATCGCACCTCCTTTACACTCTGTTTCCCAACCCTGTCCATTTTTAAAACGTCTAAAACCCCGAAAGTCCTGCAGCCATCCCTGCGCTTTGACAGTCCAGTGTCTGTGATGGTTCGGAACATACTTCAACCAAAGTGACAATCACGCCAGCAGCATTGCGCGTTTGTATCACTACCAACCTGAACTGTATGAAGTCAGCAATCTTCCGCCAATTCTGCAATTTCCGGATAATCAGGCATATGATTGTTTGAAGTAATGACATATTTGCCAAACCTGTTCATTGTAAAATGGCTTTATTTGAAAACTCCGCCAGTTACCATTAGACGCGGGCGTTAGCTACGCAGATGGCCAATTAATGTAAACACATACTTCATTCCATTCCTAAGCTCTTCCCTGAATTTCCTCTGTGTCAGTGTATAGATACAAGTATTGGTGCACACGCTGAGAATTTGTAACATGAACCCAAATTGTTGTAGGATGTATACCGGGGAACTCAGATATCTGTCCTGGTAAAAATAGTTTCAGGGAATGGGCTACATAGGGAATCCAAAATAATATGAAATTAGCTGATATAGACATCAACTATATCGTCGATTTTCTGCGGTTTTCCACCTCGGCATCTTTCTGATTGTCGCTGCTGTGCCGAAGCTTTCTGCAGACTCTATTTGCCACAACGATATGTCTTATGGTTAACCCATTAAACACCAGGATTAAGCCGATTGGTAGCAATAGTGTTAAAATACTGTCCAGTAATTGGTATCCTCTCCACACGGGTGAAGTAGCGTATTCATATGTGACGGATGCACCGCCACGGCGTGATGTCAATGATGACGTAAGGTTCAATGGCAAAGTGAAACGGGACACATCTCCCACAGCTCACTATAACCACGGTCACCATAACCACCGTTGCTGTTCTCTCGGTGCAGTATCGCTCCCGCAGTTTTCGGCAACATATTGCGATAAAACGATCGAAGGTAAAACTGACCGTAAACCAAACAGAACAGTCCATCGTTACTAACCGAAATAACGTTACCTGGACAAATACAAGTGTCAGAGCGCATACAGGAGTGATGAGCAGGGATCTGGAATAAATGTGGATATTGTTGGTCTGTTCCGCTAAAGCAACAACGATAATCACCATCAGATCCGCTGTTGCCATTCCAACCAGGTAACGGTTGTTGCATTTGGAGAGTCCGCATTTTCCCCGAGAAAGGATCACAATCGCCGTTAAATTAACTGCAAGAAATTTGGAAACAAAATAGAAATATTGTCAGCTCCATCAATGCCCCCATTCTACGGATGCTATGCAGGGTAACGTCTGTTTGGATGTGGAAAGCGGGAATCCAGTGTGTGCGCGTCGCTGCACTCCGGCTGCAACCGCACTCATTTACTGATTTACAGAAGAACAGGCATACGTGTCGAAAAAAAACTGGACCGTCATTTAAATAAGCTGTCACATTGTTATAAGGTCGAAGTATCGGCACAGATAGAGACTCGGACCTAGAAAAGCAGACACCAGCATCACTTCAGAAAGCCTAGCGAGGTGAAATTATGAAACATTTACAATATCGGCACGAACTTCATTGACGAAAAAATAAAACACTGCGATGGAAGTATGGAAAATGAAAATAAAACAATCAGATGCCTGAAACCTCAATTCCAGAAACACGTTTCCACCGACGGTAGCATTTGTGCTCAGTAACAGTGCGGATACCGCAGCAGAGTAACGACGGCACCATACATAAAGTGTCCAGCTCCGGCATCTTACCGGGGACACCAACAGCTACAAGTGTGGGATAGTAAATGGCCGCAATGTAGTAAATCGCCGGATATCCCATATTCCGTCAGAAGCAGCGTTCAGTTGTCCGGAGCGTTTCAGTTGCTCAGATGGACTGGGCATCGGTTTAGCAGACTTTTATTGAGGAGAAAGCAATTCCACTGAGGCAATTAGTGTGGCGATCACGTCAGGGACATTAGTGACAACGAACTGCTCAAACTCTTACTTTAAACTATTTATACTCATTGTTCCCGTGTCTTGAATTTGACTCCTCAAGGTATATTGCAATCTATTTAATTTAAAACAAAATATGATGCGAAATTTCCATGTTATTTTCCATGATGCCTGGCATCAGCTATTTAAATGGGATATATTTATATCTGTGTTGTTTTTAATGTTGGCATTTATCTTGAAGTCGATTTATTTTGTAACATTTGACGGAGCACATTCGCTTCAAAAATTGAAGGGAGGAGTTTGTTCTGGCAGGTGAAATGGAGAACACTTCTATATTAAAGGGGAACATTCGTTCGTTCTTTTCTTTGGTTCGTTCCGGTCGCAGGCTATTTGAGTGATGACACAGAGTGACAGTTAACATGTGTTACAATAACACTGCACTTATGTGCCCCCAACCACGTTTAAAGTTTTAAACCCCGGTTTTCCTCTTACCCTCCGTTTTCTCTTACCCCACAGTCTGTCTCTCTCTTCGCTACCAAGATTCTCTTTCACACCCAGTCTATCTGTTCCTCACAGTTTACAGTGCGGGGGCGTGTTGGCGTGTGGCAAGGTGGTTAAGGCGTTCGTCTAGTTATCTGATGGTCGCTAGTTCGAGCCTTGGCTGAAGCTTTCGTATGTGCCTTTGAGGAGGACACTTAACCACATATTAATCTACGACGACACCTAATGCCCTAATGGACAACATCGGTGGCGTGGAGAGAGAGATTTCTTCTTTTCATTTTATTATTATTATTATTCAAAATAACAAGAGTACATCGAAGTAACACTCACAATGTCTCAAAATAAAAAAAAACAATGTTAAGGTTTGAAAAATACGAAGAAGAAAAGAAAAAAAAATCTACTAAAGCAAGAAAATGGTGAAAAAAAATGAACCCGTTAGGTGTTGAACTCCGGAGGCATGTGTCATACAAAAAGCTTCTAAATGTAAACATCAAACCACCAAGAAAAAAAAATATATAATATACCAAAATTCACAATTAGATTGTGGAGGAAATCTACCTATTAACTCAAATGGTAGTAACGAACAAATGAACCCCACCTTTTCTCAAAATCAAACATAAGTTCAAAGGTTCGACTTCTAATTTTCTCCAAACTAAGACATAACGTCACTTGAGAGATGCAGTGTGACAGAGTGGGGGCCCACTTGGCTATCAATGTAACAAACGCAATACCATGTTGGCCAGACAAAGAAATACCGCGGATATTTTGAGGTATCATTCCAAAGAGCACAATTAATTTGTTAGGTTGTAAATTAATTTTGTGCTTTAAAAATTGTAGAAAAAAACTGACTTCCAAAACTGTCCCAGTATAGAACAAGTCCAAAACATGTGTGTCGGTGTAGCTGTCTCAGTTTTACCTCTATCACAATAACTATCAATATTAGGAAAGATCTTAGACAACCGCTGATTCGTCAAAGAGTTACGATGTACAATTGTAAATTGAATCAATGACTGGCGAGCACAAATCGAGGAAGAGTTAACAAACTTCAAGATGCGCATCCAGTCCTCCGTTATAAAAGTCAAATTAAGTTCATTTTCCCAATTTTGTTTAATCTTTTCAAAAAAGGTCGCTTATCCCATTGCAATAATAAATTATAAATTCTTGCAGTGGAACCCTTAATCAAAGGGTTCATATTCATAATAGTATGACAGGTCGGCCTCTAATATTCAAGGAAAATTACTTAAGTATTTTTTGTAAGAAATGTCAAACTTGGAGGTATTGTGAGAAGTGTGAATATGAACGAGAGTATTCATCGACTCATTGTTCAAAAGACATCAGTCTATCTTGTTTAAATAAACCCAAAACATAATTAATACGATCATTTTTTCCAAAATAAAAGATTGGATCTCTCAAAGTAGGCTTAAATATAGTTTTGATGAATTAAACTGCAAAGTTTAATTTTGTTAAGATTAAAAAAAATTACGGAACTGTAGACAAATTTGTAAAGAATACATAATCACAAGGTATAAATTTAAATGAGCAAATATATTTAAGTGTATCGGTAGAGCAGCTCCCAATTACAAGGTTAAATGAAACTGTTTCACAGCTTTCAATTCAAATTCTGCCAAATTTGGCCGCACATTCTTATCAACCCAGTGGAACCAAAAGGACATATATCGCACATTAACAGCCCAGTAATACATTCTTAAATTAGGCAAAGCAAGATCTCCATCCTTTTTCAATTTTTGTAAGTGATATTTACTAATTCTTGGTCTATAGTCATTCCAGATAAAAGATGAGATAATAGAATCAATTCGATCAAAAAACTTCTTAGTCAAAAAAACAGGGATATTCTGAAATAAATATTTTTTGAAAATGGTAAAATCATCGTTTTGACTATACGGAATCAGCCAGCAAGTGAAAATGTAAGTGGGTTCCATCTGCTAAATAAATACTTCATAGAATCTACCAAGGGAACGAAATTAGCTTTATAAAGATCCTTAATTTTTAGTGATTATAACCCCTAGATATCTAAAGGAACCATAACGTTGAAAGGAGTATTATCATATGTATAAACGGATTCATTTAAAGGAAACAGTTCACTTTTATTCAAATTAATTTTATATCCTGAAAAATCTCCAAAGTAATTAAATAATTTCAGCAATGCAGGGATAGATTCCTCGGGATTAGATATATAAACCAGTAAGCTGACAGCACAAAGAGAAATCTTGTGAATCTCACAAGAATCCCATGAATATCTTTAGCTTCACGAAGAGCAATAACAAGGGGTTTTAATATTTAGTTAAATAACAAAGGACTTAATGGACAACCATGCCTTGTTCCCCGTGAAAGATGAAAAATGATATATAATTAGTAGTAATAACTGTAGCGATATGAGTTTTCTATATAATTCTAATCCAATTATTAAAATTAACACCAAAACCAAATTTTTCTAAAACAGTAAATAAATATTTCCATTCGACTCGATGAAATGCCTATTCAGCATCCAAAGAGACGACGCATTCTGGAGTTTTAAAAGAAGTCGAAAATATGATATTAAGTAATCTCCGAACATTAGAAAAGGAACAACGACTCTTTATAAATCCTCTTTGAGCTTTAAAAATAATCTAACCAAAAAATATTCTAACCGATTGGCCATTATCTTTGGCAGGATCTTAGTTAGCATCAACATTCTATAATGAAGTAGGTCTTTTTGAGGCACAATCAGTAGGATCGTTATCCTTTTTAAAAATTAAAGAAATAGAAGCCTCATAGAAAGTAGAGGGTAAATCACCTTTCACAAAAGAGTCCTCAACCATTTCCAACATATACGGAGAAAACAAATTTCCAACCTAAAGGATCACAATTACATTTAGCCAATTCATTTCTTTGGAAACTTTGGGCCTGTGGGGAGATAGCAGGACAGTGTGGTTAGTTCGGGGACTGACATAGGTTCAGAGGGGGAGATCGGGGTAACAGGATTCGTTTGGGGACTGACACGCGGGTGTGGGGAGAGAGCAGGGCAGTGTGATTAATTCGGGGACTAACATAGGTTCATAGGGAGAGATCGGGGTAACGGGATTCGTTTGGGAACTGACACAATGGTGCGGGGAGAGAGCGGGGCAGCGGGATTAGTTTAAGGACTGACATAGGGCTGTGGGAAGACAGCGGGGCAGAAGGATTACTTTAAAGACTGACAGGGCTATGGGGAATATGCTGGGACTTAATGGGTCAGTGGGCTTAGTTTGGGGTGACACGAGGCTGGGCAGACAGCGAGATGGTGGCATTATTTTGATACTGACACAGGCCTCTGCGATTAGTGTGTGTCCCCGTTCACTAAAGGTGGGCGCCAGTACAGAGTGAAGCACGCTAAAATACGAATTTTACTGTATTTTTCACATGTTAGGTTTGTGTTGTTCCATAAATAGTTACATGACAAATCGAGCTCCCCCGCCCCATCCTTCCATCAAGTAGCTCCCCCTAACGACCAAACTCCGCATTCCCATGCTTTCACTCCAGCCTTCCTTTGTCCTCCAGGCTACGGAATCCCTGAGCCCAGAAGCACCGCCAAACACACGAGTGCCGGGTGTTCTGATTACCCACCGACCGGGCCGGACGTGAAGTAAATCTACAACTATCCCTCAACTTCCTATAGCCTCTTCGGCCTCAGGAACTCTCGCAAGCGAGACCCCTCGGTACACACAGTGGGGATGCTCCCGCGCCTCCAGCACCCTCACCAATCGAGACTGAGGCAGGAGGTCGTGGGCGTTTTGTGTCCGGATGAGAGTAAGCACCGGCGAATCACAGGACCGAATAGGAAGTAGAAGGGAGCGGTAGAGTGGAGGAGGAACACGGCGACGGCGACGGCGACGGGTCAGTTTCTCTCTCTCTGGGAGGGGGCGTTTTCTCTTGGAACGTACCCATCTCCAGTTCGGCCCGGCTCCAAACCGCACTTAGCTCCGACTGCAGACTGGAAAGAGGGCTGGCTGTAGACCGTCCGTGCACTCCCTGGGGCACACCACCTCTTGTCGGCAGGCAGGCACCGACCCGTCCGGGAAGGACAAGTGACACCACAGAGGGGAGGGAAGACGATTTCTGCGGAGGGTCGGAGAGAAAGAGAGACTGAGGTTTAGGTCGGAGTAGGGGATGTAGGTGGGGGTGTTCGGGAGAGGAAGGGATGGTGGTCGTGATGATTCGTTAGGGATGGAGATCGCGAAAAGGGGTGGAGTGTGTGATCAATGTGACAGGGAGGGAGGAGTCTGACCGGGACGGAAAGGGCTGGATGGATGTTTCAGAGTGATTTTACAATGGAAGTTGTACAATCCTAAAATGGCGTGCGGGTCTGAAAACCCTCAAACGACTCACGATACATAATCTTTTCTCTGACTCAGAATGCCCCAACCTCCCTCATCCCTCAGTCTCTCAGCTCCCAGTCTCTCTATCTGCTTCCGCTACTGTTCTGCTCTGCCGGCTCTCTCTAAGTCTCTCGCCTCACCTCCACCAGGCTTTCTGCTAGTCTGTCTCACCTCACAGCCACTCAGCACTGTCTCTCCCCAGCCCTGAGGTCTCTCTGCAAATGTTTCGTCAACCCGCGACAAATCACTCCGTGCGGCCTCGTTTTTCTCGGCCGCCTTCTACCGCCTCTCTGTCGCTCCACAATGTCCCTCCCCTCGTCTCTCTCGTTCCGCATTTTCTTTCCTCAAGTCTCTTCCTCATCAGTTTGTCTGAATCTACAGTCATTCCCTCTACCCCTCAGTCTCTCTCTCATCCCAGGATCTCTGAGTTCCTCACTCCACTGGCATTCCTATGCTGTCTCTCCTCTAAATTCTTTCGCCCCCAGTCTACCTCTCCACAAAATTTCTCTCTCCGCAGTTTCTCTTCCCCCTGTCTTTTGTTCTAGTATTTATCCACCCCGCTCGCTCTGCATTCTACCCCTCTTTGTCTCCCTCTCTCTCTCTCTCTCTCTCTCTCTCTCTCTCTCTCTCTCTCTCTCTCTCTCTCTCTCTCTCTCTCTCTCTCTCTCTCTCTCTCTCTCTCTCTCTCTCTCTCTCTCTCTCTCTCTCTCTCTCTCTCCCGCTCTCTCAGCAACTCTCGGAACCCACAGTGTCTTTCACCCAATTCCTTCTATTCCCCCAGCCTCCTTCAGCTAGTCTCTTTTACCCACTCAATCTAGCTGTCTCCCTCCCCCCATTCTCTCTATCCACCAGTCCCACTTTCTCCTATCCTCTCTACGTCAGTCTCTCTCCACTCTGTCTTTCTCACTTCCGTCTCTCTGCCAGTGTCTCTCTACCCAGTTTCTCACTCACACAATTTCTCTCTCATCCCATTCTCCCTCTGCCATATCTCGACCGTCTCTCTCCCCCGTATCTCTCTCCATCCACCTGATCGTACTTGTTTCTCCCAGACTATAACCTCCAGGGTGTCTTTCCATCCATATGTATTTCGATAACCCACAGTTTCTTCGACATCCCACCAGTCTCTTTTCCGCAAAGTCACTCTTTCCCGTCTCGTTCTTTCCAGCCCAGTGTCTCTCCACAACACAGACTCTCTCTCGGTCATTCTCAGTCTCTACCTATCCCCCCGTCTGTCTGTCCTCCAGACTCTCTATACTCCAGTCTCTTTCTCCCCTCAATCTCTCTCCCAGGTTTCAACCTCTCTTACCGTCTGTCTATGTCCCTGTCACTGTCTTCATTCTGGTCTATCCTCAACCCAATTTCCATTTCCATCCCCACGGCGATCCCTCTGCCCAACGCACATCTTTATCCACACCCAACATCTATACCCACCCCAATCTCTTTGCTCACTATGACGACTCGCCGCATTCAATCTCTCTCTCTCTCTCTCTCTCTCTCTCTCTCTCTCTCTCTCTCTCTCTCTCTCTCTCTCTCTCTCTCTCTCTCTCTCTCTCTCTCTCTCTCTCTCTCTCTCTCTCTCTCTTTCTCTCTCACTCTCTTCATCTTCCCAGCCACCCTCTACGTGGCCACTCGGTCTCTCCCACAATCTCCCTCCATGAAGCATCCTCCCTCAGTCTCTCTCGCGCGTCCAACTCTCTCTCCTCGTGTCTCTCCCTTCGGCTCTCTCTCCCAGTCTCTTTTCCCACTAGTATCTCCGCCCCCTTCGTCTTACTCTTTCCAAAGTCTCTCTGTCACGCATGATTGTTCTGCCAGGCTTTCTCATATCCCCCAGCATGTCTGCGTCACTCTGTCACCGCAAACTTTTTTTCCCCTGCGATCTTCTCCCTCCCTCCGTTACTCTCTCCATAGCCCCGGTCTCTCTTGCCATAGCCCCACTCTCCCACCCCCTCGTCTCACTGACTCACCGGCCCCTTTCCCCAGTCTCTCTCTCGCTCTCTGCACGCCATTGCTGCTTTGCTGACATCCCTGCCAGCAGGTCTTTCTAATTCACTTTGGCCAACTTCTCTCTCTTACCACAGTAATTCCGCTCACTCCACTGAAACACTGCTACATCAGACTTTCCTTTCTCCCTGTGAAATTTCAAGTTGAACTCAATTTTATAGGGTCTGTAAAATACATATATATTTTCCTCATTGTGCTTTGTAAATGTGAGGACTGGGCCTCAAAGCCACGGATTCGCCTTGAAGGAGTCTGTCGTCTAGCGGGCGTCGGGGGACAGTCTGCAGGTGATATCGTCGTTGTTTGTTTGACTGATATTCTATGCGGGTTTATTGACATATGGACAAAAGACAATAGACATTCGGCCTTCCGAGCCTGCACGGCTATTTTGAGATCATGGCTGATCATATACTATCAATACCCGGTTCCTGCCTTGTCCCCATATCCCTTGATTCCCCTATCCATAAGATACCTATCTACCTCCTTCTTGAAAGCATCCAGAGAATTGGCCTCCACTGCCTTCTGAGGCAGTGCATTCCACACCCCCACAACTCTCTGGGAGAAGAAGTTTTTCCTTAACTCTGTCCTAAATGACCTACCCCTTATTCTTAAACCATGCCCCCTGGTACTGGACTCTCCCAGCATCTGGAACATATTTTCTGCCTCTATCTTGTCTAATCCCTTAATAATCTTATATGTTGCAATCAGATCCCCTCTCAATCTCCTTAATTCCAGCGTGTACAAGCCCAGTCTCTCTAACCACTCTGCGTAAGACAGCCCAGACATCCCAGGAATTAACCTCGTGAATCTGCGCTGCACTTCCTCTGCAGCCAGGATGTCCTTCCTTAACTCTGGAGACCAAAACTGTACACAATACTTCAGGTGTGGTCTCACCAAGGCCCTGTACAAATGCAAAAGGATTTTCTTGCTCTTGTACTCAATTCCCTTTGTATTAAATGCCACCATTCCATTAGCCTTCTTCACTGCCTGCTGCACTTGCTCATTCACCTTCAGTGACTGATGAACAAGGACTCCTAGACCTCTTTGTATTCCTCTCTGACCTAACTCTACACCGTTCAGATAATAATCTGCCTTCCTGTTCTTACTCCCAAAGTGGATAACCTCGAACTTATTCGCATTAAGCTTCATCTGCCAGGTATCTGCCCACTCACCCAGCCTAACCAAGTCACCCTGAATTCTCCTAACATCCTTAACACATGTCACACTGCCACCCAGCTTAGCATCTTCCGCTAACTTGCTGATGTTATTCTCAATGCCTTCATATAAATCGTTGATGTAAATGGTAAACAGCTGTGGTCCCAATACCGAGCCCTGTTGCACCCCACTAGTCGCCACCTGCCATTCCGAGAAACACCCATACACCGTTACCCTTTGCTTTCTATCTGCCAACCAGTTTTCTATCCATGTCAATATCTTCCCCCCAATGCCATGAGCTCCGATCTTACCCACCAATCTCCTATGTGGGACCTTATCAAATGCCTTCTGAAAATCGAGGTACACTACATTCACTGGATCTCCCTTGTCTAAATTCCTGGTTACATCCTCGAAAAACGCCAATAGATTAGTCAATCATGATTTGCCCTTGGTAAATCCATGCTGGCTGGATCAAATCCTATCACTGCTATCTAGATTTGCCACTATTTCAACTTTAATAATGGACTCTAGCATCTTTCCCACTACTGATGTCAGGCTGACAGGACGATTGTTCTCTTGTTTTCTCCCTCCCTCCTTTCTTAAAAGGTGGGGTAACTTTAGCCATTCTCCAATCCTCAGGAACTGTTCCTGAAACTAAGGAACATTGGAAAATGATTACCAATGCATCCGCAATTTCCAGAGCATGCATATGCCACATATGCAAGCAGCCGCCGCGTCACGGGAGGCGAGGTGGTTGTGGAGTGGGAGGGTGGACCTCGGGACACCTATTGCTGGATAATGATCTTCTGTGTGCTTACTGTGTTTTCGCACCTTGACCCCGTGGCAAAGCTGTCTCGTTGGGCTGTATTCATGGGTATTAATACATGGATAAATGACAATTAGAACAATTAAACTTACATTGAATGGAGGTGGGGTGTAGGCTGAAAGGGGCGGAGAGAAGTAAGAGTGAGAGGCAGTGGGCGTGAGAAGAGTGAGACAGTGAGAAGTAGTGGAGTGAACAGTGGAGAGGGGAGGGAAGAAGTCTGTGAGGGAGCTGCACACATTCAAACAGGGTGTCAGTGGATTTTCCAATCCCTCTGTGGCAATATAGGATCAGATGGTTAATACAAAAATATTAAATTATACAATTAAAGACCAGCAAGACGACAAAAGGAGAAAATGCCAAGAGAATCCAGAAGCTATCCAACACTTCGAAGGATCTTGCAGCAGTTTAGTTAAATCCGATTACTTGCCCAGGCAGAACAAAGCGGCAAGCATCATTCACCAAAGCCCTGCTTCGAAACACAAACTCATGAAGGATACTCTACTATAAATACAAACCTCATTCAGTTTGAGAGCCCGAGTTACATTGAAACGATGACAGATCCATTATTACATATCCATAATAACCGCCCCGATAGAATGTTACAGGACAGACAGAAAGGAAACAACTTCCTTAATGGATCCATTCCAAACATACACAACTTGCTGAAATCCAGTAGTAAAATCAGCAGAACTATGCTGACTTAAAGGAGAAAGTTCACAGACTATGGTATGAACAGGGTATACATTGTACCGACAGTAATATATGCCAAGTCACTACACTGTAGTGACGGTAATATTTACGTAAATGTCCAAAACGCACCAGTACTAAACCCCACGAGAATAGAAGGGAAGTTTTTGGCAATTAAGAAGTCATTAAAACGTCATTAAAGGTTTTTGTTCCTCTCCCATCCCCGGCAAGTACCCAGAGAAATGAGGAGGAAACGTGCTTTTCTGACAAAGTAATGCCCGTCACATTTAGAAACAGGCTTTCAGTAGATGATAATCAGACCTTGGGCAGACATTCCCAGTGCAGGTGAAATACACCAGGAAGTTCAAACAAACTCACTGGATACAGGTGTACACGAATGTTGAAGTTTGAATATCTGTAAACAGGGGCGTTGTCTGCTCAAAGCGTGTTGCCGGACGTGCCGATCCGATGTTGGATGCGAACAGTTAAATCTCACTGCGGTGTTGTCTACTCACTGCGAGCACGGAGCGGTCCCGAGCTGGTCTCCAGTGCGCTCAGTGTGAATTCCGCCCGTTCTCCTTGTGCCGGCAGTGTTTCCGCTCGGTTCTCCATTTCCTCACCGTCAGCGAGAAGCAACGGATATGCCGATCACTTGACCGGTGAGCATTTACACCGGAGGGCGGGATCTGTTACCGATAGACGTGTGGCGGTAACGGCAGCGGGAATGTGGTGAAACATACAAACAGAAGGTGGTTTGAGATTAATGACCGGTGGGAGGTGGAAATACAAACAGAAGGTGGTTTGAGTTTAATGACCGGTGGGAGGTGGAAGCCGCCGGCTGCAGTTTCCGAAGAGCCTGTTCCGGATCAGGGTCTCACTCGGGCTCTCAACCACTCTCGCAGCTGCCTCGTTCTCCAATGACCGTCTGTTCTGCAGTGTCGAGATGGAAAAACAAAAACTGCCCCAGCCTCTGGGAAAAACTTAGGTAGTTTGTTTGTTAATCAGTTGAACAATTGACGTGAGCGGATATTTCGCTGCGCTGATGAACTGCTCTCTGAACTTGGACTGAGTTACCCCGTAAATAAACGTGTTTGTGCAGCAACTTAATATCATCAGCATGTATCCGGTGTGTTGAAATATATATTCCGAATCGTTGTAACTATTCTGATCCAATCCAGCAATGGTGTAATAAAGGAATTCGGCAAATTTTACTGACCACAGGATGATGAAGCTTCCGGAGATGGAGAGAAGTAAGATCACAGACCTCCTCCTGCTCTCCATCTCCGGGTCACTGCGGTTCTCTGCCTTGCTCTGACCCCTCAGCCCCCGACGGACACGACTAGCCACCAAAATGTGTCTGACTGTCAGAGCGTTAAGTAGTAGTATCAACAGGAACGGGAGTAATGGCGCCAGAACGGTAGAAAGCCAGCTATATCCCACCCACCCAGGATCCGTATAGTAGCTCGATTTGCGAATGCAGCCCCAGGGTATATTGTCAATCACTTTCATTGGTCGATACATAAAGAAGTATGGCACATTTTTAAAAAAGAAAAGAACGCCGGTTGTTGTCAAAACTACAGCTGCAGTTTTCCCGGCGCAATATTTTGCTTTCAGCTTTTGGCAACAAATGGCGACAAACCGATCAAAATTAAAGGTGACAGTGAACCAGACAGAACAGTCTGTGGCTACCCTTAAGGGGACATAATTCACACGACATACGGGGGTTATGTCCAGAAACGTCCCGGGCAAATAATAATTAAAGACCCGCAATGTAACCTGAAACACGATTGTCAGTAGATCCGCCGTTGCCATGGCAACCAGGTAGCGCGTGGTGCAGGTGGAGAGGCCGCACTTTCCGCGAGACAGGATCACAATCGCCACCAAATTCACTGGAGAAACAACAAAAAATGAGTGAATTACTCTCAATCGAAGTTTGCAGACAGCGCATTTCTGAACTTTAACAGGTGTAAAGAGGGACTCGCAGGTGCCTCGTAAAATTACATGCTGAGTGAATGGAAATACCACTCGGTCCTGGAAGAGGAGCAGGGATCTGCAGTCGCCCCATGCAGCGAAGCCTCGCTCCCTAAGCTTCTGTCTCCCGTACCCATGTCTTCGCCACCTCCCCAACTCCCGTCGGTTCGCTTCTTTAAAATATAAAAATTCTGCAACTACGCTTGACCGTGATCGATTGCAACCAGGAAGTTCTATTTCCCGATTTTAATGATTTTGCCTGTATCTTGAACTTTAATGCTTGATCCATCCAATTATCAAAGGAAAGCCAATTTATCTTTTGCAAAATATTTGCCTCTTCTAGAGGTTGCTGCAAAAATAACTGCAGCATTATTCTAAATGCTGCGATGCTTATAGTTCCAGAGCAGAGTATCGCGTGTACCTTATCCCGTCTGACCTGCAACAGACACTGCTGGATTGGGTTTTAAATCCTTCTTCACTAGATGTGTCGTAGGACGCGGAAACGAACCCTGGTGCACTAAACCGCACACAGACCATTATTTGAATTTTGCAATCTCACAATGGTCCGGAGTCTAACTCACAAGTGTTGTCTACCGTTCTCCCCTGAAGTTCACCGGCGATCTGCTTCCGAGATCCAGTCAAACTTGAAGCAATTGCTTAAAACACGGCGCAACACGATGAATCTAACTGTGAGGCATGTTACGCTATTGATACGGAATACAAATCACCAAGTAGCCGGTAAAGGTGCCGGGCGAGCTGGATTATCGGAGTTTACTTTGACAGCAGCTTTGCATTGATAAATCACAACTGTCTGTCATGAATCCGCAAAATGGATCTATATATTCTATCTTCCGCTCTGCAGCTGTTTCAATTGCCGGTTTATTTTCAGTTTAGGTCACGGATTGAACTTCAAGGGATCTTCTGAACAAACACACAGTTTTGTCACAATGTCTGCACCGCACTCTCTGATACACCAGCGTCACAACGCTTTCGGTAACTCACCGAGTCAAAAGACCGCGCTCACAGAACAGCAAATGTTAATTTGCCTCTGTTCTTACCAGGAACACCAGTAACGGCAATGATCAAGAAGTATATCTTTCTCACACGGAAAAATGTTTCTAGCATGCTGTGTGAGATTCAGCCTGTCTTCCAACTGCCCGCGATCTCGCTGAAGAAACTCTGAGCTGATGAATCTCCACGGTCATTCATTTATACTTGCTCCAGTACACTGAATATTCAATACTACACAAGGCTGACGTGTCTCCCAACAACTGGCGTAAAAATAAACATGATGTAATTCAAGTAAAATCAAAATTGTAATGAGCTATGTATAGCTTGACACGAAATTTTCAAATCTCAAAGGCGATGTACGTTGGTGAATGTTTTGCGAAATGTCTTTGGCCTCATGGACGTGGACATCCTAGACCAATGCTGTATTGTCATTGACTGCTCTGTTTCTCTCTGAGAATTGTTTCGGTGATAGATCTTACAGCAGAATTATATAAAATAGATTAAGTTGTTTGTATCTCCCTGTAATATAGTGAAGAGCCTTAAACTAATAGAATATAGTCAACGCACCAAACCGTTAAGCAAATGAATTCCACTGAAGCAAAATGCCGGAGGAATTCAATAGGTCAGGCAGCAACTCTGGAAATATATGAACAGTCGTCACTTCGGCCGAGACACCCCTTCTCATTAATGAACGTGTCGTCGAGTGCCTTATCTCCACCGACAAAATATTCCATTGGCGAACCGCTTCCATTTTTATCCCCATTCCCGATCCAACATATCTGCACCCTCCTCTTCAGATTGGAGGAGTAACACCTTCTGTTCCGTCAAAGTGACCTCCAATCTTATGGCGTGAATCTTATGGAAGATATCTCCATCCTCCGGTATTTCCGTCTCCATTCTCCGGCATTTCTCCACTCTTCTCCTCATCTGTCTATCAACCCTCCCCACCAATCCCCCTACTCATTCCCTTTCTCCCATGATCCACTCTCCTCTCCGATCAGATTCTTTCTTCTCAAACACTCTGCCTTTTCCGCTAATCAACTTCCAGCCTCTTATTTGGTCACCCGACTCTAAACAGCTTGCTTCACCTATCATCTTCCGGCTTGACCTCCTCCCACCGTCCCAAACATTCTTATTCTGGCATCCTCCTCCATTTTTTTCCAGTTCTGTTGTAGGTTTGGGCCCGAAACATCAAGGGCCGATACATTTCCATAGTTGCTGCCGGAACGGCTGTGTTCTTCCAGCATTGGTGCAGCCCTCCACATGGTAAACCAGCTCCAGTCAAGGTTCGCAACGGACTGACGAAAAGCAATTAAATCACCGTCTTCGGATTGGTTAAAAATGCTTAAACCGATAGAGCATCTGCATCCATTACATTTTTTTTTTTTACCAACAATGACAATTGTTTTGCAGATGCAAAAAATTGGTAGCTTTGTTGACCATGAGGTAGGTAGCCGGATTAACATATTTGACGAACCCAACAGCGCTTTCATTGGGAATACTGTTTTGGACACTGTTGATGGGGACGACCTACCAGGGATAAGTTGCAGTGGTTGCTTCTCTGGCACCGAGACTGGACCCTCAACTTAGAAGGGAAGGAGGGAAAAGAGGAGAGCGGTAGTAATAGGGGATTCGATAATTAGGGGTACAGATAAGAGGTTCCGTGAAAGAGATCGAGAATCCCGGATGGTCCGCTGCCTCCCTGGTGCCAAGGCCCTTGATATCTCGGATCGAGTTCTCAGTATTCTCAAGAGGGAGGGTGAGCAGCTGGATGTCGTGGTCCATGTGGCGACCAATGACGTGGGTAGCAAGAATGAGGAGGTCCAGAAAGATGAGTTTAAGGAGTTAGGCGCTACGTTAAAGGACAGGACCTATAGGATAGCAATCTCAGGATTGCTACCAGTCCCACGTGCAGGTGGGGTTTAGAAATAGTAAGATAGCGCAGATCAACACGTAGTTGAAGACATCGTGCAGGAGGGAGGGCTTTATAGATAATTGGGCAGTTTTCCAAGGAAGATGGATCCTGCACTGGCGGGAAGTTTTTCATCTGAACTGGAGGGGGATAAATATTCTTGCAGGTAGGTTTGCTGGAGATGCTACAATGGATTTAAACTAGATACAAGGCGGGGTTGGGAACTAGAGTGTAGGAACAGATGTATGGGAGAAGGAAGAAAAAAGAAGATGGTAAAGTTGTTGACACCGTTAGTGATAAACAGAGACCAAGAGGTGGAACATTTCTTAAATGCATTTAGTTTAATGCTAGGAGCATTGTAAGAAAGGTGGATGAGCTTAGAGCATGGATTGATACCCGGAAATTTGATGTTTTAGCTATTAGTGAAACATGGTTGCAGGGAACGTGCGATTGGCAAATAAATATTCCTGGATTTCGTTGCTTCAGGTGTGACAGAATCGGAGCGACAGGACGAGGAGGTGTTGCATTGCTTGTCAGAGAAAATTTTACACCGGTGCTCTGGCAGAATAGATTAGAGGGCTCGTCTAGGGAGGCTATTTAGGTGGAATGGAGGAATGGGAAAGGTGTAGTGACACCTATCGGGGTGTATTATAGACCACCTAATGGCGAGCGAGATTTGGAGGAACAAATTTGTAAGGAGATGGCAGATATTTGTAGTAAGCACAGGCCTGTGATTGTGGAAGATTTTAATTGTCCACACATAGACTGGGAACCCCGTACTGTAAAACGCTGGGTGGTTTGGAGTTTGTAAAATGTGTGCCGGATACATTTTGTGCAGTAATACATGGAGGTATCAGCTAGAGAAGGGGCAGTGTTGTATCTCCCGTTAGGGAATGAGGTAGGTCAGGAGACGGAGGTAGATGTTGGGGAGCACTTCGGGACTAGTGATCACAATGCCATTTGCTTCAATATAATTACCGAGAAGGATAGGATTTTGATTGATTGATCCTAAGGTTGAGGTTTTTGATTGGAGAAAGGTTAACTTTCAGGAGATGCGGAAGGACTTAGAAGGAGTGGACTAGGAAAATTTGTTTCATCGGAAAGATGTAATAGAAAAATGGATGTCATTTGAAATTGAAATTTTGACGGAACAGAATCTTTATGTTGAAAGGAAAGGTTAAAAGTTTGAGAGCCATGATTTTCAACGGATATTGGAAACTTGGTTCGGAAAAAGAGAGATATCTACAATAAACATAGGCAGCATGGAGGAAATGAGGTGCTCAAGGAATACAAAAAATGTAAAAAGAATCTTAAGAAAGAAATTAGAAAAGCTAAAAGAAGATTCGAGGTTGCATTGGTATGCAAGGTAAAAATAAATCAAAAGGGTTTCTGCAGTTATATTAATAGCAGAACGATAGGGAGGGATAAAATTGGTCGCTTAGATAATCAGATTGGACAGCTATGTGTAGAGCCAAAAGAGATGGGAGAGATTTTGAACAATTTCTTTTCTTCGGTATTCACTAAGGAGGAGGATATTGAATTGTGTAAGGTAAGAAAAACTAGTTGGGAATTTATGGAAACGATGATGATTAAAGAAGAGGAAGTGCTGGCGCTTTTAAGGAATAGAAAAGTGGATAAGTTTCCGGATCCAGACAGGATTTGCCTAGGACCTTGAGCGAGGTTAGTGTAGAAATAGCAGGAGCTCTTACAGAAGTATTTCACGTGTCATTAGAACCGGAGATGGTGCCGGGAGATTGGCGTATTTCTCATATTGTTCCATTGTTTAAAAAGAGTTCTAAGAGTAAACCTAGCAATTATCGGACTGTACGTTGACGTCAGTGGTGGTGAAATTAATGGAAAGTATTCTATGTGATGGTATATGGTGTGGATGGTATTTCCACACGTAGACTGGGAAGCTCATTCTGTAAAAGGGCTGGATGGTTTAGAGTTTGTGAAATGTGTGCAGGATAGTTTTTTGCAACAATACATAGAAGTACCGACTAGAGATGGGGCAGTGTTGGATCTCCTGTTAGGGAATGCGATAGGTCAGCTGACAGATGTATGTGTTGGGGAGCACTTCGGGTCCAGTGATCACAATAGCATTAGCTTCAATATAATTATGGAGAAGGACAGGACAGGACCTGGAGTTGAGATTTTTGATTGGAGAAAGGCTAACTTTGAGGCGATGCGAAGGGATTTAGAAAGAATGGATTGGGTCAAGTTGTTTTATGGGAAGGATGTAATAGAGAAACGGAGGTCATTTAACGGTGAAATTATGAGGGTACAGAATCTTTATGTTCCTGTTAGGATGAAAGGAAAGGTTAAAGGTTTGAAAGCACCATGGTTTTCAAGGGATATTAGAAATTTGGTTCGGAAAAACAGGGATGTCTACAATAGATATAGGCAGCATGGAGTAAAGGAATTGTTCGAGGAATATAAAGTATGTAAAATGAATCTTAAGAAAGAGATTAGAAAAGCTAAAAGAAGATACGAGGTTGGTTTGGCAAATAAGGTGAAAGTAAATCCGAAAGGTTTCTACAGTTATATTAAAAGCAAGAGGATAGTGAGGGATAAAATTGGCCTCTTAGAGAATCAGAGTGGTCAGCTCTGTGTGGAGCCGAGGGAGATGGGAGAGGTTTTGAACGATTTCTTCTCTTCGGTATTCACTAAGGAGAAGGATATTGAATTGTGTAAGGTGTGGGAAACAAGTAAGGAATTTATGAAACCTATGACAATTAAAGAGGTGGATGTACTTGCGCTTTTAAGAAATTTAAAAGTGGATAAATCTCCAGGTCCTGACAGGATATTCCCTAGGACCTTGAGGGAAGTTTGTGTAGAAATAGCAGGAGCTCTGACGGAGATCTTTAAGATGTCATTAGAAACGGTGATTGTGCCGGAGGATTGGCGTATTGCTCATGTGGTTCCATTGTTTTAAAAGGGTTCTAGAAGTAAGCCTAGCAATTATAGACCTGTCAGTTTGACATCAGTGGTGGGTTTAATGGAAAGTATTCTTAGAGATAGTATTAATAATTATCTGGATAGACACGATCTGATTAGGAGTAGCCGGCATGGATTTGTGCGTGGAAGGTCATTTTTGACAAACCTTATTGAATTTCTTGAAGAAGTTACGAGGAATGCTGACGAGTGTTATGCAGTGGATGTAGTCTATATGGACAATAGCAAAGCCTTTGACAAAGTTCCTCATGGAAGGTTAGGTAAGAAGGTTCAGTCGTCAGGTATTAATGCTGGAGTAATAAAATGGATTCAACAGTGGCTAAATGGGAGATGCCAGAGAGTACTGGTGGATAATTGTTTATCAGGATGGAGGCCGGTGACTAGCGGGGTGCCTCAGCGATCTGTTTTCGGCCCAATGCTGTTTGAAATATACATAAATGATCTGGATGATGGGGTGGTAAATTGGATTAGTAAGTATGCTGATGATACTAAAGTAGGAGGTGTTGTGGATAATGAGGTGGGTTTTCAAAGCTTGCAGGGAGATTTATGCCGGTTAGAAGAATGGGCTGAACGTTGGCATATGGAGTTTAATGCTGAGAAGTGTGAGGTTCTACATTTTGGCAGGAATAATCGAAATAGAACATACAGGGTAAATGGTAGGGTATTGAGGAATGCAGAGGAACAGAGAGATCTAGGAATAACAGTGCATAGTTCCCTGAAGCTGGAGTCTCGTGTAGAGAGGGTGGTGAAGAAGGCTTTTGGAACGCTGGCCTTTATAAATCAAAGCATTGAGTACAAAAGTTGGAATGTAATGTTAAAATTGTATAAGGCATTGGTAAGGCCAAATTTAGAATATTGTGTGCAGTTCTGGTAACCGAATTATAGGAAAGATATCAATAAATTAGAGAGAGTGCAGAGACGATTTACTAGGATGTTACCTGGGTTTCAGCACTTAAGTTACAGAGAAAGGTTGAACAAGTTAGGTCTCTATTCATTGGAGCGTAGAAGGTTGAGGGGGGATTTGATCGAGGTATTTAAAATTTTGAGAGGGATAGATAGAGTTGACGTGAATAGGCTGTTTCCATTGAGAGTAGGGGAGATTCAAACGAGAGGACATCATTTGAGAGTTAGGGGGCAAAAGTTTAAGGGAAACACGAGGGGGTATTTCTTTACTCAGAGAGTGATAGCTGTGTGGAATGAGCTTCCTGTAAATGTAGTAGAGGCCAGTTCAGTTGTGACATTTAAGGTAAAATTGGATAGGTATATGGACAGGAAAGGAGTGGAGGGTTATGTGCTGAGTGCGGGTAGGTGGGAATATGTGAGATTAAGAGTTCGGCACGAACTAGGAGGGCCGAGATGGCCTGTTTCCGTGCTGTGATTGTTATAAGGTTATATGGTATATATAATTATCTGGATAGACAGGGTCTGATTAGGAACAGTCAACATGGATTTGTGCGTGGAAGGTCATGTTTGACAAATCTTACGGTATTTATGAAGAGGTTTCTAGGAAAGTTGACGAGGGTATAGCAGTAGATGTTGTCTATATGGACTTCAGTATGGTCTTTGACAAGGTACCACAAGGAAGGTTCCATCGTTATGTATAAATATTGTAGTAAAATGTGTTCAACAGTTACTGGTTTGGAGATGCCAGAGAGTAGTTGTGGATAACTGTTTGTCACGTTGGAGGACGGTGACTAGTGGTGTGCCTCAGAGATCTGTACTGGGTCCAATGTTGCTTGTTATATACGTTAATGATCTGGATGACGCGGTGGTAAATTGGATTAGTACGTATGCAGATGATACTAAGATAGATGGCGTTGTGGATAGTGAAGTAGGTTTTCAAAGCATGCAGAGAGATTTAGGCCAGTTAGAAGAGTGGGCTGAAATATGGCAGATGGGGTTTGATGCCGATAACTGCAAGGTGCTACATTTTGATAGGACTCATCAAATATATGGTAAATGGATGGGCGTTGAAGAATGCAGCAGAACAGAGTGATCTAAGAATAATGGTGCATTTCTCACTGAATGTGGAATCTCATGTGGATAGTGTGGTGAAGAAAGCTTTTGGTATGCTGGCCTTTATAAAGCAGAGCATTGAGTAAAGGAGTTGGGACATAATGTTATAATGGTACCAGGCTTTGATAAGGCCAAATTTGGAGCATTAAGTACAGTTTTAGTCATCGAAATATAGGAAAGATGTCAGCAAAATAGAGAGAGTACAGAGAAGATTTACTGGAATGTTACCTGAGTTTCAGCACCTAAGTTACAAGGAAAGGTCGAAGAAGTTAGGTCTTTATTCTTTTGTGCGTAGAACGTTGAGGAGGGACTTGATAGAGTTATTTAAAATTATGAGGGGGATAGATAGAGTTGACGGGGATAGGTTTTTCCCATTGAGAGTAGGGGTAATTCATACAACAGGACATGAGCTGAGAGTTAGAGGGCAAAAGTTTAGGGGTAACACGAGGGGCAACTTCTTTACTCAGTGCGGTAGGTGTGTGTAACGAGCTTCCAGCAGAAGTAGTAGAGGCAGGTTCGGTATTGTCATTTAAATTTAAATTGGATAGGTATATGGACAGGAAAGGAATGGAGGGTTATGGGCTGAGTACAGGTCGGTGGGACTGGGTGAGCGTAAACTTTCGGCACGGACTAGAAGGGCCGAGCTGACCTGTTTCCGTGCTGTAATTGTTATATGTTTATATGGAAATATAACACAATACTCTATATTCTTTTGATTGTTCGCAGCAAGTGCTTATGTATTGCATGGTCTGAACTGAATGGCGTAAAAGAAGACGCTTAAACTGTGACTAGATAGTCATTGCAGTGATAAATTAATGGGTCGTGGGTGATGGTATACAGTTCATCAGTTGGCACTGATTGGCAGATCAGCATCAATATTGAAGTATGCGGTAATTATTGTCCATGGGTGAGTAGTGTAAGGACATTCACAGTGTAACGGGGTTCTCGTGAGTGCTGATTCAGAATCAGATTCAGATTTCTGTTTCTTATCAACGGTATGTGACATTATTTTTTTAACTTAGCAGCAGCAGTTCCGTGCAATACATAACGTAACAAAGAAAAAAATATATAAATAAAATAATAAAAAAATAATTATAAAAAAGTTAATCAGTTACGTATATTGGGTCTAATTAAAAAAACGTGCAAGAACAGAAATGCTGTATATTAAAAAGAAAAGTGAGGCAGCATCCAGAGATTAAATGCCTCTTTAGGAATCGGATGGCAGAGGGTAAGAAGCTGTTCCTGAATCGATGAGCGTGCGCCTTCATGCTTCTGTCCCTCCTACCTGACGGTAATATTGAGAAAAGGGCATGCCCTGTCTGCTGTTGGTCCTGAATAATGGACGCCGCCTTTCTGAGACGGACAAGGTAATGGAATTCCAAGCATCAGTGAAGGCGGTGATGCGGATTGATAATGTTGTGTTTAATACTTGACTTCACTGACGTGTTTAGTTACATTGCTCGGGAGAAGGTTCTTGGGAAGCCGAAAGTTCTGAAGCTAAATAGGTCACCTGGACCAGATGATGTCTGTCTGAGAGTTCTGAAAGAGGTGTCTGAAGAGATTGTGGAGATTTAGTAATGATTTTTCAAGAAGCAATGGATTCTGGAATGGTTCCGAAAGACTGAAAATTTGGAGATATCACTTCACTGTTCAAGGAAATAGAGAGGGAGAAGAACCAAAATTATAGACCAGTTAGGCTGACGGCCATGGTTGGGAAGATATTGGAGTCAGATGTTGAGGATGTGTTTTCAGTATCATTGGGTTCATGACAAAATTGGCCATGTTCAGCATGTTTTCCTGAAGGGAAATTCTTGTCTGACAAGTATGCTGAAATCCTTTGAATTGATTGAAGAAATAACAAGGGAGATAGAGAACGGAGATTCGGTTCATGATGCGCACCTGGCGTTTCAGAAGTTCACATGAGGCTGCCTATCAATTTATAAGCGCAAAATATTACAGGAAAGATTCTTGAATGAATAAAGCAGTGGCTGATTGGCAGGAGGCAAAATTAGTAATAAAGTAATAAAATAGAGTAATAAAAGGAACCTTTTCCGGTTTGCTGTCGGTAACCAGTGGTGTTCCGCAGGGATCTGTGTGGGGACTGATGCTTTTTATGTTGTATTACAATGACTTGGATGACAGAATTGACGGCTTTATTGCAAAGTATGCGGATGATACCAAAGTAGTTGGAGGAACAGGGAGTTTTGAGGAAGTAGATAGACTACAAGAGGGCTTCGACAGATTACATGAAAGGGCAAAAAGGAGGCAGATGGAATACAGTGTACGGAAGTGTATAGCCATGCACTTTGGAAAAAAGAAATAAAAAGTAGAATATTTTCTAAATAGATATTGTAAAAAAAGCAACAACGATGCACAAAGGGAACGGGAGTCGTTGTGCAGGATTCTCTGATACGTAACTTGCAGGGTGAGTCGGCGGTGAGGGAGACCAAGGCGATTGTAGCATTCATTTCAACAGAACTAGAATATGAAAGTACGAACTTAATTTTAAGGCTTTATGAAGCACCGGTGAGGACTCACTTAGAGTATTGTAAGCAGTTTTGGGCTGCTTATATTAGAAAGGATCGGCTGACACAGCAGTGAATTTAAAGGTGGTTTACGACAATGATTCCAGGATTGAATGTCCCGTAATATAAAGAGAATTTGAGGGGAGTTATAACTGCAACCTTTCTGATGTCTCGATGGATTGGATGTGGAGAGGATGTGCCCTATGGTGGCAGAGACTAGCACCATAAGAGGCAGTTAATAGAGGGGCGTCCTTTTGAAATGAAGATGAGATTAGCCGGAGAGTGGTGAATCTGTGGAATTCGTTGTTACAGGCAGCTATAAAGGCAAAGTCCTTATGTTTATTTAAACAGAGGTTGATAGATTGTTGACATGAAGGGATATGAAGGGATACAGGGAGAAAGCAGGAGATTGGGGCCACGAGCAAAATTTGATCAGTTATGAGGAAATGGTGGAACAGACTCTAGGGGCCAAATAATCTAATTCTGCTCCTATATCTTATGGTCTTTTGTTTCATACTCATCTCTCGGTTGTATTGTATCTTGCCGACCTTTTTCATATTCCACCAGCTCTATTGCCCTCACTTATCCTGTCCATAGACAAAGGAGAGACACTGGATGTTGTTTGCGTGGATTTTCATATGGTCCGTAACAAGGGCTTGTACCTCAGGCCGCTTAGCAAGGTCACAGCTCGCGGTATTACACGAAAAGTACCAGTATCGATCGAAGATTAGTTTACTGGCAGGAGGCAAGGGGTCAGAACAATGTGAGCCTATTCTTTGCTGCCAGTAAATAGTGGTACACCGCTGTAGTAGGTATTGAAATCAACGATTTGCATGAAGGACTTGATAACTTGGTGACCGACTTTACCACTGATATGAAGGTATGTTAGAGCAAAACAGGTGTCGGCAGAA
Organism: Hypanus sabinus; assembly: GCF_030144855.1. Taxonomy (NCBI): domain Eukaryota; kingdom Metazoa; phylum Chordata; class Chondrichthyes; order Myliobatiformes; family Dasyatidae; genus Hypanus; species Hypanus sabinus. Next base: position 292,088 of record NW_026781112.1, read on the forward strand.
GGACCGGGACGGATTTGGAGAACGGGCGATGCAATGGCAGATGAAATGCAGGTTGAAGACCGAGTGGAGATTTGATAGATGAATAACAAATGACGAGGCGAAGAGAGAGTGTAAATGCAATCGGGCTTTCTCCACTGATGTTGAGCGAGAATACAACTGGAGATCATGGGCGAAGGGTGAAATGTGAAATGTTTAAGGGAAACATGAGAGTAAATTTCTTCACCCAGAGGGTGGCGAGAGTGTTGACAGTGCTGCCAACGCAAACGGTAATTGCGATTCCGATGTCAGCATTTAAGAGATGATTGGATAAGTACATGAATAAGTGGGATGTGGATGGCCATGGTCCGGGTGCACGTCGGTGGGAGCAGGCAGTGCAAATAATTCCTCACGGCCTGACGGACTGTACAGTGGTTCCCTATGGCTGTCTGACTGTATGTCTGGGTTAGAGTGTTAGTGTCTCACAACACCGGCCAATCTAGAAAGTCGTTGATACTGTTCAAAGCCTCCGTCCTTGCACACATTGAAGCATGGAGACTGAGTTAATGGATGGTTACAGCATGAGAAGACTGAAGCGCAGATGTGAGATGATAACAAGGGTGTCACACGACAGAAATATACGTTCACCCCTTCAGTAACGCGGTAAAGACAGTAATTCCGGGCTGGAGGTGGGCGTGACAGTGGTCCCGGAACATTGAACAGGTCTGTTGCTTCAGCGGTGGTTACGGAGATCATTAGCCCCGATAATATACAACAAAGGGGTCATTTAATCAGAATCCTATCCTTGGTCAGAGATTGAAGGTGAGAAATCTTGGTAGTCGTTGGAGGCTTGGAGTGGTGGAGACGTCATATTTTAATTGTGTTGAATATTAACTCGTGGACGATACGTTACTTTCTGCGTCTCTTTGTCTTGGAGTCAAATGGCTTCATTAAAAGTTGTATGACTGCAACTACAGATGTTTGTTAACTATTGAACAGGTAACAGGAAGCCATTTTCGGCAATACTTTGAAAATATGAATGCATTGCCAATTTGAAATATAGCACGAGGTTTGGACATAAGTGAGTTCAATTGAAAGAGAGAGAGAAAGATTACGACCATGAATGGCGTTATGTGAGATGTGTGTTTCTTTAGTTTGTGTTGGGGGGAATGACTGAATTGATCTTCATTTTCGCCATACATATGACAAAAAAGGCTGGTTCTTTTAAGGAGCAGCAAAAGCTGCTGCTCAATATTTTGAAATACTGGTTTTAAGTTGTCGGTTTCCATTGCAAAAGATTGTTTTGATGTCATTGTACCATCTGCCCTGTAATATGTAAATGGAAGGTCTGTTTAGATACCGTTGCGGTGCAGTCAATAGCTCAGAGATTTGCTTACATCCTTAGCCCTAATTCCACAAATTACTCAGCTGCTGCTCGGTGGTCAGATTAAGTCGGATATTTCCCTTTATAACTGCAGAGCCCAAATATAGTTAAAATATAATTTTAACCCTCCGTGCGGAACATGGATGCCCGCTGTCTTCCAAGCAGAATTCACTCTGTCTGCTACATCATCTGCCTTCTGTTAGTAAGCCGATTCTGAATCAACGCAGCCAGGTTTCCCTGGATCCCTTGCCTCCTCACTTTCTGAATTAGTCTATTATGGAGAACTGATCAAACGCCTGACCGAGATTAATGCCCCCACATCGACTGATCTTATTCTTCTGTTTGTTTTATTTTCCGAAGAGTTCAATCTGGTTCATAAAGGACAACATGCCACTCAAAAAGCAATGTTGACTCTCAATAGTCTGGCTACATTTCTCCAACTATTCAGAAATTCCCTCAACAATAATCTTCTCCAATAGATGATATCTCCACTACTGATATAAGTCTCACTGGTCTATAGTTCGAAGGAGTATCCCTATTCGTCAACAAAGGTAATAGGATAACATCTGCCACCCTCACCTCAATCTTCCCCTCCAAAAGCGCAGCAATATCTTCGCTCTCTTTCCAAAATTACCTGGACTATATCACTTCTGGCACCGGAGAATCATCTATCATAATGCTTTTCAGTTTCGAGCACATCCAATTTCTTAGCGTCGGCAAGTTCGAGCATATCTGCCTGATGAATATGAATGTGTTCATATTCATCAATGTATTCATAAAGGAGCTTCGCTGCCTTCTTGGACTCCAGACACATATTTTCCTCTTTTCCTTCTGACCTGCACAGACTCTCTCTAGTCATTCTCCTGTTCTTCACACTGCAACTCGCCAAGAACTTCTCAAGTCCCCTTCTATCTCCGCTCAGTCCATTTTAACATTCTCTCCAGTCTGCACTGTGATTCACCATAACCTTACCCGATCCCTTCTTCCAAAATTTTAAGTTTGTTTCTTTCTTCCTCTTGACTCGTTCAAATTTTCTTGTCACCCAGGGTTACGTTACGGTATCATCCTTTCCCTGCGTCACTGAGATAAGCCTATACTGAACCCCATGTCAATCTACACATATCTGTTGCGTATTTCCCTGATTACATCATTTCCCAATGTACGTTCCCAAGTTCCTGCCAGGTAGCGCCATAATTCGCAGACCCCAAACTCCATGCTCCCTGGTACTAACCCTGTGCAAAGTGAATATAGGGGAGTTCTGCCGTATTCCTCTGACATGCAGACCCGCGGAGAGATTTGTCACCTGACCCGTTTCCTTTTCTAATAATAGATCCGGTATTTACTGCTTGCTAGTCCGTCTTTCTTCTTATAGTGACATGAACCTTTCCTGGACACAACTGAGAAATTATGCCATACCTAAACCTTTAAACCTGGTGAGGTGCCAAAAAATATTCGGGAAGTTTCAATTACCCGTGCCAGTAACGTGGTCGATGTACATGTTCCGCTCCCGATCAGTTCCTCACTGTTCCCGTTGTGTGTGCGTGTTTTCTTTTGTTAATCTGGCGGGCGGCTATACAAAATACACCAGATGGACGTTCATGTTTCAGTATTAGTCTCACAGTGTATTAACAAACGAACGCTCCACGTTGTCCTCCCTTTCTGCAGCTGCAATACTATCCCTGGTTTCCCATCTCACTCCCTTTACACTCTGTTACCCAACCCTGTCCATTTTTCACCATCTAAAACCCCGAAAGTCCTGAAGCTATTCCTGCCCTTGTGACAGTCGAGTGTCTGTGAGAGTTTGGAACATACTTCAAACAATGTAACAATCACGCCAGCAGCAATGAACGTTTGTATTTGCTACCTACCTGCATTGAGTAAAGTGAGAAATCTTACGCCAATTCTGCAATTTCCGGATGGCCAGGCATACGATTGTTTGAACGAATGGCAAATTTGCCAAACCTATTAATTGTAAAAGGGCTTTATTTGAAAATTCCGCTGAATTGTCATTAGACACGGGCGTTATCTACACAGATGGCCATTCAATGTAAACACATACTTCATTCCATTCCTCAGCTCTTCTCTGAATTTCCTCTGTGTCAGTGTATAGATACAAGTGTTGGTGCACACACTGAGCATTTGCAACATGAACCCAAATTGTTGGAGGATGTATACCGGGGAACTCAAATATCTGTCCTCGTAATAATAGTTTTCCAATTGCCATTTCAGGGAATGGGCAACATTGGACATCCAAAATAATATGAAATTAGCTGAGATAGAAAACAACAAAATCATCGATTTTCTGCGTTTTTCCACCTCGGCATCTTTCTGATTGTCGCTGCTGTGCCGAAGCCTTCTGCGGACTCTATTTGCCACAACGATATGCCTCACTGTTAACTCGTTAAACACCAGGATTAAGTTGATTGGTAACAATGGTGTTAAAATACTGTCCAGTAATGTGTATCCTCTCCACACGGGTGAAGTGGCGTATTCATATGTGGTGGTGCACCGCCACGGCATGTTGTCAATGATGACGTAAGGTTCAATGACAAAGTAAACCGGAGCACATCTCCCACAGCTCACTATAACCACGGTCACGATAACCACCGTTGCTGTTCTCTCGGTGCAGTATCGTTCCCGCAACTTTTGGCAACATATTCCGATGAAGCGATCGAAGGTAAAACTGACAGTGAACCAAACAGAACAGTCCGTCATTACAGTCCGAAATACAATTGTCAGAGCGCATACAGGAGTGATGAGCAGGGATCTGGAATAAATGTAGATATTGTTCGTCAGTTCCACTAAAGCTGCAACTATAACCACCATCAGATCCGCTGTCGCCATTCCAACCAGGTAACGGGTGATGCATTTGGAGAGTCCACATTTTCCCAGAGATAGGATCACAATCGCCGTTAAATTAACTGCAAGAAATTTGAAAACAAAATAGAAATAAGGTCAGCTCCCTGAATGCCCCCATTCTACCGGTGTTGCCCAGGGTATGGTCTGTTTGGAAGTGGAAACCGGGAATCCAGTGTGTGCGGTCTCGGTCGCTGCACTCCGGCTGGAGGACAATGACGGATGTGAGTGTCAGTGGATTGGCGACCTTCCCACAGTTTAGAGCGAGGCATCCGAATTCCACGACTCACGGACCGGTGAGCAGTCGATCGCTCCTGTAAACAACACCATTTCCATTATTAGATGTGAAATAGCTGAAGGGATTGTTTGTAGCGGTGACAAAGTGGAGTCAAGGAGATATAAAGCACGAGTTCTCATTTACTGAGTTACAGAAGAACAGAGCAACGTGTCGGAAATAGTCTGGACCGTCATTTAAATAAGCTGCCACGGTGTTATAAGGTCGAAGTGTCTGCACTGATAGAGACTCAGGCCTAGAAAAGCAGAAACCAGCATCACTTCTGAAAGCCTAGCGAGGTAAAATTATGAAGCAACGACAATATCGACACTAGCTTAATTAACAAAAGAAGAAAACACTGCGATCAAAGTATGGAAAATGAAAATAAAACAATTTGATGCTTGAATCCTCCATTCCGGAAACACGTTTCAGCCGACGGTAGCATCTGTGCTTAGTAACAGTGCGGATACCGCAGCAGAGTAACGACGGCACCATAAATAAAGTAACCAGCTCCAGCATCTTACCGGGGACACCAACCGCTACAAGTGTGGGATAGTAAATGGCCGCGATGAAGTAAATCGCCGGATATCCCATTTTCCGTCAGAAGCAGCGTTCAGTTGTACGGAACGTTTCAACTGCTCTGATGAACTGGTGATCGGTTTAGCAGACTTCTATTGAGGAGAGAGCAATTCCACTGAGGCAATTAGCGTGGTTGTCACGTCAGGGACATTAGTGACAATCAAATGCACGAACACTTATCTTAAGCTATTTATACTCACTTTGACCGGGCTGGTGAATTTGACTCCTCAAGGGAGTCTTAATTTAAAGCAACATAAGATGAGCTTTTTTCCCCCCTGTTATTTTCCATGGTACCTGGCTTCAGCTATTTGAGTAGCATATTTTATACCACTGTTGCTTTAAAACAGACATTCATCTTGAAGTCAATTCATTTTGTAATATTTGCCCGTGCACGTTCGCTTCTGAAATTGAGGGAAGGAGTTTGTTCTGGCAGGTGAAATGGAGAATACTTCTTTATTAAAGGGGAACTTTCGTTCATCTATTCGTTCATTCGTTCCATTCATTCCCGGCGGTGTGAGTGATGGAAATCACAGTGACAGCTGACATGTGTTACAAAAAATGCAATGCACATATTCCTACAAACACTTTGAAAAATCCACATCGATATTCCAGAGACCTTTGATCAAAAAGGGAGCATGTCTTCAGGAAATTAGCGAGGGCTGTCGACAGTTTGAAGAGCAGGTTTTCCAGTGAACACATTCAAATTCACCCTTCCAAAGTGAATCTCTCCGTAATGTTCCGGTGTTATGCTCCGGTCCAGAGCCCGCTTTCCGGGTCTTGATCCGGACAGCGGACTCCGGGTCTTGTAGCAGTCCCTCCTTTCACCCTTTGAGCCAATAAGTCACACCTGTGGATCATTGTGGCTTGTTTGGACTCAAGGAGGCGCACCTGATGGAAGGTGTATATAAGGAGCTCTTGGATTGAACCTAGTTGGGGGTCGTCCTGTCTCTCTCGTAAGTGCTGGTCCCGCTGTTCTGTCCGGTTCGCCTGTCTCGCGCCGTCGCGCTGTTTGCCTATCCATTTCTCCCCGTTCATCATGGTGGCCCTGCTTGCGTTGTTCGCCCGGTTTCGTTCTGTGCGTCCTGTTCGCCCCGGCTTGGAGTACCCACCGCTGATCAACCAGTTCTGTGATTCAGTCTCGTAGTCACCCTGGAGCTAGTCCCCTTCCTACCCCTCGCCTCCGTCGGGTAAGTCAGGCCAGATTGCCGTTGCCTGGCGGAAGACTTTGTCTCTTTCCTACACCTCGCTTCCAACGGGTGGTACGCCGCAACTGCCCAAGTGTCCCGCGCCTTGCCCAAGCCTTTGTGTTTATGCCTGGGAGGCGGCCCTGTCAATCAGTTATGCGGCCCGCCCAGGGGGCTCACTCCCCTGCATTCCTTGTCCCAAAGTCCCATCCTCTAGCCTAGCCAAGACCCCGCCCCGGCCCGGACCCCCCGAGACCCCGCCCCGGCCCGGGCCCCCCGAGACCCCGCCCCGGCCCGGGCCCCCCGAGACCCCGCCCCGGCCCGGGCCCCCCGAGACCCCGCCCCGGCCCGGGCCCCCCGAGACCCCGCCCCGGCCCGGGCCCCCCGAGACCCCGCCCCGGCCCGGGCCCCCCGAGACCCCGCCCCGGCCCGGGCCCCCCGAGACCCCGCCCCGGCCCGGGCCCCCCGAGACCCCGCCCCGGCCCGGGCCCCCCGAGACCCCGCCCCGGCCCGGGCCCCCCGAGACCCCGCCCCGGCCCGGGCCCCCCGAGACCCCGCCCCGGCCCGGGCCCCCCGAGACCCCGCCCCGGCCCGGGCCCCCCGAGACCCCGCCCCGGCCCGGGCCCCCCGAGACCCCGCCCCGGCCCGGGCCCCCCGAGACCCCGCCCCGGCCCGGGCCCCCCGAGACCCCGCCCCGGCCCGGGCCCCCCGAGACCCCGCCCCGGCCCGGACCAATTTTCTTTTTCAAGTCAGCATATTTCTATTGTTTTTCACGTACTGACTTCTGTATATCATGTGCATTTGGAATGGCACACTCATACCTGCGGATTTATCTCTTATTTGTGATTGGTTGACTTTTGTAAATTGTTTTTGCTGCTTTATTCTCTGATATTATATCTGTAGGTGAATTATGTATTGCTCTATCTCTGGGTCTTAATACAATTGTCGGACTCAAACTCTAAAACTCCCTTAGGATTCTATTTGTAGTAATGGATCGTCTCTTTCATGAGTTTGCAATTTAAAGCATGATTTTGCTGAATGATGTTTGCCAACAGATTGTGCCTGTGTAAGTAATCACCTTCAGTTAAACAGTTTCAGGATATGATATACAGAAATCAGTACGTGAAAAACAATAGAAATATGCTGACTTGAAAAAAAAATTGAAAGTCTGTTATATGAAAAGGGTATACAATGTCCCAATTTTAATATCCACTGGTGGTTTCATCCCAAAGCCACTGCACAACAATAATTATACCTACACAGGTATATTTTTGTGAATCTCCAGAAAGCTACCGTAATAATCTTTAGTAGAATAATAGTAAAGTTCCCAGCAATTGAAAAATGACTTTTGCCAGTCTTAGCTGTGAGAAAAAAAGAAAAATTATTAACATACATGTGTTTGTACTGGAGTGAATGCAGAGGATATTCAACATGTATTTTACTCAGATGGAAATTTGGAAAACTGCCGAATTCGACAGTTACAATTCGGATCTGTGTCCTGGTGAATGTTGTCTGCTCATCGCGTGTTGACGGATCCCATGTTGGGTGCAACAGCTAAATCTCATTGCGGTGCTGCCCACTCACTGCGAGCTCGGACCAGTCCCGATCTGACCGTCGGGGTGCTCAGTGTGAATTCCGTCCGCTCTCCTTGTGACGGCGA